>NC_134562.1:18112530-18432373 GCF_025594145.1 Primulina tabacum | reverse complement strand
GTGGATCTATACAAATCTTGTATTGATCAAAGTCTTTTAGTGGAAATCCTATTTTCGTGATAGAAGGGGTGACGTAGGAGTAATTGAAATCTCCGAACATCCAGAAACAAACTTTGTGCATCTTTTACAAGCCTTTCAGTTACTATCTATCTTTCAGTCAGTTATATTCCGCACTTAACTGTTAACTGACTGTGATCGACTGTCAAGATTTTGAGGATCAGTTTCTCACCAAACTGATTCAAACCTTCGAGTAAGAATTAAAAACCGTGATTGTTTATTCAACCCCCCCTTCTAAACACTCCTTATCCTATAACTGATCCTATCAGATGTGATATACACAATTATTTAAACACGATTAACATTATATACACCATATTATTACCATAAAAATTACATATACATAAATTTATTGTTTTAAGATTTTGTAACGGTCATAAATGACTAGTTTTTACCCTATAAATATGATTTTACAAACACATTCAATCACTTCAAACTTACTCTTTCTCCCTAAAAATTTTCTTCTTCGAAATTTTCGAAGAGAAAAAATTGGTTCTTTCAAGTTATTTTTATAATTATTTTGTTATTATACTCAATAGTCTTGTATTATCAGAGAATATCAGCCTCAACACGTTTTCTTTATTTTTAAGAATTCTTGTATTTATAATTTATGAACACTCTACTACTTAAAAATGCTACTAATTTTTTTTTTCACAAGCTCCTTTTCGAAAATTCAAAATTATGCAGCATGTGACGCTACTGAAAATTTCATCTCTCCAAAAAATAATATTAACCATATACTGGATGAAAATACTTGCAGTTTAAAAATAAAACAAATTACGACGATGTAAAAATCCTGATAACCATAACATAACAAAATGTATGAGATAAAATATTCATGTCCATTCCTATCTCATAACGTGATGTGCGAAGAAATAGGTCTTCGGGTTCAACGGCGCACATCCAACTACGCCTACTCAGTCTTCGGCACCTCCACCTCGTGATCAAAATGCTCACCTGCATCATTCACACCCTAGTGAGTCTAAAGACTCAACACACCTGTAACGTTATTAGCAAGTACATATACGTAACATGCAACAGTGAAAAGTACTGTAATAAAAATACGTTTCATGATCTTAAAAGCGTAAACGTAAACACATCATAAAAGCATAACGTGTCAAAAATCTCATCATATCATATACTTGTTCATTTTCTTAATCGAATTCAGTTCGTCAGTTGTGACTTTCGTATCAGCTCTAATCGTATCAGCTCTATTTGATGCATCCATCTACATATAACCGTGGTACCTGATAAGTGCAATTATGTAGCTTTTATTTACTTGTTTTAACTTAAAATTTTGTGCTTCTTGAGCAGGGTTTTATGTGATTGTTGTTGTTTTTGTTGTTTAGTTGGAATCTTAGAATGAGAGTCTTGTCGTAGTAAAGTGTTGAATTGAAGTGCAAAAAGATAAAAATTGCCGAAGTTTCCAGCCGCACCCGCGCTAACAAAGAGAGCGCACCCGCTGGTCAATGGAAAATCGAATTTCAGAAAATCTGCCGAAGCTGTACCGCACCGCGGTCCTTGTTCCTACCGCACCCGCGGTCACTGAAGTTCGAAAATGAAAGTGTTCCCCAAAGAGCAGCGCATCCACGTCTATATAGCAGCGCACCCGCGGTCTTCGAAAAACAGAGTCCGAAAAATCTGTAACTTTGTGGGCTGCGCATGAAAGTCTATGAAAATTGTGTGCTACGATTTGAGACTTGTCTGGACTATAAAAGGCATCATTTACTTACCATCTAGGGTATTGGGGATCAAAATAAGGAGTGGAGGCTGCTGGAAATTATTGAAGACTCAAGTTCTTCTAGTTCTTGAGAAATCTTTTGCACAAATCCGGGGACGAAACAGCACTTCAAAATATTGTTCTAAGATCTTCTTTCTTTTATTTTCATTTGATATGTCTTGTTTAGAACTATGTTTTATTGTTTGCTTGTGTTTTTATGAACTAATTTTTATTTCTAGAGGAATGATGGAACAAAACTAGAAACCATGTGTTGGAACCCATGAACTAAGTTATTTAAGTTCTTCATCTTGTTCATTTGTATTATTCCAATCTTAATGCTTTCAATTTATTGGCCATAAGTTGAATGATTTATATGTTTATAATTTATCACTTGGAAGAGGAAATTATAAACAAGAAAAGGAAAAAATACATCAATGGTATTTATAGAGTTTGGGAGAGCCTATAATGCTATTGAAGCTTATAGAGAATTTAGTGCTTGATGTGTTATTTATTTGTAGATTGTTGATGGGAACATTGCAATCAAATTTTAGATAACTAATATCGACTTAGCACTCGGGAGAGGGAGTAGATAATTATAGAATTCTTGGCTAATGAATAAGAAGGATTTTTATAACATAGCTACAAGAAGTTACACATGGTGGATAGTTGAGTGAAATCGGACCACTAGATCTTTTATTCCATTGTTATTGTTATAGTTTGGTATTATATTTATTTAAATCCATTTTCAATTTAGTTATTATTGCAAACAAATCTTTTAATCGATTTTTCTAAATAAAATCGAGACTATTTAATTACAAGCATTAATATACATTTATATACATACTCCTCGAGGGATCGACACTTGTACTCGAAAATACATTTTATTACAACTTGACGTTGTGCACTTGCAAGCAATTAAGAAAACACGCAACAAGTTTTTGGCGCCGTTGCCGGGGAGTGTTTATTATAAATTTATATTAGTATTTTTATCAATTAGTCTTGATTTTAATTTAGAGCTGTTTCTATTGGATTACATTAAACATTGATTTGTTTCTTTTCTTTGTTTGACAGTGCATGCGAAGATCGCAAAATCTTGACTTGCTTATCTTTGATCCTGAGATCGAAAGAACCGCAAGAAGATTGAGAAAGGCAAGAAGAGAAAAGATTCAAGCAATGGCTGACAACAGAGATAATGAAAATCCACCCCCTGCAATACCTATCAGAGATCATTTTAGGCCGGTACTAAATGCTCATTACTCGGGCATAGCACGAGGGACTATTAATGCAAACAACTTTGAGCTCAAACCCGCTTTGATAAACATGGTTCAACAGAATCAGTTTGGGGGAGCCACTACAGCAGATCCTCATCTACATCTCAGAACATTCCTTGAAATCACTGACACAGTAAAGATAAATGGTGTTTCTGATGATATAATTCGATTGCGCTTGTTTTCTTTTTCTCTTAGGGACCAAGCAAGAGGATGGCTCCAATTGCTTCTTTTGGGGAGTACCACTACATGGCAGGAATTAGCAACCAAGTTTCTTGCTAAATATTTTCCACCTGCGAAGTCTGCAAAGTTGAAAATTGAGATAAGTACTTTTAGGCAGACTGACTTTGAGCAATTATATGAGGCATGGGAACGGTATAAGGAGTTGTTGAGGAGGTGTCCAAACCATGGTTTTGAAGACTGGGTACAGATTGAATTGTTTTACAGTGGTTTGAATGGACAAACAAGAGGCACTGTGGATGCAGCAGCTGGTGACACGATATTTGCAAAATCACCTGATCAAGCATATGATTTGCTTGAACAGATGACCATTAACAGTTATTAGTGGTCGTCTGAGAGGTCAGGAGTAAAGAAGACAGCTGGGATGTATGCCATAGATCCTATTACATCACTCACCGCACAAGTTTCAGCTTTAACAACTCAAATTGCAGCTATGAATAAAGCTAGTACAACAGAGGTTGAAAATGCATCGGTTGTTACTGAAGAACCACACATTCATGATGAGGCTCATTATATCAACAATAGGAATTTTGGTGGCTACGGAGGATATCGAGGTAACCCTACCCCTAACACTTATCATCCTGGTTTGAGAAATCATGAGAATTTTTCATATGCTAATAATAAGAATGTGTTGAATCCTCCACCGGGGTTCAATACATCAAAGGGGGAAGGAAAACCTTCACTTGAGGATCTAGTTGGGACATTTGTTGCTGAATCTAGTAAAAGGATGGCTAGGACTGAATCTCTTCTTGATGGCATGGAAACTCACATGGGAAATATGGGTGACACAATGAAATCATTGGAGACACAGATTGGACAATTGGCTAATGCATTGAGTGATCAAAATAGAGGTCAATTTCCAAGTAATACTGAAGTGAATCCAAAGGAGCAATGCAAAGCTGTAACTTTGAGAAGTGGAAAAGAACTAGAGGTGCAAAGTTCCAAGGAGAGAATGGACAAGGAGAAGACAGTTGAAAAAGAGGAAACTGAGGGATCTAAAGCTGAAGTTCAAGTTGAACAACCTCCAGTATTTAAGCCAACTCTTCCATATCCGCAGAGGTTCAAAAAGAAGAAATTGGATGATCAATTTGCAAAATTTTTGGAGATTTTCAAGAAGATTCACATCAACATTCCATTTGCTGATGCTTTAGAGCAAATACAAAACTATGCAAAGTTCATCAAAGATGTGATGTCAAAGAAGAGGAAGTTGCAAGATTTCGAGACAGTGAAGTTGACCGAAGAGTGTAGTGCCATTCTCCAAAAGAAGCTACCACAAAAACTAAAAGATCCAGAGAGTTTTACTATACCTTGCATTATTGGTGGTACTCAAGTTAATAAAGCTTTATGTGATCTTGGAGCAGATATTAATCTTATGCCATTTTCTACTTATAGGGACTTGAAGCTAGGGAAGGTAAAACCAACCACTATAACTTTGCAACTTGCAGATAGGTCACTCACCTATCCTCGTGGAATTGTTGAAGATGTTTTGGTAAAAGTTGACAAGTTTATCTTCCCTGCTGATTTGTAATACTTGATATGGAAGAAGATAAAGATGCTCAATTGATTTTTGGGCGACCCTTCTTAGCCACTGGAAAAGCATTAATAGATGTACACAAAGGAGAACTCACCTTGAGAGTTGGTGGAGAAGCTGTCATTTTTAATATATATCACGCCATGAAGGAGTCAGATGAGGTAAGCACTTGTAAAAGCATTGATGTTTTAGACTCATGTATGTCCTTTGATTGTGCAGGAACTAGGGATCCCTTGGAGAGCTGTTTTATAGTTGCTGCTGGAACTGTTGATGAAGAAAATTGGGAAGTGAAAGAGCAACGGGTGGCTCTTGAAGCACTGCAGAAAGAAAGGAGAAAAGATGCACCGCCTGAAGAGTTTAATGTAAATGAGAAAATTGAGGTAAAAGCACCTTCTCCTGAATTAAAGGAACTGCCAAGCCACCTTTGTTATGCATTTTTAGGTGAAAATTCGACATATCCGGTAATCATCTCTTCCTTTCTTACTTGTACTGAAAAAGAGAAATTGTTGAAGAAATTTAAAACTGCATTTGGTTGGTCTATTTCTGATATCAAGGGGATTAGTCCCACTATATGCATGCATAAAATTTTGATGGAGGAATCGTGTACTCCTTATGTGGATCACCAGAGGAGGCTAAATCCAGCCATGAAAGAGATAGTGAAAAATGAAGTGTTGAAATTGTTAAATGCTGGAGTTATATATGCTATTTCTGACAGCAGTTGGGTATCTCCTGTGCAAGTAGTGCCTAAAAAGGGTGAAATGACTGTGGTAAAGAATGAAAATGATGAACTAATATCTACTCGTACTGTGACTGGATGGCGAGTATGTATTGATTATAGGAAGTTGAACAATGCCACACGTAAAGATCATTTTCCATTACCTTTTATTGATCAAATGCTTGATAGACTTGCTGGTTATTGTCACTACTGTTTTTTAGATGGTTATTCAGGTTATAACCAGATTGCTATAGCACCGGAGGATCAAGAGAAGACAACTTTCATGTGTCCCTATGGCACGTTTGCTTTTAGGAGAATGCCGTTTGGGTTATGCAATGCACCTGCCACTTTCCAGAGGTGCATGATGAACATTTTTGCAGATATGGTGGAGGAAATAATGGAAGTCTTCATGGACGACTTTTCGGTATTTGGTTCGTCGTTTGATCACTGTTTACATAACCTTTCCCTTGTTTTGCAGAGATGTCAAGAAAAGAACTTTGTTCTTAATTGGAAAAAGTGTCATTTTATGGTCCAAGAGAGTATTGTTCTTGGACATAAAGTGTCTTCAAAGGGATAAGAGGTAGACAGAGCCAAACTGGTTGCAATTGAAAAGCTTCCACCACCGAAGAACATCAAAGGAATAAGGAGTTTCTTAGGACACGCCGGGTTTTATCGTAGATTTATCAAAGATTTTTCTAAGATTTCTAAACCTCTGTGTAACTTGCCTGAAAAAGAGTCGACTTTTATATTTGATGATGATTGTTTGCAGGCATTCGAGAAGATCAAAATGGCATTGGTAGCTGCACCAATTATGAAAGTGCCGGACTGGAAAGAACCCTTTGAGCTAATGTGTGATGCAAGTGATTATGCAGTGGGTGCTGTATTAGGCCAAAGAAGGGAGAAGATGTTTAGGGCGATTTACTACGCAAGCCGCACGATGGATGTTGCACAGCAAAATTACACTACAACCAAGAAGGAGATGCTTGCAGTAGTATTTGCTTTCGACAAATTCAGACCTTATTTGATTGGCACAAAGGTAATCATTTTCACTGACCATGCAGCTCTTCGCTACCTATTCGCCAGGAAGGATGCAAAACCACGCTTTATAAGGTGGATTTTGCTATTACAAGAATTTGACTTTGAGGTCAAGGATAAAAAAGGTAGTGAAAATCAGGTAGCTGATCATTTGTCAAGGCTTGAGCTGGAGGAGAAGAAAGAAGAGGGAGCTATACAAGAAACATTCCCTGATGAGCAACTCTTCAAGTTAAATTCTATACTTCCTTGGTTTGCTGATATTGCTAATTTTTTGTCTTGTGGCACCCTTCCTCCAGATTTGAACTATCATCAGAAGAAGAAGTTCGTCCATGACATCAAGTTCTATTATTGGGATTGATCCATTTGTATATAAGAGGTGTGCTGACCAAGTGATTAGGAGATGCGTGAAGGGTATCGAAGCTCAACAAATTTTGGAGAAGTGTCATTCTTCACCATATGGTGGACATTTTAGAGCATCACGAACAGCAGCTAAGGTGTTGCAATCTGGTTTTTATTGGCCTAGTTTGTTTAAGGATAGTTATACCTTAGTAAAGTCATGTGATAGATGCCAGAGGTTAGGAAACATATCTAGGCGTCATGAATTACCACTGACAAATGTTTTGGATGTGGAACTTTTTGATGTTTGGGGCATAGATTTCATGGGACCCTTTCCCCCTTCTTTTGGTAATTCTTATATTTTATTAGCTGTTGATTATGTGTCGAAATGGGTGGAAGCAATCGCCACCAATACTAATGACTCTCATGTTGTAGCGAAATTTGTGCATAAGAATATCTTCACTAGGTTTGGAACACCGAGAGCCATCATAAGTGACGAAGGTACGCATTTTTGCAATATAATTTTCAACTCACTTTTGGCTAAATACAATGTGAAGCACAAAGTGGCACTAGCATATCATCCTCAGTCGAATGGAGAAGCTGAAGTATCCAACCGGGAAATTAAGCAAATACTGGAAAAGACTGTCAACACCAACCGGAGAGATTGGGCTATGAAGTTGGATGATGCGTTATGGGCTTATCGGACTGCATTCAAGACGCCTATTGGGATGTCTCCCTATAGGCTAGTGTTTGGGAAAGCATGTCATATGCCGTTGGGGTTTGAGCATAAAGCATTTTGGGCTGTGAAGAAATTAAATTTTGATTTGAAAGCTTCTGCCGACGTTAGAAAACTACAGTTGAGCGAGATGGATGAATTCCGAAACGAAGCATATGAGAATGCCAAGATCTACAAAGAGCAAACTAAGAAGTGGCATGACAAAATCATTGTCCGAATGGAGCTCAAACCAGGACAACAAGTACTATTGTTCAACTCTCATCTGAAGTTGTTCCCTGGTAAGCTAAAGTCGCGTTGGTCAGGGCCGTTTGTTGTGGAAATGGTGTCTCCTTATGGGGCTATCGAGTTAAAGTGCAGTGATGGGAGAACCTTCAAGGTCAATGGACAGCGGGTTAAGCCGTACTATGGGACTGAAGTAAGGAATATCGACAGTGTCTAGCTGAGCGAACCAAACTGATCAGACTAGTGACAGTCGGGCTGAAGACGTTAAACCAAGCGCTTATTGGGAGGCAACCCAAATTTTTGTTTCTCTTTTGCATTTTGTTTTCGGTTTTGCTTTTATTTTTTTATTATGATTATTTTTGGTTGTGTACTTTTAGTATAGTGTGTGCTTGTATCTTCCCAAATCTAATGAATCCCAATTGTTTTCTTTTCAGGAATAAAAATTGGAGAAGAAAAAAATTTCCCGAAGGAATACCGCACCTGCGGTATAATTTGTAACGCACCTGCAGCGTTTAAGACAAAAAAATATTGAAAATTTCTCGAGTGCTAAGCGCACCCGCGCTAACAATGAGACCGCACCCGCGGTCAATGAAGAAAAATTTCAAGAAATTCCCGAAAGCACACCGCACCCGCGGTATATATTGGATCGCACCCGCGGTGTCTGAGAAATCAAATATTGAAAATTTCCCGAGAGTTAAGCGCACCCGCTCACAATGAGACCGCACCCGTGGTCAATGAAGAAAAAATTTTCAAGAAATTCCCGAAAGCATACCGCACCCGCGGTCTTTGTTTTACCGCACCCGCGGTGGTTGATTTTAAAATCAGAATGGGGCAACATTTACGCATAAATGAAGAACACTTCTTCAAAAATTTCTCCTCCACTTCGAAATTCCTCCACTGAAAACACACTCAACACTCAAAGTTTGTTCTTTCAAGCATAAATTTACCACTCCACACCTACATAACTTCAATTATTCCATCCAATACCCATCTTATTCCACAAATTCAACACAAAACCTAGGGTGTGAAAAGGGGGCTCGAAAATTTTCAACCAAGGATTGAATGGAGCTTTGATTTTGTTCTTCAAGAAACATTTCTACACTCAAGGTGAGCAAATCCATAGTACATTTGTTGAAATTCGAAATTAGTGGTGTTATTGGCTATGGAGAAAAAATTGAATTTTAGTGGAATATATTGTTGATATTGTTGATTATATTGGTGTGTATATTGTTGATGTGTTGTTATTGTGGTTAACAATTTTGGGGGTGTGAAGAATCATCTAGTTTTGTGAATTGGATTGAAGGGGAAGTTGGTGATTTGAAGGTGTTTGATAAAATGCCTCCAAGAAAGAAACAATCCAAGGGTGCATCATCATCTGCAAATTATGATGCAAACAGGTTTTGGGACGAGAAAGCGGAGGAAAACTATGGAAAATTTTTGAACAAAAGCAGTATAAAAGAAAGGGGATTTGATCTGAGTTTCCCCCGAACTGAAATTGGATTAATGCTTACTGCTCGGCATTGGGAAGAGTTTGGCAAGCAGCCACAAGATGCTGTCATTTCATTTGTAAGAGAATTTTATGCTAACCTTAAGGTTAAGCATGAACAATTGAAGGTTTTGGCGCGAGGTAAAATGGTCGCTTTTGATACACATACTATCAATACGCTGTATGGTATACCTCTATGTATGCATGATGAATATGAAAAATACCGGACTGAGCAAGTTGATTATAATAATATTCTTCAAACAATATACATAGAGGGAGCGGAGTGGAGAATGAGAGAAGATGTGCATGTCAGCCTAGCCAAATCTGATCTGAAATGAGTTGCCAAAGATTGGTATTCCTTTATTTCTGCTAGGATTTAGCCTACCGAGCATACCACCACCGTCATCAAGGAGAGGGCAATCCTGACTTTTTGCATCATGATGGGGAAGACAATTGATTTAGGTCAATTGCTTCAGAGTTCGATGCTTGATTATGCAAAAAGTAACTCTCCTAGTGGACTCCTCCACCCTTCTCTTATCACTGCATTATGCCAGAATGCGGGAGTGACTTGGGCAGTGAATGAAGAATTTTTAAAGCCGAAAAATGTCATTGTGGTAGTTCAACCACGTAGGGCAGTGAGAGGTGAACAAGCTGCGGCACGTCGAGCTGAAAGGGAATTCAACAGAAGACTTGCAGAAAGACGTGCCCAGGCTCAAGCTCAAGAACCACAAACACAACCGCAACAAGGAAATATGAGAGCTAGGTTGACCCATTTGGAAGAAGAAATGCGAAATCAACGCCAAGACATGGATAAGTTTCGGTTTAGGACCGATACATTTCTGGGATATATGATGGATTTTACGTCTGTCTTGGCTCAGCAATTTCCATCAGCTTCAACCTCTGGTAATCCATTTCCACCTCCTCCACAGTGGCCACCCATATACCACCCGCCGGAGTTCCAACCACCACAAGATGACGTAGATGATAAGGATGGCGATGACCACTGACGGTCGTTGCCCGAGGTATGTGTATTCGTCTAACTTTCATGATCATTTACATCGAGGACGATGCACATATTTAAGTTTGGGGGAGAGATATTATTTTATTTTGTGTGTTTTATTTTGTGTGTTGTTCATTTTATTTAGTTTTATTTGAGTGTTTTATTTTTTTCTTGTGAGTTTGTTGCTTGTGTGTTTGTAGTGTCATAGTCATGAAATTTTTTATTTGAAATGGCCAATGATGAAAAAATTTTTGTATTGAGAAAAAAGGTCATGCATTTCATTAATGTTCATCAATCAATTTGAAAAATTTAGAGAACAATCATGAGATTTGGTAAATTTGAGACTTATAAATTCTAAACAACTCTGCGATTTTTATTTGATATTGAAATATATTTTTGCAAACACATATATGATTGATGCAATCTTTGATTTTATTTGGGCATATTTATATTGTTCATAAATATTCATTTGAAGCCCTCTTGAGCCTATATGAGAAAAGAATTGTGTTCTTGAAATTTCTTGGAAGCCAAGCACTTTTCTTGTGAATATATATGTATTTGGTTGATGCATTGAGACATCACTTTTCACGATGATTAGATTCTACTTTGTGTTAGTGAATTGAGATTTTGTCTAGAACTATCCAAACAACACTCGAGGCGAAATACGGACAAACCATGATTTAGGAATGATTTAGGTGATTTTTTGGATCGATTGAGCCTTTCAAGCTATCAAATAAAAATAATTTATCATTTGTCACCTCTTTGAGCTTATATGAATTCGAATGGCACACGTTAATATGTGGAAAAGACCCCCATTCGATATCCTTTCAAATATCCCACATTTACTACCCCGTTGAATATCTTAAACATTAATTTCCTACCTTCTCAAGGGAGTAAGAATTCAAAGGATCAAAGAAATGAAAATTCTCCTACAAAAGAAAAGAAAAATGAATGATGTTACATTGAAGAAGTTGGAGAAATATGGGAGAAAAAAGAGATGAAATGAATTAAAAAAAAATGGAGATGAAAGAAAGAAATGGAGTTTGCAAAAGAGATAAAATTCAACTTACTCCCTTATTTGAATTCCTAATCTTCATTTGTAGCCATGAGCCAAGGCCTAACATTACAAGCATTGCAAATCCTATTGACCAAGTCATAGTTGTCCAATATACTAGTGGAGAGTGTTTGGGAGGATTTAGCCTATGGACAATCGATAAACACTTCCATTGAGTATGAATCTGAACAATTTTACACACACCTCATTGCATCAAATATTTATTGGGTATTTCTTTCTTGAATGAATATGGCTTTGAACCCAATCTTTACCATAAAGGACCTCTTGATTTGTGTTTGTAAAAATTGAAATCGATTGAGAATGTTTTGAAACATGAGTTGAAGAAATTAGAAGTTAAGAAAATTAACAGATTGCATGATTTTATCCGGATGAAAAAGTGGTTGGATTGATTTGACTTGTGAATGTGGGGGAGTTTGATAAGTGCAATTTATTGTACTTTTATTACTTGTTTTTAACTTGGAATTTTGTGATTCTTGAGCAGGTTTTATGTGATTTGTTGTTGTTTTTGTTGTTTTAGTTTAGAAGCTTAGAATGAGAGTTCGGAGTAGTAAAGTGTTGAATTGGAAAGTGCAAAAGATAAAAATTGCCGAAGCTCCAGCGCACCCGCGCTAACAAAGAGAGCGCACCCGCGGTCAATGAAAATCGAATTTCAAAAAATCTGCCGAAGCTGTACCGCACCCGCTGTCACTAAAGTTCGAAAATGAAAGTTTTCCCCGAAAGAGCAGCGCACCCGCGGTCTATATAGCAGCGCACCCGCGGTCTTCGAAAAACAGAGTCCAAAAAATCTGTAACTTTGTGGGCTGCGCATGAAAGTCTATGAAAATGGTGTGCTACGATTTGAGACTTGTCTGGACTATAAAAAGGCATCATTTGCTTACCATCTAGGGTATTGAGGATCAAAATTAGGAGTGGAGGCTGCTGGAAATTATTGAAGACTCAAGTTCTTCTAGTTCTTGAGAAATCTTTTGCACAAATCCGGGGACGGAAACAGCACTTCAAAATCTTGTTCTAAGATCTTCTTTCTTTTATTTTTCATTTGATATGTCTTGTTTTAGAACTATGTTTTATTGTTTTGCTTGTGTTATTATGAACTAATTTTTATTTCTAGAGGAATGATGGAACAAAACTAGAAACCATGTGTTGGAACCTATGAACTAAGTTATTTAAGTTCTTCATCTTGTTCAATTGTATTATTCCAATCTTAATGCTTTCAATTTATTGGCCATAAGTTGAATGATTTATATGTTTATAATTTATCACTTGGAAGAGGAAATTATAAACAAGAAAAGGAAAAAATACATCAATGGTATTTATAGAGTTTGGGAGAGCCTATAATGCTATTGAAGCTTATAGAGAATTTAGTGCTTGATGTGTTATTTATTTGTAGATTGTTGATGGAAACATTGCAATCAAATTTTAGATAACTTATATCGACTTAGCACTCGGGAGAGGGAGTAGATAATTATAGAATTCTTGGCTAATAAATAAGAAGGATTTTTATAACATAGCTACAAGAAGTTACACATGGTGGATAGTTGAGTGAAATCGGACATCTAGATCTTTTATTCCATTGTTATTGTTATAGTTTGGTATTATATTTATTTAAATCCATTTTCAATTTAGTTATTGCAAACAAATCTTTTAATCGATTTTTCTAAATAAAATCGAGACTATTTAATTACAAGCATTAATATACATTTATATACATACTCCTCGAGGGATCGACACTTGTACTCGAAAATACATTTTATTACAACTTGACGTTGTGCACTTGCAAGCAATTAAGAAAACACGCAACAGTACCCGGTGGCGGGCACATTAGCGACAGTATTACCCATCCATTGAGCCTTGGCCTTATAGCTCATCGTATACATATTTCGTTAGTCACAACCAAGTCCCACCCTTCAAAAACATCATCATTTTCATCACTTATCAAAATCATGTATATACGTAGTTTTTCCTTAAAATCAAGCATGCAACGTATTTTCATAATTACATAAAAATCATATTCGTGATACATAACATTTACAAACATGACAAATTTGTTATCAGGGCGCTACCAGGACTAAAAACCCGATCCGGGTACAAAATAAACATTTTGTCCCTGGAAACCCTAAATGATCATCCCTAGACCTCCAAATTTTGACCCGAAGCCAACCAAATTCCTTAAAACACCTCAAAATATTACAATAGCATTTTTTAAACGTAAACTCGAGCCTGTTCTAAAACTTATACGATTCGTTTTAAAACTTGGACCGGGGTCCCGAATCAACCCGAATGTCAACCAAACTTCTTCCAACTTGAAATATGACTTAAATCTACAAGTATAGCCCCTAAACCTCATGTTCCAGTCCACTTAAGCCCCTCAAACAGCGCTACAAGTTGCTGGATTTTTTGGCCCTTTTCTAATCCATAAAACTCTAATGCACCAAGCCACAAACCTTCGGCTCTAGCCCACTCTAAGCCAGACTAGATTCGAACAAGCATACCTTAGGACCAAGATCGAGCGTAGGTAGCCTTCTCTGGACCACTCACCCGAGCCTACAGCCCTCTGCACTCAACTTCATGTTAAATGCCCGAAATCCCTAACATCAAACCAACCGAGCCGCCTTTCAACCTAGCTCTTCAAAAAGCTTATGGACCATGACCAGCTGCTCAAATCCCTCTCCCAGCCCTGTCATGAACCCAAGAGGGTCGACTTCATGGCTGAAATCAAGCAATGCACGGCTACACATCCCCAAACTCTCGATCTAGCTGCAACCATCCCAAAACAACCTAGGTTGATCTGCCCTCATTACGGCTCAACCAATCCTCGATTCCAGCCCCTAGTTACTTAAACCCTTGATTTTTCCGGCCCCATAAGATCATTATTCGGGAGCCTCTTACACAAACACAAGGGAAACCATGAGTATGAGTCAAAAGAAATCATATTTCATGACAAACCTTTGCGCAACTGATGCTATATGATAAACCAACGAATTCTTCATCCAAATAAATATACATCAGCATATATATATGGTGTAAATGATGAGAAAAGAGATACATGGCGTGCCTTAATGATTTGTGCTAAAAAACTTTAAGATATGCGCGTAGGACTACCACTGGAGGAGCGGGGAAGAAACCTTCTTGAATCCTAGGGAGAAAATCCGAGTTGCTACTAGTTTTATGTGAGGGTGGATGCTGCTGAATGAGGGGAGGGGCGGCCAGTAGGTATAATTATGGTTAGGGTTTGCTAGGGTAGTGTTTAAGTAGAGTATTAATGCACTAGTGGGCCGTAATTTAAAATTCAATGGATTAAAAGGGTTTTGGGTCCATTAAACACTAAAACAAACCCATCAAGCCTTATAATACTCCCGAAAATATTTCATTTTGGTACATTTTTGAAAATATTGCCTGAACCCTTTAAAAATTACGTACCGATTAACAATACAACACAACGAGTAAAAAAAGCCCAACTGTTGCGTGCAATAATTGTCGCTGCTTGGTAGAGCGATCGAACTATGGTGCTGGAGCTGCTGTGCGGTTTAAAAGATTTGAGTTGCACCATTACTACTAACTATAACTTTTGGTAAAGCGGCAAGCGCTCGGTCCTACAATTGGTACCAGAGCCAAGGTCACGGGTTTGATTCTCATTTATTGCAAGGAGTGCAATTATTGAGAGGGAGATTGTTTGGTGCAATAATTGTCCCTGCTTGGTAGAGCGATCGAACCGTGATACTTGAGCTGTTGTGCGGTTTAAAATATTTGAGTTGCACCATTACTACTAGCTATAGCTTTTGGTAAAGCGGCAAGCGCTCGGTCCTACACCAACCAAGGCCCATTTCTAAAAATCATACTTAAATACACCTCATACTAAATAATTAAAAATAATTATTCAATAAAATATTTTTCCTGATTATCCCCGGTCTCCATTACCCGTTCGAGCGCGAAATGCAACTTAAAACTCTAATGGATGAAACTTTAAAATACCCATGAAATAACACCTAACAATGCAATATTCATGCATTAAATGAATAAAAATATTAAAAACATATTTTATAAAATCTAGATTGCATGCAGCGAGGTTACGTAGTCGAATTTCCTGGACCTTACGATTCTCCCCCACTTAATTTGAATTTCGTCCTCAAAATTTAAAACGTGCCAAACAACTCTAGATAGAGACTCCTCATCTCGGTCTCCGTCTCCAGAGTAGCCTCCTCTTCGGAATGATTCAGTTACTTGACTTTGACCATGTGGATCACCTTGTTCTGGAGCCTCCTCTCCTGTCTGTCCAATATCTGAGTGGGTCTCTGCTTGAAAGACAGGTTCGGTGTCAGCGGAACTGGTTCATAGTTCAGCACATGCGAAAGATTTGACATGTACTTCCACAGCATGGAGACATGGAACACAGTATGAACTCCTGTCAGGTTCGGCGGTAATGCAACTCTGTATGCGAGTGTCCCAACTCTCTCTAGGATCTCAAACGGCCTTATGTATCTAGAACTGAGCTTGCCCTTCTTCCCCAAATCTCATCACACCCTTCATCGGTGCAACCTTCACGAACACGTGATCCCCCACAGCAAACTCAAGATCGTTGTGTCATTGATCTGTGTAACTCTTCTGCCGGCTCTAAGTGGTCTTCATCTTGTCTCAGATCTTAACCATTAACTCTGCAGTCTGACTGAAAATATCCAGCCCTAGCTCTGCCCTCTCTCCTACCTCGTCCCAATACACTGGAGAGCTGCACTTCCTCCTGTATAATGCCTCATATGGAGCCATACCGATCGATGCCTGATAATTGTTGTACGTGAACTCCACAAGAGGTAATTTTGGCTCCTAAGTGCCCTGGAAGTCGATCACACACGCTCTGAGTAGATCCTCCAATATCTGAATCACTCTCTCTGATTGGCCGTCACTCTGAGGATGGAAGGCAGTACTGAATAGCAGCTCAGTACCCAATGCCTAATGCAGACTCTTCCAGAAAGCAGGCGTAAATCTTTGATCCCTGTCTGACACGATGGACATTGGAATCCCATGCAGCCTGACTATCTCTCTGACGTACAACTATGTGTACTAGTCATGGTGAAAGTCTTCCTGATCGGTAAAATTTGTGCTGATTTGGTGAGCCGATCGACTATCATCCAGATGGAATCATATCCTCTAGTCGTCCTCGGAAGTCCCGTCACGAAGTCCATGGTGTTGGAAACTTAATTTCGGTTGTTTGACAAACTAATAGATTAATTTATTGGACTAGACTGATCACACATAAATCAATTGACAGTTGCCTAACTGAAGACTAATGCACAGTTTATAGAAGGCAATTGAAACCATCCGAACTGAACTTACGAAGACAACTGACTATTCAGTTGGAAACTGATCAGTTGACATATTCAGTTATGAGCTTACCAGCGAATCAGCTGATCAATCAGCTGTACACGTCATCAGTGGTTGAAAAGGACATTCAACCGACAACAGTACAAAGCAGACTGCAACTCGTAGTGGAATGCCGCATTTCAGAGTTTACGGTGTATGAATGTCAGAAGAATATTGACGTGGCAATCAACGGATATAAAGATTCAAATATTATTTAATGTTATCGTTGAAGAGAACCTATAAATAGGTGAGAAGAGCAGTTGAGAACCAACTCTTATCAACACGATCTATCTATTCTCTCAAACTTGCTGTTACTCTGTTGAATTTATTTGAGAATAAAAAATCTCACACTTATCAAAATTATTTGTAGCATTTGAGGCTAATTTTCGAGCATATAAGCACAAACTGTTTTATTGATTATTTGATCTTTAACTAGATCAGTTGTGCTAAGTTCAGTCGAAGAACTGTGATATTTAATAAACTAAGAGTTTTAGTTTTGGCACTGTTAAGTCCAAAATGAAGTGGGTCTGTACTAGTTTTGTATTGATCAATGTCTTTTAGTTCATATCCTATCCTTGTTATAGAAGGGGTGCCGTAGGAGTTATTCAATCTCCGAACATCCATAAATCTTCGTGTTATTACTTCAATTACTTATTCTATCTTTCAGTCAGTTTATTTCTGCAACTGTTATTAGTTAAACTGATTGTCATTGACTGACAAGATTCCTAGTTTCAGTTTGTCACAAAACTGAATCCTCATTAGAAAAGGTTATAAAATTCGTGAGTCCCCCCCTTCTAAACACTTTTCAACCAATCAACCGATCCTAACAAATGGTATCAGAGCAGTTGAATCTTGTCTCAGAATACTCTTATTCACAATGTGATCAACATGTCTTCATTCAACAAAATACCGATGTTTTCAATATAATATTTTGACGACTGGAAAATCAGAATGCAGGCTCATTTAGCTGCACAAGATGACGACATGTGGTATGTAATCACTAATGGTCCCATGAAGATCCTAAAAGAAAATACAGCAGTTGTCATTACTGATGAGGCACCTCATCGTATAGAAAAGCCTAGAGAAAAATGGACAACTGAGGACAAAAGGAAAGCCAACCTAGACAATGTGGCTTAGGACATCTTATACAAAACACTGGATAAAGTCACTTTCAGCAAAATCAAGATGTGCAAAATTGGCAAAGAGATATGGGAGAAACTGATCCAGCTATGTGAAGGAAACGAGCAAACAAATGAGAAGCTATCAGTTGCTGTTCAAAAGTTTGATAACATCAGGATGAAAGCTGGTGAATCCATGCATGATTATGATGAGAGGATCAGTGGTATTATCAATGAACTAAATGCACTTGGCAAAGTGTATTAAAACAAAGAAGTGGCACTGAAGGTGATTAGAGGTCTTCCCGAAGAATGGCATGTCAAGACCATGGCAATGAGAGAGTCAAATGATCTTAATAAGATTGAACTTCATGACTTTTTTGCTGATCTAAAGGCTTATGAGTTTGAACTACAAACCACAGAAGGAGAGCCTTCTGCACCAACTGCCACAACTGATGTCAGACTGGAACCAACTGAATCAATTTACAAATCTGCTGATCAACTGAGCAATATGATACTATGTCATTGTTTGTCAAGAAATTTAATAGGTTCATAAGGAGGAATCAAGGAAACTTTTAGAAGCAATATCAGAAAAACCAATCCAAAGAAGAATCTTATGTTTGCTACAACTGTGGCAAATCTAGTCATTTCATAGCAGACTGTCCTAAGCCAAATAAAGACAATCGAGTAATCATTCAAGAAGAAGCATGAAGTGCTTTTGGCTGAAGAGAGAAAATCTAAGTGTAGAGCCCAAAATCAGTACACGTAAAACCCATGCATTTATTTAAATTGTTACTTATTTAATTAATTTTAAAATGATTTTTAGGGAAGCGTGATTTATGAAATTGCATTATTTTGAATTATTACAAGTTTATGTGATGCACCTTAAATATTTTTCGAGTTTCATGTTTCAGGCAAATATTCGATGCGTGATCGAGGAAAAGAGATCAGCGACGATTTAGACGATTTTTAAAATGTGATATTTTATTTCAAGTCTAGAAAGTGTCATTTTAAATGATTTATGAAGTTTTAAGTATTTTAAAGCCTAATTTAATTATTAGGTGATTTTTAAGATTTTAAAGTTTCAGAGTTTATGACTTGAGTATTTTATTCTAAATTACGGGATTTTTATTAAAGTTAATAGTGGGTTAGTAGTCTTAATAGCAAGTTAATTATTAAATTAAAGCCCTTAATCCCTACTAACCCACTAAATCACACACACACATACACGTTACACTCACACGCACATGCACATATACACACACACTTGGCCTTTGCACAGAAAAACGTGCCTCAACTCGCTCGGATTGTTTCCCGCACCGCGTCGCTTCGTTATTCACCGTATCGTGAGTTTTAAAGATCAAAGACATGTAATTTCGTTTTTGCATCGATCTTGTCATAGTAATTATTTTGATGTATATTGTATGAAAAACATGTATATGTTATGAAAAAGTTTGAGCAAAAATGTTTGAAACGATTTTGGATCTCAAAAACCAAGTCTTCTGTATTTTCGAATACTGGGAATTTTCGGTCGATTTTATGAAAACACTTTCAGCATATAAAAAGTAGGAGTTTTTGATACCTTTGATTTGACAGTAAATTCGTAATATTTGGATGTGAAACGAGTGAGTTATGATCATTTTTGTGGGACTGCACAAGTTGTAAAATTTTTGTGTCACAAAATCCGTCACCCTCTGTTATTTCGAATTCTGAGACTTATAGGCTGGTTTTCTGGAAATATTTCAACATATGAATTGTATTACTCTGTGTTGTCTTCTATTTGACATTAAATTCGAATTTTTTTGATAAGAAATGAGAGAGATATGATTTTTATCGTTAACCCAGTCAAGCTGTAAAAATTTGTGCACGTTCTTCACGTTTTCTCAAGTTTTGGTTGCAGGCTTCGTTGGGATCTCCTGAATCTTTGCTGCTTTGGTTAGGGCAGCATGTCTAGAGCATTCCAACAAAGTCCTCGATGTTTTTAAGTATGTTCGACGTGCAAAAAAAATGTTTTATTTTTTATGTATGCTAAATGACTTGTGACCAAATATGAACGGGTTTGGAAGTCGGTGAACGTGGCCAAGGACCTCTCCACTCCGGTAAAGTATGACCTGGTTTGATCAGTATTGGAAAGCGGTAAAGTATGACCAGGGACTAATCCACCTGGTAAAGTATGACCGGAGATCTTATGTATGTGGTAGTGGACATCCCTGCCAGCCCAGTACTGTGGTTTAGTCTGATCAGGCGCATTTATGTATGGATCACTTGCTTTGAAACATATCTGTACGCAAAATGATGTTATGAATGTTCAAGTATGAATGATGCAAGTATGTTAATATAAAGTTTTACGATATGATGGCACGTCTACGTTTATGTAAGTACGTTAAGGTTCAAGTATGTATGTCCTACTTTAAAATGCATGTGGTTTTATTATGTATTACTTGTTATTCTCAGTTTATAAATGTTGAGTCTTTAGACTCACTAGACTTGATCGGTGCAGGTGAGGACGAGGTCGAGGAGACGAGAGGTGGGGACCAGTGAGCCGGCTCGGACTACGCAGAGGCTAAACCCGATGACCGCATATGTTTTAAGAATTTCTTTATGCATTTTAAACTCATTTACTCTGATGTTTTGGAAAAACATTTTATGTTGTTTAAAATAAATACTTTTTCAAGCTCGTTTATATTCCAAATATTTTGTCAAACATTTTATTTGTGATGCATTTTGAAAGACGATTTTCTTATTTAAGAAAATTTTTATTTTTTCGCAAATTTAAGTAGTTCAAAATATGGTACGTCTCAGTTGGTATCAGAGCGATGTTCTTGTAAAGGGTTATGCCTATTGTCAGTTTCGAGAAGCTCACGAAGCCACACCTCAAGTCTGTAAGTTTTAAGATTTTAAATTATTTTACGTAGTAAGCATCAAGTCTCGATTTCAGCATATGCATGTTTGAGTTCAAGTTATGTGCATCTTATGATATTAGTAGTATGTTCATGTATGTTGGGTTTACGTGTTGGGCAAATTTTGGAATAGTATGCCTCCTAGACGCATGATTAACCGGGAAGCAAGGGATGAGGATAGAGAGGCTCGAGAGGAGGGGGGAGACGCTCCTCCTCCTCCACCGCCAAATATGCAGGCACAGATGCTTGCAGGTATTACTCAGTTCTTCGCACAGTTTGCGTGGGACCAGACAGCAGTGGACACAGGGGCGAGGCCCAGACCAGAGGCAGTGTATGAGAGGTTCGGGAGGATGGACCCAAAAGAGTTCTCGGGGACTACTGACCCGATGGTAGCTGAGGGATGGATTAAGTCCATCGAGGTGATTTTCGCTTTCATGGAGCTGCATGATGCAGACAGAGTTAGATGTGCCACTTTCCTGTTAAGAGGAGATGCCAGAATGTGGTGGGAGAGCGCATCTGTGTCGATGAATTTGCAAACACGGACTTGGGATGGTTTCAAGGAGGTCTTCTACTCCAAGTACTTCACTGAAGAAGTACGCTCCCGGCTGACTAGGGAGTTTATGACTTTGCGACAGGGAGACAGCAGCGTCGCAGAGTTTGTCAGGAAGTTTGGGAGGTGGTGTCACTTTGTGCCCCTAATTGCTAATGACGCTCGGGAGAAACTGAGGAACTTCATTGATGGGTTACGGTCGATCTTACGCCGTGATGTGAGAGTTACTGGTCCTACCACCTATGCCATTGCCGTTTCGAGAGCCCTGGCGGCGGAGCATGACCAGAGGGACATTGAGAATGATAGGCAGGGCAAGAGGCCCTATCAAGCACGTCAGCTGCACCAGCAGCAGCGACCCCAGTTTAAGAGGTCTTTCCAAGGACAACTAGGTAAGAGGCCATTTCAGGGACCGCGGAAGGGCAAGGGTCCTATTCCACAATAGAAGGCTCCTCAGAGGCCGGAGTACCCAGTGTGTCTGAAGTGCAACCGTCAACACATGGGCCAGTGTTTATGGGGTTCTGGAAAATGCTTCAAGTGCGGAGCCAATGATCATATGCTGAAGGACTGCCCGCAATGAAGGCAGCCTACCCACGGGAAAGTGTTCGCCATTCAGGCTGAGGAGGCAAACCCCAATACGACTCTTCTGACGAGTAACCTATATAATTCAGCACCGTATTATTTTTGCTATGCATGTTTCAAATTTGAGTTGGGATTATTAGTATGCTTGTTATTATTTTTTGTTACTCGTGTAGAGATTTTCTATTATGCTTGAGGGTAAGATTAGTATTTTGGGATATAAGTTTGGTGTGTTGTGTTACGTCTCTCAGAAAATATTTTCATAAAGAGAGTAGCCACGAAGGCCTTCATAGATTCCGTGGTCACTCACTCTTTTATCTCGGAGACATTCGCTAATCATTTGGACGTCAAGTCCATTGGACTCGACGTGAACTATTCAGTGACAGTCCCATCAGGGGAAGAGTTATCAGCTACTAGCGTGGTCAGAGACATCGATCTCGAACTGTAAGGTCACCTAGTGTATGCCGATCTTATTTTGTTGCCGATGCCTGAGTTTGACATTATCTTGGGAATGGACTGGCTAACAAAGAACAGAGTTCTTATTGACTCTCAGAAAAGGTCAGTGCTGGTAAGACCGTTGGGCATGGAGCAGTTTCTCTTTGAGCCGGATAGATGGAGGAGTTTCCCTCGCATGATCTCTTGCATGCGGGAACGAAAACTTATTCATGAGGGTTGTCAGGCTTTCTTGGCCAGCATTGTTTCAGCGCCTGACGCACGTACTCCGTCGATATCTGATATACCAATAGTAAGAATTTTCCTGACATGTTTCTTAATGACGTCACAAGACTTCCACCAGAGAGAGAGGTGGAGTTTTCCATTGACCTTATGCCAGGCACTGTGCCAATCTCTAAGACACCATACCGTTTATCTCCAACTGAGATGTTAGAGCTCAAACAGCAGATTCAGGAGCTCCTAAATAAAGAATTTATCCGCCCTAGTTTCTCACCATGGGGCGCGCCAGTGCTCTTCGTAAAGAAGAAGGATGGGAGCATGAGGTTGTGTATCGATTACCGAGAACTGAACAAGGTAACGATAAAAAACTAATACCCACTTCCAAGGATCGAGGACTTGTTTGATCCGTTGCAGGGAGCCACAATGTTCTCTAAGATAGATCTGCGATCTGGGTATCATCAGCTGAAGGTAAAAGATGCAGATGTTCATAAGACAGCCTTCAGAACTAGATATGAGCATTACGAGTTCTTAGTGATGCCATTCGGATTGACGAATGCTCCAGCAATTTTTATGGACTTGATGAATCGAGTATTTAATCCCTACCTAGATCAGTTCGTCATAGTGTTCATCGACGACATTCTTATCTACTCAAAGAGCCATGAGGAGCACGGTCAGTATTTGGGTACAGTTTTGCAGGTCTTACAGAGTCGCAAGTTGTTTGTAAAATTTAGTAATTGTGAATTCTGGTTGGAGAAAGTATCTTTTTTGGGTCATATAATATCTAGCAGTGGTATTGAGGTGGATCCAGCTAAGGTTGCAGCAGTTAAGGAATGGGTTGAGCCGAAGAATGCGTCAGAGATTCGCAGTTTCCTAGGCTTGGCAGGCTACTATAGGATATTTATTCAGGGGTTTTCCTCAATTGCAGTGCCACTCACTTCATTGACTAAGAAAAATGCTAAATTCATATGGAATGGAGAGTGTCAGAAGAGCTTTGATACTTTGAAGCAAGCTCTTATCACAGCACCAGTGTTAGGTGCTATACACCGATGCATCTAAGCTCGGTTTAGGTGCAGTATTGATGCAGCACGATCGAGTTATAGCTTATGTCTCCAGACAGATGAAAGTGCATGAGAATAACTACCCGACTCATGATCTTGAGTTAGATGTCGTTGTCTTTGCGTTGAAAATTTGGAGACATTATTTGTACGGTGAGAAATGCAAGATATTCACTGATCACAAGAGTCTCAAGTATTTCTTCACACAGAAAGAACTGAATATTAGACAAAGACGGTGGTTGGAATTAGTGAAAGAATACGATTGCGAAATTATCTACCATCCAGGGAAAGCTAATGTTGTGGCAGATGCCTTGAGCAGAAAATTTGCATTCGTAGCACAGCTGTCAGGCAGAGATCTCTTCAGTCAGAGATTCAGAAGTTTGGACTGGAAGTTTATCCTAAGAGCAAAGCTCCTAAGCTATCTAATCTGAAAATCCAGTCCTCTTTGCTAGACCGAATTCTAGAGGTCATCCTTCGGATGAGAGGTTACAGAAATAGAGACTGAAGGATGAGGCCAAGGGCAGCGTACTCTACACAATGTCCGATGGTATTGTGAAGTACAGAGGAAGGATGTGGGTGCCTACTGTTGATTCGATCAGAGAGATATTCCGATAGAGGCACATGCATCTCCGTATTCCGTTCATCCAGGGGATACCAAGATGTACAAGGATTTGCAGATGCTGTATTGGTGGCCAGGTATGAAGGGAGACATCCACCGATTTGTATCTGAATGTCTCACTTGTCAGCAAGTGAAAGCAGAGCATTAGAGGCCAGCAGGAATGCTTAAGCCGCTCCCTATCCCCGAGTGAAAATGGGAGAATATCACCATGGATTTTGTTATTTGTTTGCCGAGGTCAGTCAGAGGATCCAATGCCATTTGGGTTATAGTGGATCGACTTACTAAATCGGTGCAATTCTTGCCAGTGAAGACGACTTTCTCCATGACTCAGTATGCACAGCTCTATATCAGGGATATAGTTCGATTGCACGGGATCCCGTTTCTATTGTGTCGGACAGAGACCCGAGATTCACATCGTCTTTCTGGAAGAGTTTACATGCAGCCATGGGGACGAAGTTGCTATTCAGTACTGCATTTCACCCTCAGACAGATGGCCAGTCTGAGCGAGTGATTCAGATATTGGAAGATTTGTTGCGAGCTTGTGTGATCGATTTCCATGGGAATTGGGAATCCAAGCTACCTCTAGTGGAGTTTACCTACAACAACAGTTTCCAATCATCTATAGGTATGGCTCCCTACGAGGCACTGAATGGAAGGAAGTGCAGATCGCCGATTCATTGGGATGAAGTCGGTGAGAGATCGGAACTTGGTCCAGAGATTGTTCAGTAGACTGAAGATGTGGTGGTCAAGATCCGTGACAGGATGAAGACCGCTCAGAGTCGTCAAAAGAGTTATGCTGACAAGAGAAGAAGGGATCTTGAGTTTGCTGTAGGAGATCACGTATTCGTTAAGATAGCACCTATGAACGGTGTTATGAGACTTGGGAAGAGAGGCAAGCTGAGTCCGGGATTTATTGGGCCATTCGAAATTCTTGACAAAGTTGGGACACTAGCCTATCGTGTAGCCCTACCGCCGAATCTAGCCGGTGTACACAACGTATTCCACGTTTCAATGCTGAGAAAGTATATAGCAAATCTTTCGCATGTCTTGAGTTTTGAGCCGTTGCAGTTGGCTCCAAATCTGTCGTATGAGGAAAGACCTGTTCAAATTCTAGATAGACAAGAGCGGAGGCTTCGGAACAAGGTGATCAAGTTGATCAAAGTCCCGTGGCTGAATCAATTAGTGGATGAGGCCACTTGGGAGGCCAAAGCAGACATGAGAAGCCGCTACCCGGAGTTGTTTGGTAAGATTTAATTTCGAGGATGAAATTTATTTAAGTGAGAGAGGAATTGTAGAACCCAAAATCAGTACATGTAAAATCCATGCATTTATTTAAATTGTTACTTATTTAATTAATTTTAAAATGATTTTAGCCACGCATGATTTATGAAATTGTATTATTTTGAATTATTACAAGTTTATGTGATGCACAATAAAATATTTTTCGAGTTTCATGTTTCAGGCGAATATTCGATTCGTGATCGAGGAAAAGAGAACGGCGACGATTTAGACGATTTGTAAAATTTGGTATTTTATTTCAAGTCAAGAAAGTGTCATTTTAAATGATTTATGAAGTTTTAAGTATTTTAAAGCCTAATTTAATTATTATGTGATTTTTAAGATTTTAAAGTCTCAAAGTTTATGACTTGAGTATTTTATTCTAAATTATGGGATTTTTATTAAAGTTAATAGTGGGTTAGTAGTCTTAATAGCCAGTTAATTATTAATTAAAGCCCTTAATCCCCACTAACCCACTAACTCACACACACACATGCACATATACACACACACTTGGCCTTTGCACACAAACACATCTCTTGCACCCTTTCATTTTTTTTGGAGAGAATTTGGAGGATTCTTAGGCTTTTTCTTCCGCCGCCCCATCTCCACCTTTCTCCTTCAAAATTTCAGCAACCACACATTGATTTTAGTAGAAAAATCGTGCCTCAAGTCGTTCGGATCGTTTCCCGCACCAGGTCGCTTCGTTATTCGTCGTATCGTGAGTTTTAAAGATCAAAGGCATGTATATTCTTTCGTTTTTGCATCGTTCTTGTCATAGTAATTATTTTGATGTATATTGTATGAAAAACATGTATATGTTATGCAAATATTTGAGCAAAAATGTTTGAAACAATTTTGGATCAAAATTTTGGATCTCAAAAATCGAGTCTTCTGTATTTTTGAATACTAGGAATTTTCGGTCTATTTTCTGGAAACACTTTCAACATATAAAACGTAGGAGTTTTTGATACCTTTGATTTGACAGTAAATTCGTAATTTTTGGATGAGAAACGAGTGAGTTATGATCATTTTTGTGGGACTCCACAAGTTGTGAAATTGTTGTGTCACAAAATCCGTCACCCTCTGTTATTTCGAATTCTGAGACTTATGTGAGTTATGAACATTTTTGTGGGACTGCACAAGTTGTGAAATTTTTGTATCACAAAATCTGTCACCCTCTGTTATTCCGAATTCTGAGACTTAGGTTTGTTTTCTGGAAATGTTTTCAACATATGAATTGTAGTACTCGGTGTTATCTTTCTTTGACTGTAAATTTGAAATTGTTTGATAAGAAATGAAAGAGATATGGATTTTATCGTAAAACCGCTCAAGCTCTGAAAATTTGTGCATGTTCTTCACGTTTTCTCAAGTTTTGGTTGCAGGCTTCGTTGGGATCTCCTGAATCTTTGCTGCTTTGGTTAGGGCAGCATGTCCAAAGCATTCCAACAAAGTCGTCGACGTTTTTAAGTATGTTTGACATGCAAAAAAAATTTTATTTTTGAGGTATGCTAAATGACTTGTGACCAAATATGAATGGGTTTGGAAGTCGGTGAACGTGACCGAGTACCTCTCCACCCCGGTAAAGTATGACCGGGTTTGATCTGTATTGGAAAGCGATAAAGTATGAGCAGGGACCAATCCACCCGGTAAAGTATGATCGGGGATCTTATGTATGTGGTAGTGGACATCACTGCCAGCCCAGTACTGTGGTTTAGTCTGATCAGGCGCATTTATGTATGAGTCACTTGCTTTGAAACATATCTGTAAGAAAAATGATGTTATGCATGTTCAAGTATGTATGATGCAAGTATGTTAATGTAAAGTTTTACGATATGGTGGCACGTCTACGCTTATGTAAGTACGTTAAGGTTCAAGTATGTATGTCCTACTTTAAAATGCATGTGGTTTTATTATGTATTACTTGTTATTCTCAGTTTATACATGTTGAGTCTTTATACTCACTAGACTTGATTGGTGCAGGTGAGGATGAGGTGGAGGAGAGGAGAGGTGGGGACCAATGAGCCGGCTCGGACTACGCAGAGGCTAAACCCGAGGACCGCCTATGTTTCAAGAATTTCTTTATGCATTTTAAACTCATTTACTCTGATGTTTTGGAAAAACATTTTATGTTGTTTAAAACAAATACTTTTTCAAGCCTGTTTACATTCAAAATATTTTGTCAAACATTTTATTTGTGATGTATTTAGAAAGACGATTTTCTTATTTAAGAAATTTTTTATTTTTCCGCAAATTTATGTAGTTCAAAATATGGTACATTACACTAAGTGGGCAGAAACTGACAGTGATGAGTTAGAAGCTAAAAGCCCAAGCAGTTCAAGTGAAGATGAAGAGGAAGTTAAGTGCCTAATGGCAGATTATGCTGAACTGGAGTCAGCAAGTGAACATGTATTTGACTTTAGCTTTACCGATTCACTCGTGAGGAAATCATTACCACATTGCATGACATGGTAAATGAGTATCAAAAACTTGCTCGATCATTTGAGAAGGTTAAAAGACAGAAACTGATAAGTCATTTGAATTGTTGAGTCTAAAAAGGGAGATTGCACAACAAAAAGCTGAAATGATCGAAAATTAAGCTTTGATATGCCAGTTAAAAACATAAATTTCAAAACATACTGAACTGATTCAAGCTTGGAACAAATCTTCAATTGCATTGACTGAAATGAAAAATTCTCAAAAAACAGTTGATGATAAAACTGGTTTAGGTTTTAACAGTTATGATGAAAATTATTCAAGTGAGACAAAGCAAAGGTTGTATGAAAACAAAGGAAAGTACATTACTTTTGTAAAATCAACCATGGTAAGTGAATTCTCAGAACCTAGTAAACCAGCCGTTCAATTGATTGAAAGTAAGAACAAAGGCAAACGGTATGGTATTGGATATAGCTCTGAGTGTGAGAACCCGGATTTTTCAAAGCAAAACACATCAAAAAGCTCAGAAAGTAGCTCAAAAAGAAACCGAGGCAATGCAAAACCTTGAGAATTTAGGGTACGTCACTTGGAAAGAAACCCTCAGCTCATAAGCTAAAACCCTCAGCTCAGGGAAGCTCCAAGATTCTTGGACAAGAAACCCTCAGCTCAAGGAAGTTCATTTATTCTTGGGGAGAAAACCCCTAGCTCATGAGCTCGATCTTTCAGCTCAAAGAAGCTCAACCATGCTTGTCCTAAAAGGCCAAAAAGAGAGCTAAAGGAGGAGCTAAAGGTTTGGACACACTTATTATGCAAGAAATGACCATTGAGATAACCAATGAAGGATCTAAGGGAGGAGCTAAGAGGCTAGGACAAATTTATGGTGCAGGAAATGACCCTTTAGAAAATCAAGGTGACAATTAAGGAGTGCGTGAGATTTTGAGCCACATTCATGACTAATCTAGAACTTGAAGAATGCATGGGATTTTGGAGATTTATGCATGGAATTTTGGACCAACATTATGATTACATTCAAGCCTTTCTTGATGGCCAAGAATTCGGCCAAGGGGGTGGCAAGGTGGAGAGTTTTTTTTGTGCCTATAAATACTACTCAAATGGTTGAGAGAAGGCACACCATCAAACCTCTAAAATTTCGGTCCTCTCTTCCCCTCACTCTCCAAAATTTCGGCCAAGCAAGCAAGGAAGAAAGAAAGGAAGTTCGTGCAGTCAAGTACAAGAACCTTGCGTCGAAGTGCTGCTCGATCAACAACAGCATTTGTTAAAGTTACGCCGAAGTGCTGCCCGATTTTTGAGAAGACGTGTTGTATCAAAATCTGCAAATACAGTAAGTGGGCTCTTGTTATATATTCGTTTGTATTTTTAAATTTGAATATATATTATGACATGCATGATTGTGTGTCTCCATTTTCGAAAATATGAAGCCTGTCCATTTAAAATTTCGATCGATTATATGCTCAGTCTGTTATTCGAAATTCTTTGGTTCCGCTGAATCCGTCTGAAACTCTGATATCTGAAAACTCTGATACGTTCTGTCTGGTAAAATCTGATTCTATGTTGCATTGTTACGATTCGAATTTGAAACGGGACGAGAATTGTAATTCTTTCTGGCCCCATTGGTGGGTATAAAACCATGTTCTGTTCTGGCCCCCATTGGTGGGTATAAAACCATGTTCTGGCTTCACCCCTTAGAGGACTAACATATTGGGGACAATTTGACCATGGAAATGAGATGAGTAATAGTGTTCTGTCTGTTCCGATCTGTTCTGTTCTGATATGTTCTGTTCTGAATTGCTTCTGTTTTGTTCTGAATCATTTGATAAATTTTGTCTCTTATTCGATTCGTTTCCGTTTTGTTAAGTTAAGAATATTAAGTTTTGAAAGTCTGTTAAAAGAATGTTTTAAGAAAACTAAGGTCTATATGTATCTTTGGAATCGATCGACCCAAATTGCTGAGTGTTTCCCAAAACACTCACCCCTTACAAATTTCAGATAAAAATGAGGAGCAATTGGATGAGGAAGAGCAAGATGCTTTCTGGGTTGGTGAACCGGAGATCAAGATCAGAACTCAAGATTTTTCTTTTCTTTCGTTTCCGCTATTTGAAACTCTGATGTATTTTATTCCATTGTCATTGTAAGACAATATTTTATTTATGAAAAAGACTGGCTTGATTTGATACGAGGCTTTATTGTTTTCCATTTAATTGTTAAACAATGCCGGATGTCACCGATGCTTCGGACTCGGGGCGTGACATTTAAGTGGTATCAGAGCCGCCAGGTTCATAATCCCGCTGGGATTTTGACAGACAAAATTTGAAGAAGTCAAATTTTGGCAAAAGCCTAGTACATTCTGAAACAAACTCTCATCCTTTCCAAAAATTATTTGAGAAATTCGAAATCTATTTCCTTCAATCATTCTGCAAATTCTTAGTATCGAAAATCCCACGACAACATTGTTTATGCCTTTCTATCCTTTATTTGATTCTGAAATTTTACCTCAACGGATGCCTTCGTGCTCGTGCTCAATCCGTCTTTCGCAAGCATCAACATACCATTGAAAACCAAACACGAAAGATTGCAACCCTAAAGGATCAACTCGCTATAGAGAAACAAGAGAACAAGAACTCGTGAAGATTAAGAACCTACTTCAAACTGATATATAACGTCTCACCTATCGCCTTGATAGATCAAAGAGCCATCTCGCCCTAACACTACGTAACCCAACTCACGTGATACGACCCTTAATCGAAAGTTGATAGTAAAGATTGAAACTGAGAAGGATTTTTCTCACCGCTCTCTTTATCAACACGAAGACCTTTCTAGCAAGCAAGAACGTTACATCTCCAAGCTTCATGGTGATATGGATAGAATGCAAGAACAACATAACTATATGCACCTTGTCATGGAAAACATAGAAGAAGAAGAAGAAGAAGAAGAAGCACCTATGGAAGTAGTGGAAAAAAAGAACAGTGATGATAAAGAGATGATAAGGTAGGCTGGACTGGTATTATGGTTAAATGATATGAAAGAAAGAAGTGTAACATTTCTTTGAGAATGTACAGAGATAAGTTGAATTATATTTTTGGGAACATACCTATCAAAGATAATTTGACTTATATTTTTGGGAATACAAATACTCTGATATAAGTTGACTTATATTTGGGAATTTACTTATCGAAGAAAAGCTTTCGACTTAAGATGAAATGTTTGATTCGGGGATAATAAATTATTTATGAAAATATGAGATAAGAATTATATAAGTTTTGATATTAAGATATAAAAGTTTATTTTTATGTCAATAATTAACGGTATGGACATTTAAATTTGGGATATTAAGCGATAAATTTAATTATGTAAGATTTTGGAATATTTAATAAAGGTAAGAAACAATAACTTAAGTTAAGAAATTAAGGTCATTACCTTAGATAAATAAAGAGAGTTATGAGATATTGGTGGACATCGAGGGAAATGTAGCATGCATAATAGGTTCTGACTCTTCTTATAGTAAAAAGAAAAATAGGGGAAAGATTTGTGGAGAAAGACATCCAACGAAACTTGTTTGTATTAAAGCATGTTAGGCTCATAGTTTTAATTAAAGATAGATTTAGTAAAAGAAGAATTGTTTGAGGAATTAGTTTCTTCCGTACAAGGTTGAAAGAAATTTTAACTAGGTTATTGGGACTTAAGTCAATAGGCTGATAAGGAGTTATGTTCTAAGACTCTATATTGGTTTAAGTTTTAAGATATTAATCGTGATAATTTTAAGATAGAATAAAATAAGTATGAATACGCATATATTCAGTGCCGATTTTATTTAGTGTACTATGGTAAATTTCAACGTCATTCTGAGAATTGGTTGGTTGGACAATAATCATGCAATGGTAAATGGTCGGGGTAAGAATGCCAAACTCCAATCCAAGAATAAATCATAATTTATGGCAAGGATAAGGAACAGAAATCCTTTCTTTTTGCTTCTCAGATCTAGAAAGGCATGGAGTATGGCGAAGAAGTCTAACTGACAATAATGAGAGAAGCAAAAGAAGGAATTAAGCTCAAGATATAAAATATTCCTGTGGTAGCGAGCTTCGGAAAGGTTACTTTGAATTATCTCAGACAGTGAAGTAGAATTCGAAAATAACTTGATAGCTCGTGCTACACTAAAATCTAAGGAACCCTAGCAAATGGCTTCAGTTGAACTCAAGAAGCTAAAAGATCAATTCCAAGATTTGTTAGTCAAAAACAAATCAGACTAAGTGCCTCTCCTTTGGAAGCTTCAGTCTTATTGACACAAAAGAATGGTGAAAGCACAAGATAGTGTGTTGATCTACAAAGAACTCAATTAGATCAAGAACAAATGTAATTTTTCAAGAATAGATGACCTTTTCTATCAGTTAAAAGGAGCTAAGATCTTTTCAAAGCTATATCTAAGGTCAGACTACCACAATTGAAGGCCAAGGCAGAGAATATTCCTAAAACAGCCTTAAAAAGAAAAGGGTATGGACACTATGAGTTCACGATAATACCTTTTGGCCTAACCAATGCTCCAGCAACATTCATAGAACTCATGAGCAGAGTGTTCAAGAAAATTCCTTGACAAGTTTGTGGTAGCATTTATTGATGACATTCTTGCATATTCAACAAGTAAGTAAGACCGCAAGGAAGATCTTCGTCTTGTTCTACCGATGCTCAGAGGAAAATAAATAAATACTAAATTTAAGAAATGTGAATTATGATTAAAAAATGTCACATTCTTCGGTCATATAATCTCTGAAATGGGCATATCAGTGGATCACCAATACGGTGGGGGCAATCATAGAATGGCCTTGATCGAATACTGGAATAGAAATTTAAAGTTTTTGAAATTAGTTGGCTATTAAAAAAATGTGTTGAAGGATTTTCTTCCGCTCACCAAGCTCACTCAGAAGAACTCTAAATTCAATTAGAGAGAAGAATGTGAGAAGAGTTTTTAGATCTTGAAAAAGAAACTCGTTTCTACGCTATACTTCCCGAAGAAGACAAGAATTTCACAATTTATAATGATGCATCAAAAGAGGATTGTGATGTGTTCTCATTCAAGAGGGCAAGTAATTGCCTATGCAATGATGAAATTAAAATCATGTGAGCAAAATTATCCAACACATGATAGTGAATTAGCCACAATTATATTTGAGCCAAAGATCCAGATAATCAATTTCTTTGGTGGCAAATGTGTGAAATTTATCGATCATCAAAGCCTCAAATACTGTTCACACAAAAAAAATTAAACATGAGGCAAAGATGGTGGATCAAATTATTGAAGATATTTTAGGGCGTGTGCCATGGACCTCGGAGGAATTAAATAAACACCCCCCTTGACTGAATTTGCCGGTAACAATAATTATCATGGAAGTATTGAAATCAGAGAGAAAGCTATCATGGTACTTGAATTGTTGATAAAGTAGCTATTATCAAGGAAAAACGCAAGGCAGCTCATGATCTACAAAAGAGCTGGGGTGATTTAAGTGAAGACCATTGGAATTTGAAAATAATGTGAAAGCTTACGATAAAGTTTCCCCTATGAAAGGAGTGGTTCGATTCAGCAAATCTAGAAAGATAACTCCAAGATATGTCGGACCCTTCGAAATACTGAGAAAAATGGGAAACCTAGCTTATCAGCGGGCTTTACCACCAGGCATGTCAAGGATTGACAACGTCTTCCACGTCTCACAGCTAAGGAAGTATGTCTCAGATCCAAGTCAAAATTTTAAAGTTGCATCGCTACTAAACGAAGGAAGGAAGTCCCTATTCGAATAGTGGACACCAAAGACCAAGTGCTGAGACGCTAAAAAATTCCATATGTCAAGATACAATGGTCAAATCATATGGAATGAGAAGCAACTTGGGAATTTGAAGAAAGTATGCGCACTCGGCACCCTCATCACTTTATTGATCTAGATAACTAAAGTTTCGAGGACGAAATTTCCAATTAGGAGGGTGGGATGTGAGAACCCGGATTTTTCGAAGCAAAAAACCTCAAAAAGCTCGGAAAGTAGCTCAAAAAGAAACCGAGGCAATGCAAAACCTTGAGAATTTAGGGTACGTCACTTGGAAAAGAAACCCTCAACTCATAAGCTAAAACTCTCAGCTCAAGGAAGCTCCAAGATTCTTGGACAAGAAACCCTCAGCTCAAAAGCTAAAACCCTCAGCTCTAGGAAGTTAATTTATTCTAGGCGAGAGAACCCCTAGCTCATGAGCTCGATCTTTCAGCTCAAAGAAGCTCAACCATGCTTGTCCTAAAAAGGCCAAAAAGAGAGCTAAAGGAGGAGCTAAAGGTTTGGACACACTTATTATGCAAGAAATGACCATTGAGATAACCAATGAAGGAGCTAAGGGAGGAGCTAAGAGGCTAGGACAAATTTATGGTGCAGGAAATGACCCTTTAGAAAATCAAGGTGACAATTAAGGAGTGCGTGAGATTTTGAGCCACATTCATGACTAATCTAGAACTTGAAGAATGCATGGGATTTTGGAGATTTATGCATGGAATTTTGGACCAACATTATGATTACATTCAAGCCTTTCTTGATGGCCCAGAATTCGGCCAAGGGGGTGGCAAGGTGGAGAGTTTTTTTTGTGCCTATAAATACTATTCAAATGGTTGAGAGAAGGCACACCATCAAACCTCTAAAATTTCGGTCCTCTCTTCCCCTCACTCTCCAAAATTTCGGCCAAGCAAGCAAGGAAGAAAGAAGGGAAGTTCGTGCAGTCCAGTACAAGAACCTTGCGTCGAAGTGCTGCTCGATCAACAACAGCATTCGTTAAAGTTATGCCAAAGTGCTGCCCGATTTTTGAGAAGACGTGTTGTATCAAAATCTGCAAATACAGTAAGTGGGCTCTTGTTATATATTCGTTTGTATTTTTAAACTTGAATATATATTATGACATGCATGATTGTGTGTCTCCATTTTCGAAAATATGAAGTCTGTCCGTTTAAAATTTCGATCGATTATATGCTTAGTCTGTTATTCGAAATTCTTTGGTTCCGCTGAATCCGTCTGAAACTCTGATATCTGAAAATCTGATACGTTCTGTCTGGTAAAATCTGATTCTATGTTGCACTGTTACGATTCGAATTTGAAATGGGACGAGAATTGTAATTCTGTCTGGCCCCCATTGGTGGGTATAAAATCATGTTCTGTTCTGGCCCCCATTGGTGGGTATAAAACCATGTTCGGTTCTGGCCCCCATTGGTGGGTATAAAACCATGTTCTGGCCTCACCCCTTAGAGGACTAACATATTGGGGACAATTTGACCATGGAAATGAGATGAGTAACAGTGTTCTGTCTGTTCCGATCTGTTCTGTTCTGTCTGTTCTGATATGTTCTGTTCTGAATTGAAATGATCTGAATTGCTTCTGTTTTGTTCTGAATCATTTGATAAGTTTTGTCTCTTATTCGATTCGTTTCCGTTTTGTTAAGTTAAGAATATTAAGTTTTGAAAGTCTGTTAAAAGAACGTTTTAAGAAAACTAAGTTCTATATGTATCTTTGGAATCGATCGACCCCCACTTGCTGAGTGTTTCTCAAAACACTCACCCCTTACAAATTTCAGATAAAAATGAGGAGCAATTGGATGAGGAAGAGAAAGATGCTTTTTGGGGTTGGTGAACCGGAGATCAAGATCAGAACTAAAGATTTTACTTTTCTTTCGTTTCCGCTATTTGAAACTCTGATGTATTTTATTCCATTGTCATTGTAAGACAATATTTTATTTATGAAAAAGATTGGTTTGATTTGATACGAGGCTTTATTGTTTTCCATTTAATTGTTAAACAATGCCGGATGTCACCGATGCTTCGGACTCGGGGCGTGACACTGAGAGTTCAATTGATACAAGAAACTAGTCACCTAAACGGTTCAGTCACAAAAATCAGTACTCAAGGAATGACTATTACAATTACTACAACTGTAAGCCAGTTCAAAAACGATAGCTAAAGAATAGCCAATTGAAAAAGGATACAAATCATACTGTTTCATCCTCACATCACACACGTACTGCCAAAAATTCGAGAAAAACAATTTGAAACACAGTAACTGGGAAATCAATTAGACTGATTCAAGTCTGGGTTCTTAAAGGACTAATCAGTTTAGGACCCAAATGAATATGAGTACCAAAATTATATATTGTGTGTGATTGTAGGTAACAAGAACAAGCGAGGAATCAACTTGGTATCTAGACAGTGGCTGTTCGCGACATATGACAGGAGATGCAAATTTGCTATCTCAACTGATCAAATATACTGGACCAAACATCAGTTTTGGAGACATTTCCAAAGGTAAAATTGTGGGTAAGAGTAAGCTTATCCATGGTAACTTTACAATTAAAGATTGTTTTCTAGTTGAGAATTTGAAGTATTACTTGATAAGCATCAGTCAGTTATGCGACAATAATTTCTCAGTACAGTTTGACAGACACACGTGTTCAGTTAGAGACTTAACTGATGAGGTCATCCTAACTGGAAATCGTAGTGGTAGTACTTACAAAGTCATTTGGAATGAACAACCTTATGCACCAGTTTGTTTCATTGCTTCAAAATCTTCTAAAAACTGGTTGTGGCATAAGAGATTGAACCACTTAAACTTTAAATCTATTGCCTATCTGAGTAACCATGATCTTGTAACTGGTTTGCCCAAAATATATTTTTCAAAAGACAAAATTTGTTCGGCATGTCAGTTTGGAAAACAAGTAAGATCTTCATTCAAGAACAGAGGTTGTAAATCATCTTTCTGATGCTTAGAACTGTTGCATATGGATCTTTTTGGTCCAATACCATTCATGAGTTTAGGGTGAATGAAATACACCTTAATAGTTGTGGATGATTTTTCAAAATTTATATAATGGCCCGAAAATTCGTGTTTGAAAATTTGCGAAAAAATTTAAAATTTTCTTTTTAAAATAATTAAAATGCCTCATTCATAAATAAACTGATAAATCAAGTTTAATATTCAAAATAGCAGCGGAAGAAATTATTGTTCGCAAAATATCAAGTTAAAGTAATCCAACAACTGATAAAAATGTTTGAGCATAAAAATTGTAACGCCCCGAAAATTTGAAGGTCCACACGAACCACATGCATATGATTTATTAAATTCCCTTGTATTTGATTAAATGTTTTGATTGCATTAATTAAATATGTTGTGCATATTTACATGTTTAAAAATATATTTTCTACATGGTTACATTAAAATGTATTTTTAAAGGTTATTCGAGTTGCGGTCGAGGAATGGAGACCGAGGGCTGAAAAATAGAAAATGTTTTTGTTGGTTAATTGTTTTTAATTATTTAAAATAAGGGTGATGCTTTTTCTTATTTTGAAAATAAGGGGTTTTGAGGTGATTTTATACGTCGGGACGTAAATTTTATCGGTGTTGGTTTTTCAACTAAAACTCAAACTTTTTGGTAACCCGGCTATTAAATTCACAAATTTATTTAAACAAAAACTTTGATAATATTTTATTAAATTCTAATTAAAACTAATGGGCCTTAATTGTTGACTTATTAGGACTAAGCCTTATTTAGTAAATTAATTAGTATTTAAAATGTATTTCTCCCAAACCCTTCACACAACCTCACGGCCACACAATTTTAAATTCTGAAAACTCTCTCCACCTTGACACACCACACACACGACACTTCACACAAAATTTTGAAGAGCAATTCAAAGGGTTCAAGGGACTTCAAGCCAAGGTTTCGATCCGTTCTTCGTCGTCAACGGTTTTTCGTGCGTTTAAAACGCAAAGGCACGCCATATTCTCCTTTTACTCATCATCACATCATAATATGTTTTATGCATGAAAAATATGGAAAACAAGTGACACTTTTGTGTATTTTCGTTTTTGTATATCACATGAAATTTCAAGCAAGGTTTTTGATTCCCAATTCATGTTATTATGTGTTTAAGAGGGCTGCCATGACTAGGACACAATTAAGCATTGTTTTTCATGAATTTAGAGTCCTAGCACATCACCTAAACACCACACACGATCATGAAGCAACCGGAAAAGCAACTTGCTGTCACATGTGATCATGGGTTCGGTTCTATGGGATTGTTGGCTGGGATTGGGTTCGGTTGGGACCAGGGCTTGGCTAGGGTCTGTGAGGGGTCAAGGGAAGAGTCCTAGCCACGCTAGGATGCGAGTCAAGAGGCTGGGAAGGAGTCCTAGAACCCGTGAAGCCCATGAAAGCTACGCAGGTACAGCAGCTGGTGCAGAGAAGGGATGGCTCGGCCTGGGGGCTCTGGGCTGGGATAGGTCAAGTCATTAGGGTCCTAAGAGGGTACACAAGGGTCATGGGCTAGCTCGATTGGTTGGAATCCTAGCAAATTCGAAGAGTCCTTTGTCAAGTGAAACTCTCAGCCATGGCATGCTACTTGTGTGTGGCTGCGGTTTTCAAGCTTGGGTTTGAGTGTGTTGGTTTTAAGGGTCCAGGAGGGTGCCTAGAGGGTCTGGTTCGGGGTTGGATCATGATGGTTCGAGCATGGCTCAATGAAAATTCAAGTTGGCTCAAGGGTAGTCTAGGTGGGTTTGTTGGCTGTTTCTGCAGCTCATGTTTTGCTTCGTTTTTGGAGCTTAAGCTCATGCCCAATGGGTTCTAATGGTTCCGTAGGGTTCCTAGATGGGTTGGCTAGGTTTTGGTTCAAGGCGGCTCGGGCGTGGCTCTAGTGAATTGGGATATGGCTCGGTGTGTTCGAATAGGGGTCAAAAACGAGATGTTAAGAACTAAAAATGAATCCATGGGTCCACGGGTGTGGCTCATGACTTAGAAGGGTAGAATAAATCATAAAAAGGTTATGGTAAAAATTTGGGATCAAAATAACGGGTTTTGGATTTAATCGGGATTTAATCGCCTCACGAAACGCTAATTAACGAGTTTATTGAAACGCTAGTTTTAAGCTTCATAAAATTATGAAAAATTAGGTTTAAGCTTAAATAATTATTAAAAGTCTAAATTTTTAATTTGGGAATTTTATATTAAGGTTTGATTTAATTCGGGATTAAAACGCATTAATACGTCACATTTAAAGATTAATTTAAAAGTCATCGAATTAAGCTAAATAAAAATGTGAGAAAATTCATGTAGATTTAAATAATTATTTGGGACATGTTAGAGTCAATGGAATTAAGAAAAAGTCAAAAACGTGAAATTTTACGTCTAGGGGTAAAACGGTCTTTTTACACCTAAAAATTAGTAAACGTCATGGCAGTGCCCTATTTGCTGTTTTATATGTTAATATGATTATGTAACATGTTTATGAATTGTTATATGTTGAAATATGATTTTTAAATGTCCATGGATTATTAAGGGTTAAATTGGTCATTTAAAAGATATGTTGCATGCTTGGTTTCAAAATAAAAATGATATTATATGCATATTTTTATAAGTGATGGAAATACGACATGTTGAAGGATGTGAAGGGATTGTGACTAGTGAATATGTTGGAAATATCGTGAGGGTTATGGTCCAAGTGGGAGCCCGACGATCGTGTTTCCTTGGATACGGATACGAATACGTGATACAAATACGAATACGTGATACGAATACGAATATGTTAATACATTGGCCAAGGCCCAGTTGACGGGTGAGAGTGTCGCTGGTGTCCCCGCCGCCCAGTACTGTGGTTACATGTAGATGGATCCATCGCCCAATACGTTTAAGAATACGAGTCACAATCACGATCTGAATTCAACAAACACGAACACGAACATGAATATGAATATGAATATGGACACAATATGGATATGAATATGAATATGTTTATATTTTTATGAAAATGTTTTTATGCATCATGAAAATGTTTACGAAAATGTTTAAGTTTAAATTTATGCATCTTCATGAAAATGATATTTTAATACAAGTATTTTTCACTGTTATATGTTAACTGTATTACGTATTACTCGTTATCAAGAATATGACGTGTTGAGTCTTTAGACTCACTAGGTGTGTATGATGCAGGTGATTATGATAATATGTTAATGGAGGTCTTGATGGTTGGTTTGACTGGACTGGAGGTGCACATAACCCGAGGACCGACGCTAGTTTTCCGCACTAGTTATGATTTATGATTTTAAGTAATGTTAAAGATATTTTTACGACGTTTTATTTGCGAGTGGTTTTTGAGAGGTTATAGTATGGGCTATACTTTTCAAATATTAGTTGGTTGATTTATTTTAAAATGATGTCAAAAATATTTTATGCTTGTGTATTCAATTCGGCCGATGCTATGTGAGGTTTAAAAAAAAAAAAATTTCTAGTACTTTTTAAGAAAACGAATAGCAGACGTTTCAAAAATGATAAATGCTGTAAGTGAGGTCCTCGGGTTCCACCACTGCCGACCCAAGCTAGCTCACTGGTCCCCGCCCTCGGTCCCGAACTCACCAGTACCTACAACAATCAAGTCTAGTGAGTCTAAAGACTCAGCATGCATATATCGTAAATAACGAGTAAATAATATAATAAAATCGCATGGAAATAAAGATATCATGTCATGAGGCATAACGTGAAAATAACTTATCATAAGCAATTATAATACGTGCATAACTGAACTGAGAATCATAAGTGAAATGTTTGCTCAATAGAGTCCTGTAATGAAATAGCATATAATAATTTTCTGTTGAGATTATGTTCTACGCAAGTGGCCCCTGCACTGAACTGAACTGAACTGAACTGACCGGTAAGTGACCACCGGGTGAAGTAATGAACGTCTGATCAGACTAATGCCACAGTATACTGGGTGAAACTGAACTGAACCGTTAAGTGACCACCGGATGATACAATGATCCCATGATAGTGAAATGGCCACAAGCAATATCGCATAAATCTCAAAAAGGAATATTTTATATTTTTATGCACGTAATATAATTAAATGACATAATTAAATATCCTGTATTATTTTACCACATGGGTTGGATCGTTCCCAGGCTCGCTGCGATCTAAATTTAACATGAAAAATATGCAACTGATTTTCTTTACCAAATTTTGTAATTGAATCAAAAAACGAGACAATTACGCCCAATGACTTGGTATTTAATCATGACTTCGTGCCAACCCAAACCAACACAAAACCATCATTTAGTCATGATTAAAATACACCTAAAATGATAAAATAATGCTCCAAAAATGATGCATGTCGAAATTTTGGTGAATGGAGGCCAAAACATGAAACGCTCTTTCGAGAGTCAATTTGGCACGTCGCACCGTAAATTCTTGTACGACCTCTAAACTTAACCGAATTACAAACGGCCAAAAACACGGCCTTCCTAACTCAATGAGGTACTGTCCAGTCCAAGGCCATAGGCTAAAAGACAACCAAGAACTCAAACGAGCCTCTGAACCTACGCAGCAAGTTGCTGTCCAGAAATTCCAGCAACCGCACTTGTGCTTACATCGCTTTGTTTGCGAGACTATTGGTCATTGGGGCTTGAACCACCGACCATATCATCTTACCAACATCCTAGGGTATGGTTTGAACCATGGCTAAGGGCCCTAGGCCAACCACGATCCACGCCACTCCCTAAAACCGAAACATCACATGCAGTAGGGAAATGGCCGAGGGGCTGTTCTTGTTTTTTTCTTTAAAAACTGATTCAACCATGGACCAAGCCTCAAAGGGGCGACTTGGTCACATCTTAGACATAACAAGGAGATGTTCTAACCATGGCTATATCCCATAGGGCAGCCAAGATCAGATTCATTTCCCTTTGACAGCAACATGAGAAAATCGAATGCAAAGGGGACATGCTTGGGGAGTTGCTGTCATTTCTGGTTTCCAGCGGGTATGGGGCTTGAACTAATGGACCAATATGATCCTAACATGTCCTAGTACATGTCTAGATGCAGCCTTGGGAGCCTAGGGTCGAACCAATACCTGAAACAATGTAAACAAGCCAACCCGTGAGGTAGCAAATGAAATCCGAAAAATTCTGCATGTGCATTTTCTGAAAATATGTTGATGTATTTCGGTTTTCTTGTATTAAAATCATGAGTATGTTGTTTCAAAATACTAATATGGCTTGATTGAAGGGCAAATAAAAATATATACATGCCTTGGTTTCGTTTTGAAAAGAAAACGAACGAAACAATGACGCGGCGCGGGGGAGGTGGAGTGATCTTCTTGTTCTAGCTTCTACTCGATTTTTCTCTCCTATTTTCTATGGCTACCTCATGATTTCTCTCTGGTTTTTTCCTCTGAATTTTGGTGGTGAGGAGGGGGAATGATGGTTAGGAGAGATGGAGGGAGTTGCAATATAAAAGGGATGGCAAGACCAAGTCTTGCTCTCTTTTGAATTTGAAATGGTTTGATATCAAAATGATTGTTGGAGGAATAGTTGGGGTATGGCCGATTCTTCATGTCCACCAAGGCTAGGATAATGATTTATTATTAATTAATGGTGTTTAAATGTGAAAGGATTATCATGCCAAGAAATAATAAAGAAAGAGTCAAAGGTGGTGAGTTGTCAAAGAAATGTTATCTCACTTAAGGGGTGACCGAAATTAATCTAATAAATGGAGGGGAAATATTGTTTAGTTAGTGTATTTTAAATCTTTAGAGCCTTGCCTATAATTTAGTGAATTAACACATTAATTATTGAACCTAAATGAACTTATTTTCTACTTACCTCAAGTTACTTAAATAATTCCTTAAACCTTCTTTTAACTTAAATTAACTTATTAGCTAGTTAAAATAAATTCTGGAAATGTTTTCTTGCTATTAAATTTTATCTCAAAACTCCAACTCCAGTCCGGCCTCACTGAATTAACTGAAAAGATAAAAATTAAACTACTGCATAAAATAATTAAATTTAAAGGAAAGAATAAATACTCATGCAATAATAATAAAAATCATTTTACTTTAAATGCTAGAAATTATGCATGACTTATACGTAGTCTGGTTTACGGGTTCTACAATTTACTTGGGTCATTTTTCTCAAATCAAAAGACCAAACTGCTGCACAACTGATTAAGCTCTTCAAAAGACTTTTAAATGAAAAATCAGTTGGGATTGATCGAATAAGTTCTGACAGAGTGACTGAATTCATCAATCAAAATCTTTCAACTTTTTTAGAGAATACTGGAATCAACCATGAGCTCTCATCAGCTAGAACACCTCAGCAAAATGATGTAGCTGAGAGAAGAAATCGGACCCGTAAAGAAGCTGCTAGAACAATGCCTGCTGATTCTGGTATTTCTCAAAGGTTTTGGGCAGAGGCAGTAAACACTGCATGTTACACTCAGAACAGATCAATGATTAATAAGAATCATGTGAAAACACCTTATGAGATCTGGCATGGAAGAAAAAGTGTGGTTTTCTTATTTCAAGATATTTGGCTGCAGATATTTTATTCTTAATAATGGTAAAAATAATTTATAGCCTTTGATGCTAAATCTGCAGAGGGAATATTTCTTGGGTATTCTTCAGTTAGAAAAGCATATAGAGTTTTTAATAAATGTTTTTTAAATGTTGAAGAATCTATCCATGTTTTTTTTTATGAAACTGTATTAACTGATAAGCCAACTGATCAAGTTGAGCTAGTTGACCGTTTTACAGAGATCAGTTTAGAGGATGATAATGAAGAAGAAAATCATATCAATAGAAATATCCTTGAAACACCTGAACCAGAAATACTAGATCAATCAGGGGAACAGGAACCTATTCCTACTAATCAGTTGGTGGAGCAAACAAATGATATTCAGTTACCAACTGATACAGCTCCAACTGAAATTGAAAACATTCAGTTGCCAACAGAAGCAGTTGCTGATATGGAAACAGCAAACACTGAACTCAGATGGAAGAAATCACATCCTCTAGAATTGGTGATATGTAATCCATCTGACCCGGTAAGAACGAGAAATCAAATGCTTAATTCGTTCATTCATTTTGCTTTTGTCTCACAACTAGAACGAAAGAAAATTGATGAGGATCTTGCTGATCCTAACTGGATAAATGGAATGCAAAAAGAGCTAAATCAGTTTACCCATAACAATGTATGGGGGTTAGCAACAAAGCAAGATTGATAGCAAAAGAATATAGGCATGAAGAAGGAATTGACTATGATGAAACGTATATGCACCAGTTGCAAGACTGGATGCAATCAGAATGTTCCTCGCCTATGCATCATTCGAGAACTTTAAGGTCTACCAAATGGATGTAAAAAGTGCATTTCTGAATGGTCAGTTGCAAGAAGAAGTTTATGTTGAACAACCTCAGGTTTTATCAATCACTCTTTTTCTGATCATATCTATCATTTGAACGAAGCTTTATATGGTCTTAAACAAGGTTCAAGAGCTTGGTATGAGACACTTTCAAAATTATTAATTGATCATGATTTTACTGTTGGATCAGTTGACAAGACATTGTTCAAATTTTCTAAGAATGATCATATTTTACTTGTGCAAATTTATGTTGATGATATTGTATTTGGGTCAACTAACCCCAAATTATGTGAGAAGTTTGCCAAGTTAATGCAGGAGAAATTTGAGATGAGTATGATGGGTGAACTAACATTCTTTCTCGGACTGCAAATGAAGCAATTGGAGACTGGTATTTTTATCAGTCAGACCAAATACACGAAAGAATTGCTCAAGAAATTTGGCATGGAAACATGCTCAGCTGCAAGCACTCCCATGAGTTCATCAATCAAACTAGACAATGATCAAGGGAGAATATCAGTTGAGACGACACTATACAGAGGTTTAATAGGTTCATTATTGTACCTAACTGCTAGTCGTCCTGATATTGTATTTTCCGTTTGCATGTGTGCCAGATTTCAAGCAAATTCTAAGCAATTGCATTTTTCAGTTGCCAAAAGAATTTCAAAACATTTAAATGGCACTCAAAATGTGGGATTATGGTACGCTAAAAACTTTTCTTTCAATTTAGTTGGATATTCAGATGCAGATTATGCAGAATGTAAGCTAGATCTTAAAAGCACCAGTGGATCTTGTCAGTTTCTCCGAGATAGACTGATCTCTTGGTCCAGCAAGAAGCAAACATCCATAGCTACTTCCACAACTGAAGCAGAATACTTTACTGCTGGAAGCTGCTGTGCCCAACTGCTCTGGATTCAGCAACAACTGAAATATTATGGAGTTGATGCTAAAGAATCTCCCATATTTTGTGACAATACAAGAACGATTGCAATAACTTACAATCCAGTTCTTCACTCAAGGACCAAACATATTGATGTCAGGCATCACTTCATCAGAGATCATGCTCTGAAGAAAGCTATCATACTGGAATACGTGTCAACTGAACAACAAGCTGCTGACATCTTCACCAAACCATTGCCAGAGACTAAGTTTTCTCACTTTCGCAATATACTTGGTTTAATTGATTTATCTTAATTATATCAGTTTTATTGTTACTTTGTCAGTTTTTGTTCATTCAGTTTGTCATTTATACATTTGTCAACTGATGTCAGTTGGTCATTTATCAATTATGATATTCAGTTCGTTCACTGGCTGTCAACTGATGTCAGTTATTAATTTATCAGTTCATGTATTCAGTTAGTTAATTATTTATCAACTGATGAATGTTAAGTTTTTGCAGAAAGTAAAGAGAACAATGATACAAATCAAGATTTTATTAAGCATAAAATCGGAACCATACAACATCATTCAATTCTCTTCCTACAGCTTCTTGCCAATCATTTAACCAATTTACAAGTTCTTGGCTATGCAGCTCTCTGAAGAATTCAAAATTAGAGACCTTCTCAAGCTGATGCCATTCTTTCCACAGCATCACATGCCATAGAACTACATCAGTGACAAGCTGTGAAATGTGACGGACGTTAAAACGCCTGAAGAAATTTCTTGCTACAGCTCTTTTTTGAGTAGTGGGAACTGAACAGTGTCTTCGAATAGACTGAAGATCTTGGACTTTAATCCAAGAAGACATCACCTTCAACCAGACATATTCTTCGATGTCTTTCTTCACGTCTTCCAGTTCTTGTGTTCTTTGTGTCACAATTTGATGATTGCTTTTGCAGGCATCTGAAATGATCGAATCAGACTCACTAGACAAACCAGACACACTCGACATATTGAACTGTTGTTATCTAACATTGTTTTCATCTTACTTATAGACATGTCTCATTTAATATTGAAGAAGATGAAGAGACTCAAGTCAATTGAACCGTCTTTTGACTCACACAGACTGTCTTTATTAGGGGAGAGTGTCGATTTGAAAAGTTAAGTGAGAAGACAATAGTTAGTTGGTCTTCAACTGAACTGACTAAGTTCTCAACTGGTCATTCAGATTCTGATCTAATTGATCTTCTCCTTATGTTAACTGATAAATCGAATAATATTGTATATTAAATGATTTGACTGTTTTTCGAAGCATTAATTGCTGTCTTTCAATGAATAGTATTTTGGAACGTGGACCCACGTAATCCATTAATACCTTACACACATTTTTATCACACGTACACACGTTTTTAATTCAAATTTTTCTGGACTGACGCGTGTCCAAAAATTTGAAGAGTCACCTACTTCAGTACTATAGCCGCTCCAATTCAGTTTTTCTTCTTACGCACACATTCAAGCATTCAGAGCAAATTTCTACTCAAAGCATACTCTTTTTCACCGATTTCACTCAATCAAATGGCAAATCAAATCTCAGCTCATGTCATGAACACTATGGCGATCGACTTTGATTTTTGACTATAAAAGACGAAGGAGTCAAGAATGTCTTTCTGAAACTGGAAGCAGCTAGATTGAAACAATTTCTGGAATTATCTTCCCAAGAAATCTATGTCAAAGAGGTTCAGGAACTCTATGCCAACAAAAATGTCACTACAACTGGCACTATCGCTGCTACTGTAAATGGTCAGTTGCTGATCATTGATGAGGAGTTCTTCTGTAACCATTTCCAACTGCCTACTGATGGGCTAGTTAACCTTTCTGAAGTGAAGGCATCCGATATTGAGGAGATGCAAACTACTCTATCTGCTGCTGATCAAAAAATCAAAGTTTTTGATCCCAAAAATGAGCTGAAGCCAGAAGTACAATTGATGGCTGATATTGTAGCGAAGGGACCCTTGGCAAAGACAGGATCATTTGCTGCCCTCACTCTTGAGAAGTTTTAAGTTATGACTGCAGTCATGGCTAAAAGGAAGATGAACTGGAGGAACATTATCTTCAATATTCTGAGGAATATGTTTCAGTTGTCCAAGCAGTCAAAGGGCTTTGCGGTGCAGCTCAGCCATGTGCTGAAAGTAAAAGGACTGCTGGCTGATGATTCTGAAAATTCATCAAAAATAAAGATTTTCAATTCCAAGAATGTCCAGCAACCAATCCAAAACTGGAATTATCTCCTGAGCAATTCTTAAAGGTCAAGAATGAGATTGGAACGCAGGAGGCTCTTCAATCAGTTCAAAAGAAGAAGACCCTTCAAAAGAAGACAATCAAGCAAAAATTGATTGTCAGTGAAACTGATTCAAAGAGGACTTCTTCTCCTAAAGTCAGCAAGAAACCGAGGACCTTGATGACCAAACCTGGTGCTGCAATTGGAACCATCCCAATTGAACGACTGATGCAGTCAGGAGCTCAACATCCTATCAAGGCTATTCTAACTTAACCCTCCACTGAGGATCAGTTGCCTTTATCTACAATTCTACCAAAGAAGAAAGTCACTGAATCTGGTGACAAGAAGAAGCTTGCTGGAGTTAAGGCTCCATTGATTAATATTACTGGCTACTCTTCCCTACCTACTGCCAGACCTAAGTTAATAATGATCAGAGAGAAGATTGATGCAACTACATCAGGGTTGAGCATCCCTCATGCCCTGACTGATTCTAAGGGCAAAGGCAAGATGTAAGAAGAGCCCAGGCCAACTAATGTGATCCAAACACACATTGATCTAATTTGACAAGAGATCAATGAATTTGCAGAGAATAAGCTCAAGGCCTACAATGAATGGGTGAAGTTCATAACAGAAGTCTTTGCCAAAAAGCTTTAGAAGAAATCTAAACTGCAGAAATTTAGTAATCTGGAGTGTGTTGTTCTAAGGGTAGTCAAGGATTCTCCAATTGTTCAGGCTCAAGAGAGAGAGAATTATTTCTTTAATCAGCTGAGAGCCAAGAAGCTTCAAAAGATAGTTGCTGAACTGCGACTGATTTTTTATCCATCCAGTCCAACTGCATTCACTGATACAACTGTGCATAACCAGCTGGACACGGATCTTCTCTCATTGCAGATGGAAATCAAGAACTGGGAAATGGATCAAGAACTGATCATTCCAGTGACTCCACAAGATTTATCAATTGAAGAAGAGCTAGCTGAACAGTCGGTTCAAGAGCAATCAAAGGAAACAATTGCTGAAACTACTCAGCAAGCAACTGAACCTACCTCATCAGTTGCTCAACCTACATCATCTGTTGATCCAACGCCTTATTCTGAAGCAGAGTTATCATTGGCCAATCTCGATAAGGTCATCAAATCTGTAACCTCTGATATTCAGCTGGAAAATTCAAGATTAATTGAAGATGTTGTCATGACTGAAGAACTAGCTGTTCGTTCAAGCTGTCAATTTTGAAGAACCGGCCGAGGAGCCCATTTTTGTACAAACTGAAGAGCCAGTTCAGCCAGAAGTTATGACTGAACAGGCAGTTTTGGAACATACTAAACATGCAGTTTCTCAACCAACTAAAGAGGCTCAGCTGCACTCAGTCTCAACTGAAGAAGTGCTAGCTGAAGATCCAGTTCATCAACAAATTGAAGAACTAGTTGTTGAATCAACTGAAGAACCTTCTTCTACTTCTGTTCTTCCAACTGTCTCGTCTCCTCCCCAGGACCCTACAGCTAAAGATATTTCAGAAATAGTAGCGCATGAAACAGAACCAACGACGATGAGATGGTTGTATTTACTCAATAGGAAAAAGAACAGATTCCAGAAACTTCCAGAGCCATGTCTCCTGAGATTTCAGACAATGTTGCCCTATTTTAAAAACTTCAAACCGTTTAGTATAACCTTGTCAATATGATGAGTGTTATTTCAGCAATACAGTCTACTTAGCTCGCACACACTTTGAAGCTCAACTCGAACTATGAGTTTACAACGGATAGACTGAATCAACTCAATCAGAGTGTGACTTCTCTCTATCTCTAGATGGAAGAAATCAAGAAAGATAGACTGTCGATTGCATCTCATTTACAAACTCAAGCATTAGTCGGCAGGCGATTTGACTTTCTGGAAGAAACAGTCACTAAAAAGATTGAAATGCTGCAGAATATGCCGTATCAGATATTGCAGCAGATGCTTGAATATCATCAAAGAAAGTGGATTTGCTTGACAAAAAGGGGGAAATTATTAGAGAGACAGAAGAAGACAAAGGGAAGAAGAAGATATGAAGATCAACTGACTGACTTCAGTTAATGGTTGAAGATTCTAAGATTCTTTATTCTTTATTCTTTGTACGAATCTGTACATAGATTAGATCCTTATTTCATTCTTTATACGAATCTTAAAATTATAAGAGTTATTTTATCTACAATGAATTCGAAGAATTTTATTAAGTTCGGTTGATCAGTTCATAGTTTACAAGTTTTGTCAAACACCAAAAAAGAGGAAATTGTTGGAAACTTAATTTTGGTTGTTTGACAAACTAAGAAATTAATTTATTGGACTAAACTGATCACACATAAATCAACTGACAGTAGCCTAACTAAAGATTAATGCGCAGTTTATAGAAGGCAACTGAAACCAGCCAAACTGAACTTACGAAGACAACTGACTGATCAGTTGGAAACTGATCAGTTGACATATTCAGTTATGAGCTTACCAGCAAATCAGTTGATCATTCAGCTGTAAACGTCATCAATTGTTGAAAAGGACATTCAACCGACAACAGTACAAAGTAGACTGCAACACGTAGTGGAACGCCGCATTTTAGATTTTACAGTGTACGAATGTCAGAAGAATATTGACGTGACAATCAACGGATATAAAGATTCAAATATTATTTAATGTTACCGTTGAAGAGAAGCCTATAAATAGGTGAGAAGAGCAGTTGAGAACCAATTCTTATCAACACGATCTATCTATTCTCTCAATATTGCTATTACTCTGTTGAATTTATTTGAGAATCAAAAAAGCTCACACTTATCAGAGCTATTCGTAGCATTTGAGGCTACCTTTTGAGCATATAAGCACAAACTGTTTTATTGATTATTTGATATTTAACTAAATCAGTTGTGCTAAGTTCAGTCGAAGAACTGTGATATTTAGTAAACTAATAGTTTCAGTTTTGGCAGTGTTAAGTGCAAACTGAAGTGGGTCTGTACAAGTTTTGTATTGATCAAAGTCTTTTAGTGCATATCCTATCCTTGTGATAGAAGGGGTGACGTAGAAGTTATTCAATCTCCGAACATCCATAAATATTCGTGTTATTACTTCGGTTATTTATTCTATCTTTCATTCAGTTTATTTCCGCAACTGTTATCAGTTAAATTGATTGTTATTGACTGAAAAGAATCCTAGTTTCAATTTGTCACAAAACTGACACCTCATTTGTAAAAGGTTATAAAATTCGTGAGTATTTATTCAACCCCCCTCATTCTAAACACTTTTCAACCATTAAACCGATCCTAACACATGGTAATGTTGTACCATTTCCACTCAAGAATAGAGAGTAGTCTCAGCTTTCCTGCAGATCTCTGATATTCGGCCTTGACCTGCTAACATGTCAAACACCCGGAGATGAAACGCAAAATATCTCTCTTCATGCCCGGCCACCAGTTGAGAGTTTGTAGATCCTTATACATCTTCGTACTCCCTGGATGAATGGAGTACGGGGTGCTGTGGGCCTCACTCAAGATATATGTCCTCAGGGAATCACTGCTCGGAACTCACAGTCAGTCACAATATCTGACAAGGCCATCCACAACTGTGTATTACCTCTGGCCCTTAGCCTCATCCCTCTGTCTCCACTTCTGTAACTGCTCGTCAGAAGTCTGCCCTGCTCGGATCCTGTCTCACAATGTCGACTCCACTGCCAGGGTAGAAAGACTAGGGCACTGTCCCTGGCATAAGCTGGAAGCTCAAACTGCTGAATCTCTGCCGCAACGATCTATGTACTAACAACTGAGCTATCACTGCATTCTTCCTGCTCAGGGCATCTGCAACTACATTAGCCTTACCCTGATGGTAGCTAATATCACAGTCATAATCCTTCACTAGCTCTAGTCACCTCCGTTGTCTCATGTTCAGCTCTTTCTATGTGAAGAAGTACTTCAGGCTCTTGTGGTCAGTGAAAATTCTGCACTTCTCCCCATAAAGATAATACTTCCATATCTTCATAGCAAACACCACTGCTGCTAGCTCGAGGTCATGAGTCAGATAATTATTCTCGTGGACCTTCAACTGTCTGGACGCATATGCTATAACTCTGTCATGCTGCATCAGAACTGCGCCCAAACCAAGCTTTGAAGCATCCATATAAAGCACAAATTCTCCTTTCCCTGATGGCATAGCTAGCATTGGCGCTAAAATCAAAGCCTGATTCAATCTGTCGAAACTCTCCTGTCATTCAGGTCCCCGCAAAAATTTCACATTCATCTTCGTCAGGGCGGTTAATGGCATTGCAATAGAAGAGAAGCCCTGAATAAACTTTCTATAATATACAACCAATCCCAAGAGGCTACGGATCTCTGACATGCTCTTAGGCACTGGCCAATCTTTGACTGCCTCATCTTTACTGGGGTCGACCTCTATACCATCCTGTGATATAATGTGGCCCAAGAATGACACTCTGTCTAGCCAGAACTCGCACTTACTGAATTTGGCGTACATCCATGTCTCCTGTAAACTCTGTACTACGGTCCCCAGATGATGACTGTGCTCCTCCCTGCTCTTTGAATTAACCAGTATGTCATCTATTAAAACTATGACGAACTGATCCAAATACGGCTGGAACACGCGATTCATGAGATCCATGAACATTGCTGGCACGTTTGTCAAACCGAAGGGCATCACCAAAAACTCATAGTGCCCATAACACGTCTTGAATGTCGTCTTATTCCCGTCAAACTCTTTTACTTTCAGCTGATGGTATCCAGATCGGAGATCTGTCTTCGAGAATCCTGATGCTCCCTGAAACTGATCAAATAAATCCTTGATCCTGGGCAGTGGATACTTGTTCTTGACTGTGACACGGTTCAACTCCCTGTAGTCAATGCAAAGCCATATGCCTCCATCTTTCTTCTTAACAAACAGTACCGGGGCGCCCCATGGAGAAAAGCTAGGGCGAATGAAACCCTTATCTAGCAAGTCATGTATATGATCCTTCATATCCTTCATCTCTAAAGGTTCTAGATGATAGGGTGCCTTAGAAATAAGCACGATACCTGGCAAAAGTTTGATAGAAAAGTTCACCTCTCTGTCTGGTGGAATGCCTACAATGTCATCCGGGAAAACACTGGGAAGGTCCCTGACCACTTTGACCTGCTCTAGCCTCTGACTGACTGGCTCAGTCACTATCACAATACTTGCCAAAAAACGCCTGGCAGCCTCTCCTCATGAGATTTCTCACACAGATGCAAGAAATGATGTGCGGCATCTGCTGATATCTGGCTTCCTCAAACACGAACGGCTTACCGTTGGGCGGTCGGACAAATATTGATCTCCGTCGAAAATCTATGACAGCTCCGTTAGAAGAAAGCCAGTCCATACCCAGAATAATATCAAACTCTGACAACGGTAGCACAATCAAGTCTGTTTCCGCCGCAGTTTTCTGTAACTGAAGCTCCAGTTTCTTCACTATCTGGGAGGTAAACATTTGATCTCCGAATGGAATCGATACTCTAAATCCCAAATCAATAGCCTCCGGTATGATTCCTAATCGCTTGACGAAAGATTCAGATATAAACGAACGTGTAGATCCGGAATCTAGCAATGCAGACGTGGCTACACCTGAAATATACATCCTTCCTATGACAAAACATACCATCAAATATGATCGCGCTAAAACTCAAGAAATTTAGTACCAATAATTAACCCAAATCCTCGAAAAATTGTCGATTTAACCCAAGTGTTCCTCCAAAGTTCCGAATTAATCCTCAAATTTGTCAGAAATTACAATTTGCCCCTTAAGGTTTTTGAAAATTACCTTTTTTCCCACTAAAATTTTGAATTTAGCCCCATTCCACCTTATAATTTTCAAATTTTAAAAATTTGATCCCCAAAAATTTGATAAATTTGAAAACAATCATACAAATTCCGATTTTTCAAATATGTCCCTATGCTTTTGGTTATTGCAATCAGATCCTTAAAACTCTTAATCAATTCGAATTAACCCTTAAGTCCAACTATTTAGAACATGCATCCTAATTTGTTCTAGGTTCTAAATCCCAAAACAATTCTTTCAACAATCACATAATTCATGCAAACGAGGCGATAAATAAATAAAACTTAAACACAAAAGTTACCGGTAATCAATGTAGAGTCAGGCTCAGCCTCTGCCTCCTCGGCATGCATCACATATGCTCTGCCAGTAGTGGGGACCCTTTTCTTAGGGAAATTTGCTGCCTTGTTACGCTCCTGCTCTCATATGAAACATTTGTAGGTTTCCCATAAACATTTGCTGAGTTGGAACCGGTTGCACTGCTTGCATGGCTGCCTCTCTGCCGGCTTGGGAGCTCCTGGTGCTTGTGGTGGCCTCTGCTGTCCAGGCCTTTTAAGCTATCCCTGGGGCTTCTGCTGCCCCTTATGTCTCGGTGACCCTGTGAACTATTTCTTTTGTGGTTGGGAGTTGGACTAGGCCTGGGATCTCTTCCTTTGCATCTCAAAATCAATGTTCTTCAGGGCCTGCTCCGCCTGAAAAGCACAAGCGGTAGCCTCATCATAGGTCGCCGGTCTCATCAGCATCACATCCCGGCGTAAAGTAGGCCTGAGGCGGTCCATAAAATGCCTCAGCTTCTGGGCGGCATCTCTCGCAATAAGTGGCACAAAATGACAACACCTATCAAACTTCCTGATGAAGTCTGCTACACTAGAGTCCCCCTGTCGGAGACTCATAAACTCTCTCGTCAGGCGACCCCTGACATCTGCTGGAAAATGCTTATTTACAACACCTCCTTGAACTGATCCTACAGTTGATCCTATGTGATTTAATTTCCTATTATTAATTTGTAGTGCGTTTAATTATCGTATTAATTCAAACTTTATTATTTAAATCCCAAATTTTAAACATATACTTTTGTTACCTAAATTACCCTCGTGAACCATGATTCAACTCCCATACCACGGTTCGACCCTTTAGCCTTTTAAACCCAATAACCGAACCCTAGCCACTTACCTTGAGACAACTTTCGGTTTCATCGAGCCATGCCCGATCCACCTTCATCCAGCCCCTGAAAAGACAACCTAGGGACCCTGCTGGACCCACTAGACTCTTCCTAACACATACTGCAGCCCCATACATGATGCAAGAGCCACACGTCCCTTCAGTAGACCTTACAACTCTTTGCACTCAGCTAGGACTCCTCTCCCTCGAGCCACCTCCAAGCCCTCACCCTCATAACCCTCACTGGACCCTGTCAAACCTATCTTGGTCCCCATGGCCAAGCCGCAACCCTCCTGCGCATAGCTGCTATTCTCGGTTGGCTTGGGAAGAGTCCTATCTCCTGTGGGCTCTTCCCTAGCCACCGTGCTTGACTCCTAGTGTGGCTAGGACTCTTCCTCACACCTAGATGTGTCAAGCTAGAGCCTTGGTCAAGCCCTAGTCAAGCCATGCACTGGTTTTCCCCCTTACCGAAACCTAGTACACCCTAGCATGCAATTTCTATCAAGCCCTCTCCTATGCGTGTGCAACCTCTAACCATGACTCGTGTGACTCCTAACACGCTAGAAAATCTTTCCCTCAAATCACCCTAACATGGCAGCCTCTTCAAGCAACAATACCATAAGTTTTGTACCAAAAGAATTCATGTTATTGACACGTCAAAGCTTAAAAACGAAAATAATCATAAGGTAAATATGTTTTCCATGAAAATTTCATTCAAAAACGTAATATGATGTAATAGATGAGAAAAAGGAGATTTAAAATATTTAAAATATTTTTTTTAGGAAATTTCGTGAAAATATTAGCCGAGTTCTCAAAAAGTTCATATTTTCGTCGAAAATGGAATACCGGTAAAAATTACGACTTGTCGTATAAAATCAACCTTATCTTGAAAAATATCATATAACATAAACCTTGTTTTAAATAATTAAAAACAATTATTTAAATAAAAATATTTTCCATTATTCAGCCTTCTGTCTCTGTTCCTCGATCGCGCCTCGAATAACCTTTAATAATACAATTTTATGCATTCTAACAATAAACCCTATTTTTAAACATGTAATCATGCATGTCATAATTGTTTCATGCCATTGAAACTATTTAATTAGTCATTTTCTATTTTCCCTAGATTTGCATGCAGTTGGATTACGTTATCTTATTTTTGGACCTTACAATTTCTCCCTCAAATAAAATTTCGTCCTCAAAATTAGAACTTAACGAATAACTCCGGATAGCGACTCCTCATGTCCCTCTCAGTTTTCTAAGTAGCTTCTTCCTCCGAGTGATTAAGCCACTTGACTTTGACCATTGGTATAACCCTATTTCGAAGTCTTCTTTCTTGCCTTCCTAAGATTTGAGCAGGTCTTTCCTCGTATGACATATTCGGAGTTAATTTTAGAGGCTCAAAATTTAGTACATGTGAAGGGTTCGACATGTACTTTCGTAGCATCGAGATGTGGAACACATTAGGCAAGCATCGGTGACAACGCAACTCTATAGGCTAGTGTTCCAATCTTTTCCAAAATCTCAAATGGCCCAGTGAATCTCGGACTGAGCTTTACTTTCTTGCCAAATCTCATAACACCTTTCATAGGTTCTATTTTCACAAACACACGGTCACCCACTACAAACTCCAGCTCTCTTCGATCCTTGTCGGCATAGCTCTTTTGTCGGCTTTGTGCAGTCTTCATTCTATCTCGTATCTTGACTACTAACTCGGCGGTGTGCTTGATCGAGTCCGGTACAAACTCTACTCTCTCTCTAACCTCGTCCCAATGTATGGGTGATCTACACTTCCTCCTGTATAGTGCCTCCATAGAGGCAATTTTGGTTCCTAACTTCCTTGAAAATCAATCACACAAGCTCGAAGTAGATCCTCCAAAATTTGAATCACTCTTTCAGACTGACCATCGGTTTGAGGATGGAATGCGGTGCTGAATAACAATTTAGTCCTCATCGCTGCATGAAGACTCTTCTAGAAAGATTGTGTAAATCTCAGATCTCGGTCAGAAACAATAGATACTGGAATCCCATGCAGACGAACTATCTCTCGAATATACATCTCGGCATACTTTGTCATGGTGAATGTCGTATTGATAGGTAGAAAACGCACTGATTTCATAAGACGATCAACTATCACCCATATAGCATTAAATCCCTTGATAGTTCTTGGCAGTCCCACAACAAAATCCACGATAATATTTTTCCATTTCCACTTGGGAATAGGAAGTTGCTTAAGTTTTCCCGCTGTTTTCTGATGTTTTTCTTTGACTTGTTGACATGTCAAACATTCGGATACAAATCGCAGGATGTCTCGCTTCATGCCCGGCCACCAATATAACAACTGCCGGTCTTTGTACATCTTCGCACTTCCAGGATAAATGGATTACGGAGCACCATGTGCTCATAACAACTTCTCGACCCTTAGCTTAACCTCTCAGTCTCCACTTTTACAATTGCTCGTCAATAGACTGCCCCTCAAAGATTCTATCCCTCAAATTCAATTGTACTGTCATGGTGGCAGGATTAGGGGCCTCGCCCCTAGCATATACTGCTATCTCAAGCCGATGTATCTCGGACTGCAGAGGTCTCTGAAATTATAATTGATTAATAACAACTGTTTTTCTACTCAGTGCATCTGCTACTACATTAGTTTTTCCCAGATGGTAGCTAATATCACAGTCGTAATCCTTAACTAACTCTAGCCATATTTGTTGCCTCATATTCAACTCCTTTTGTGTGAAGAAGCACTTCAAACTTTTATGGTCGGTGAAAATCTTGTACTTCTCCCCATATAAGTAGTGTCTCCAAATATTTAGTGCAAAGACTACTTCTACGAGATCAAGATCATGTGTAGGGTAATTTTTCTCATAGACTTTCAACTGTCTTGACGCATAGGCTATAACTCGGTAATTTTTCATCAGAACTGCGCCCAAACCAAGTTTCGAAGCGTCTTTATAAAGAACATACTCTCCTTGCCCCGATGACATCGATAACACTGGCGCTGAAATCAATGCTTGCTTCAACTTATCAAAACTTTCTGGGCATTCAGATCCCCATATTAACTTTGCATTCTTCTTTGTCAAGGAGGTCATAGGTACCTCAATAGATGAGAATCCTTGAATAAACTTTCGATAATAGTCGGCTAGTCCTAAGAAGCTACGGATCTCGGTCACGCTCTTTAGTGCGGCAAAATTTCTTTCAGTGCCTCCACTTTACTTGGATCAACCTCTACTCCATCTCTAGAAATGATGTGGCCTAAGAACGCCACTCTCTCTAGCCAAAACTCAAACTTGCTAAACTTTGCATATAACTTCCTATCTTGCAGTAATTGCAGTGCTGTCCTTAGGTGCCGACTATGCTCCTCTTTACTCTTCGAATAAATCAGAATATCATCGATGAAGACTATAAAAAACTGATCCAGATACAGCTGAAATACGCGATTCATGAGATCTATGAAGTTTGTTGGCGCATTGGTCAATCCAAATGGCATGACCATAAACTCATAATGCCCATATCGAGTCCTAAACGCTATCTTATGAACATCAGACTCCTTCACTTTAAACTGATGGTATCCCGAGCGAAGATCTATTTTCGAGAATATCGAAGCTCCTTGCAATTGATCAAATAAGTCTTCAATTCTCGGTAAAGGATATTTATTCATGTGACTCTATTCAGCTCTCAGTAATCAATGTAGAGTCGCATACTACCATCTTTCTTTTTCACAAACAATACCGGTACGCCCCACGGAGAACAAATATGGCGAATAAAACCCTTGTCCAACAACTCTTGAATTTGAACTTTTAACTCTTTCATTTCAATAGGTGCTAGATGATAGGGTGCTTTAGAAATGGGTGCAGTGACCGGCATCAATTCAATAGAATATTCCACCTCACGATCTGGTGGAATGCCAGAAACGTCTTCAGGAAAGACATTACGAAAGTCTCTGACCACCTCAACATCCTCTAGCCTTTGACTTTCGATAACATGTGATGTCGTAGCACATGCTAGATAAGCTTGGCATCCTCATCTCAAAAGTTTCCTCACACATGTACTAGAGATACTGTGTGGCATTTGCTTATTCCTTCCCGCCTCAAAAATAAAAGACTTCCCACTGGGCGGTCGATTCGACACTGACCTCAGACGAAAATCTATCGAAGCCCCATTCAATGATAGCCAATCCATGCCAAGTTTGATATTGAATTCAGGCATAGGAGATACGATGATTTCTGCCCGAACCACATCTTTTTGCAAACGAAGGTCTAGGTTTTTTACAATGCTCGACGTGATCATTTGATCACCGAAAGGAATAGAAACTTTGAATCATAATCCCATATCCTCGGGCATAATATTTAGTCGCTTGATGAAGGCCTCGGATATGAATGAGTGTGTAGCTCCCGAATCCAGCAATGCGTAGGTAGGTACCCCTAGAATGAATATCCTTCATGCGCCGAATACACCGTCAAATCTATTTGTGTTGAAGCTTAAAAGATTTCTATCATTATTTTCTCAAATTTTTGTAAAATAAAAATTAAGTGATTGGACCCTATTATTTGTAGGAAAATTTGCAATATTACCCCTTAAATTTTTGAAATTAATGCATTTTCATCCCTAAAATTTTTGAATGATAACATTTGCTCCTTGAATTTTGAATTTTATTAATTTAGGCCTCAAACTATCAAAATTTGTTAATTTAACCCATAGGATTTCGATTATCACCATAACAGCCCCTAATTGTTTAATATTTCAAAATAACCCTGAATTTTTGTAAATTGCAATTTTTGTCCCTGAAATTTATGAAAACCCCATATTTACCCTAGAATTTTTGGATTTTCCTATTTCAGCCCTTAAAGTTTATGGATTTTATAATTAAGCCCCTAAATTTACAAAAATGGCATATATGATCTCTTTTCGATCATTTCTCAATTTTAAACCTTAGAATTCTTATTTAGGTTTAATTATCTCCGTTGCATTATTAAGCCTCTTGATTCTTGCTCAATTTCCAACATCTCTAATGTCATTCCCTAAATCCATCTATTGTAGTGTGTGCAACCTAATGGCTTCTTGGTTCTTCTTGATCCCAAATCAATTCTCATAACCAATTTAATATTTCATGTGATATAAGAAATATAAAAATATTAAATAACTAGGTTACCGGTGATAAGGGTAGTTTCTAGCTCATCCTCAACTTCTTCAGCATGCATAACATAAGCTCTCCCCATAGTAGGTACTTTCTTCTTCGGGCAATCAGCAGCCTTATGCCCTTCCTCCTTGCATATGAAGCACTTGTATGTCCCCCACATGCACTTGCCATAGTGTAAACGATTACATTCCTTGCATAGTGGCCTATCTTCAGATTTCGGTGCTCTAGGTTGTGTTGGCTTTAGCGGTACTGCTTCTTCACTTTTCCTTGGGGCTTTTGCTACTCTTGAGGTCTATGAGGTCCCATATATGGCTTCTTATTTGGCTGGGAATTCTACTGATGTTCTTGCCATTTTTGCTGCACTACAAAATCAATATCTTTCAAAGCTTGCTCGCCTTGAAATGCATAGGTAATGGCAGCGGCATAATCCGCATGTCGCATCATCATCACATCATGGCGTGTAGTAGGTCATATACCATCCAGAAAGTGCATAAGTTTCTCCGTAGCATCTCTAGCAATGAGGGGCACAAAGTGACAACCCCTATCAAACTTCCTCACAAACTCGGCCACAAATGTGCCCCCCTGGCAGAGACTCATGAACTCTCTCTTCAAGCGTCCTCGGTCGTCAGCAGTGAAGTATTTCTCATAGAATACCTCCTTGAATCGAACCCAAGTGAGTGTATCCAAGTCAATCCCATGCTCCGCCCCTTCCCACCAAACGGAAGCATCATCTCTAAACATATAAGTAGCACACATAACTCGGTCAGCGTCTCTCATATTCAGATAGGATAAGTGGACCTCCAGAGATCGAATCCAACTCTTGGCAGCAAATGGGTCGGTAGTACCAGAAAACTCCCTCGGACCGAGCCTCCAAAACTGATCATAAACGTCGTGCTGAGGCCTCGGAGCATGCTGAAACTGCTGCTCAAAGAAACGTGTCATGCCCTCTAGAGCACGAATATCAGAATCGCCATTAGGAGGTGGGGGTACATTTCCTTGACGATCATCAACATTTTCAGCTTACCTATCGGTACTAGGTGCGCGTCTAGGAGGCATTATATCTGAACGTTTTCCAAATTCTAAACATAACCAACGTGCCTTTAAATCTAAGTTTTCTAATCATGCAGCATTTAAATTTCATATATCCTTAAGCTTTAAACATGAATATCATTAAAATTTAATAAACATGAATCTTAAACATATAATTCATGATATCATGCAGGTGCTAATCAATAAATTCATATAAAGCATTAAAACTTAAAAATTTGAGGCTTGACGATTGAGCTTCCCGGAACTGGCGGTGGCACAACCCTTTGCAAGAACATTACTTTGTTACCAACTGAAACGTCCACTACACGTTTCTCTTAAAAAGTACTAGAAATTTTTTTTCAAAGGAAAGAATTGAAAACATAAATCGTCAATTGTTTACCAAATCTAAACTTAGCAATATTTCAAAATAACTCAACTCTAGCATCCTCTCAAAACCACTCAAAAGCATCATAAAAATCTTTAGTGTAAACTTAATTCATAATCTTAATATAAATGCGGAAACTAACGCTGGTCCTCGGGTTGTGTGCACCTTCAGTCGAGTAAGATCAACCATCAAGTCCCTCAGCAATATCATTATCATGCTCACCTGCATCATCACACCTAGTGAGTCTAATCACTCAACAAACCATAATCTTGGCAACAAGTAATACATATATATTCACATGCAACAACGAAAATACTTAAAATATCTTTAAATGAACATGCAGAAACAATTTTCCTTTCATCATATATATTTTTCTATTCATCATATATGTAGAGCCCAAAATCAGTACACGAAAAACATATGCATTTATTTAATTGTTAAATCATTTATTTAAATTTAAAATGATTTTTAGTGATGCGTGATTTATTTAAATGCATTATTTTAAATTATTTATGTTTATGTGATGCACGTTAAAATATTTTCTCGAGTTTCATGTTTCAGGCGATTATTCGAGGCGGGGTCGAGGAAAAGAGATCGGCGACGATTTTTGGTAATTTTAAAACGTGGTATTTTATTTTAAGTTTAGAATGGGGTATTTTAAATAATTTGTTAAGTTTTTAGCATTTTAAAGCCTAAATTATCTATTTAGCTATTTTATGATGTATAAACTTTTAAAAGTTATGACACTTGTTGTAGAACCCGTAAACCAGACTACGTATAAGTCATGCATAATTTCTAGCATTTAAAGTAAAATGATTTTTATTATTATTGCATGAGTATTTATTCTTTCCTTTAAATTTAATTATTTTATGCAGTAGTTTAATTTTTATCTTTTCAGTTAATTCAGTGAGGCCGAACTGGAGTTGGAGTTTTGAGATAAAATTTAACATTAAGAAATCATTCCCAGAGTTTATTTTAGCTAGCTTATAAGTTAATTTAAGTTAAAAAGAGGTTTAAGGAATTATTTAAGTAACTTGAGGTAAGTAGGAAATAAGTTCATTTAGGTTCCATAATTAAGGTGTTAATTCACTAAATTATTTAAAGGATAAGTAAGGCTCTAAAGATTTAAAATACACTAACTAAGCAATATTTCCCCTCCATTTTTATTGCAATTTTCGGCCACCCCTTAAGTGTGATAACATGTCTTTGTCAACTCACCACCTTTGACAATTTCTTTATTATTTCTTAGCATGATAATCATTTCATTTTAATCACCATTTAATTAATAATCAACCTATATCTAGCCTTGAAGAATCGGTCCTTGTGTACCCCAACTATCCCTCCAACAATCATTTTGATATCAAACCATTTCAAATTCAAAAGAGAGCAAGACTTGGTCTTGCCATCCCTTTTATATTGCAAGTCCCTCACTCTCCTAACCATCATTCCCTCCCTCCCCTCTTCACCGAAATTGAGAGAAATTCTAGAGCATTATTCAGTACAAAAACCGTGAGAATTAGTGAAAGAAACAAGAGGAAAAATCGAAGGAAAACTAGGTAGAAAAGTGCACTCCGTCTCCTCCGCGCCGCGTCGTCGTTCGGTTGGTTTTCTTTCGAAACAAATATCCAGGCATGTATATATTTTTATTTACTCTTCAATCAAGCCATTTAGATATTTTTAAACATCACTTGTACATGATTTTAACACAAGAAAACCGAAATCTTTCCATACTATTTTCGAAAAAATTCTGTTCAGATTTTTGGTTTCACTTCATGCTTCACGTGGGTATTTGTTTTGGTTGATTTACAGTTTGGCTCGATCCTAGGCTCCCAAGGCTGCCACTAGACACATGCTAGGATGTATTAGGATCATGGTGGTCCATTGGTTCAAGCCCTATGCATGCTGAAATTCAGAATTTACAGCAACTCATCCTTAGTGTCACTTTGAGTTTCAATTTTTGATTCTTGCTGTCAAAGGAGGACGTATCTGGTCTTGGCTGCCCTAGGGGCTATAGCCATGGTTGGGACACCTCCTTGGCATGTCTAAGACGTGACCAAGTTGGCCTTTCAAGGCTTGGTTCATGGTTGCATCGGTTTTCAAACAAAACAAGACAATCCCTTCGACCCCCTTTCATTTCTGCATGTGTGAGTTTCAAGTATATGGTATTGGGGTGGACCTTGGTTGGCTTTTTAGCCCTTAGCCATGGTTCATACCATACCTTATGATGTCTAGATCATGCCATGGTCAATCAAATGGCCACTGGAAAGGTCCATGACAGCAAATGAAGCAATACTCCCCATGCACGCAGAATTGGTCTCGGGTGGGACGTGCGGCGCATTTATGGTGTGGTTCGAATTGTGGCTGGCCTAGGGCCCTTAGCCATGGTTCAAACCATACCCTAGGATGTTGGTAAGAGCCTCTGGTCGGTGGTTCAAGCCCCAATGGCCGGTAGTCTCGAAAACGACACAAGGAAGCGAAGGCATGGCTGCTGTATTTTTTGTGGACAGAAAGTGGTGCGTTGGTTCAGAGGCTCGTTCGAGTTCTTGGTTGGCTCACTAGTAGAAAAATCGGATTTTACTTCGGCAGGCTTTACTTCGGCAATAATAAATTACGAAGTAATACATTACCAATAACTTCAGTAATAACACAAGCGAAGTAAAATATATTATTTTACTTCGGATGTTTAAAAACACGGGCTTCACTATATTTTTTTATTATATTTTACTTCGGCGTGTCAATGTTGATGAAGTAAAAAATAAGAAAAATAAGTTCATGCTGAAGTAATAAGATGAACCGCGCAGATTAACAAAGGAAACTAAACTATACCGAACATTTAGCGATGGTTAAATTAAATCAGCGACGGTTTTTAACCGTTGCTGATTAAATCGACGACGGTTTTTTAGAAACCGTCGCTGATTAATATCGATTATATCATATATCCTTTAGAGATGAGCTCATTAGATCGATCCACATTTTCCTTCAAAATTAACCCTAACACCACGCCGTTCCACTCACCGCCGTTCGCTTCGAACCACCAACACCACCGCCGTTCCACTCACCGAGAGGGAAGGGAAACACCACCACCACTACCGTTCAAAGCACTGAGACGGAAGAAGCGACTGAGATACACAACCGCCGTCCCCTGCGCCTTTGTTTCTTATCCATTTTGACTGGAACGATATTTCTTTACCTGTGTTAGTCCGGCACCAGTTTCCCGAGGTATGGTATTGATTGGAATGATAATTGGTTAATTTCTTGTTTTCGTACTTCTGTTGAGTTATTTATTGAAAATGGCCACCACCAACCTTATCAGAAGTTTGAAATACATGGTGTTAAGACTTTATAAGTCAAGTGTATTCTAATGTGTTGATCTTTATATGTTCTCCTGCATTGATCTTTTGTTTTCTCATTTTGAGGCATTATGATCTTAGTCGAAACTATGCTACAAATTTTCAAGAATCTTGCAGATTTACTGGCTTGACGGAAAATGGTTTGTTTTTCTTCGGTGTTCTTTTTTTTCCCCTGAATAGTGGGTTGCATGTTTTCTATGCGGCTCACGTGTTGACAGAATTAATGCAAGCGATTGGTATGTCTTTCGGTACTGTAATTGATATATTGTTGTGTTCGAAGACTCAGTAGTCTATTGTCTTGTATTATCAAGAGCTACTAGTTGAGAAGTCCCTTTCTGTATGACTCAATAGTTTCTGATGAGGTTGGTGGTTGAGATACACACCATTTCTTTGGAGGTGCGTGTTGTTTTCTAAGGCCTTGGTTGTCTGTCTCTGGGTTCTTAATGTTCGGCATTGTCTAAAATATTTATTGTTGAGATAATGTATTGTTGTTTATGTCTCCTTATCAGATCTTTTTTGATTTATGAAATATGCATTACACCAGATCTTTGGAGTCAAGAATGGTGCATTAATAAAGAAATTTTGTATGCAACGAAGTTAAAAATTATCTAGAATTAGGAATAGCTAGCAAATTGGTGCCTAATTTGGTAAAAATAATGGTAGGAATAATCTTTTGGTTTTCGTAATTTTTTTCTCTTCTTACACGGTTATCACCATTTTTTCCAGCTTAATGAGGACCCCTCCTTGGAAAGAGGCTATGCCCGGACCATTTCAGACATAACCAGGGGAGTCTGTTGGATTATTTAAAAGGAGGCAACATGTAACTTATGTTCTCTTTGTTATGTTGTACTTATTCTAAACCAAGAATTTTACCCTTGTAATGTTACTTTAGCAGCTAAACCATATTTATCTATATTATTTATTGTATTAAGTTGAAATACCATATTTTTTGAGATAACGCATATTTGGAGCTACTAGTTGGGATAAATTTTATTGTTGAGATAATGTGTTGTTGTTGAGATAATGTGTTGCCATTGGGATATATTTTATTGTTGAGATAATGTGTTGCCATTGGGATATATTTTATTGTTGAGATAATTGCTTGAGATGAATTGTTGTCATTGTGATATATTTTATATTAGTGATAAAAAAAGGAAATTTTGTTCCTGATTTTCATATCTTCTTTGTTGTAATCTTAAGCTTTTGTGTTTATTCTGTTTATTGCTGATATATGTTTTTGTTAAAATACTTTCTTTTCATTTGTTTTATTTGGTGGGTTGTTGGTTTTATCAAGAAATTTGAAGCCCAGAAATCATATACGGGAGTATGATTCTGGACTGTAAGTGGTCTTTTTTTTCATTTCCAAGTGGCAAAAATTCAATATGTTCTTACTTTTAAGTTGATTTCGCTTCTTGAAACAAGAAGTTGGGTTGTTTCAGATTTTGTTGGAGTTTAAGGTGATCTGCTTTTGTCTTTTCCTGTTTTTTTGGTCTATATTTGTCCTCACGCAAATGTAAATGCAACTAACCATCTTGAAGGAATTGACTGGTACTTAACATTGGTTCCTTCATATCGGATTGAACTCGAGACTCTTGTTGTCTGCGTTTATTGGTACATGCATCATGTTAATCATATCAAAATTGTCTCATATATTAATTCTTTTACGTTAATCCTCAAATTAATATGGTTTTACTTTTTTGTGACAGCTTGTTCTTCGAAAAAAAATATATTGTACACGGGAAATTCTTATAATTGTTTTTAAACATGGGTTAATTACATTTGTGTTCCAAGATTAAGTTTTAATTTTCCTAGCTAGCTTGGCGGCTCATCCAGCCTTACGTTTTTTATGTTTTAATAATTATAATTGACACATATTTGCAGGGGCATATCCGAGTTTAGGGCGCGCATTTCTTCACCGGAAATTAAAGACAATTTATGCCTTTTGTTTGTGTTTTGTATGCTTTCGGTTTGATGTGTTATATATGGGTGCGTTACTGGTCCATGGATAAATAAATTTGCTTGGTGTTCGATATGCTACATCATTTTTCTATTTGGGTGGTGACTTGTTTCAAGTTTTGTGGTTTTTCGAAATTATTTATATAATATCTTGATTAAATTGGTTTAGTAAGTGCAATTGTCTTCATGCAATTGGGGTAATCTGTAATGGATGTAGACTAGATGGAAACAACAGGCGCTATCTCAGCTGGAGAGTGGTGACATGTTATGAATTTTTATCCGGTGTTATTTCAAGATGCAAATGAAATAAGTTCGTACTTTCAAATGAAACCTGCCTCTACCAGTACTGATATATTTTATATCTGTCAATTTTTATTTGAAATAGAAGAATCTAATGTATTTTCTTTTTCAAATTTCAGTTTGCAGGATGCATCAAGAACCAATATTACACCCAATGTAAATATGACGAGGTCAGAAGTGAATGGAGTAAATTTGTTTACTACTATGTACGTGCTTAGATGGATGGTGTATGTTGGGACAAATATTTTGTTTGTCATTGTGAATTTTTGGATATACTTTTGGTTTTGTGGATACATTTTTGGGTTACTTGTGGATTGATGAATATGTAATTGTGGATTCGTGGATATTAATAATTTTTAGATGGATAATTTATGAGTTTAATTATATTAGTGTATTAAGTCATATATTGCGAAGTCTTTTTTTAACAATTACTTCATCAAAATAAAAAAAAATGAAGTGTAACAGGTAAATTACTTCGTTGTTATTTGCAAATTGTGAAGTAACATAATATTAAATACTTCGTCAATAAGAAATCAGACGAAGAGATAGAATCAATTTACTTCAACATTGTTCTGTAAAAGCGAAATTGTTTTGCGCAATTACTTCATCAAAATACAAATTACTGAAGTCTTTCGAACCACTTACTTCGTCACTAAATGTAAATTGTGAGGTAACATAATATATAACTTCAACAAATAGGATAAATGCTGAAGTTATAGATTATATTTACTTCCACAAATAGGATAAATTGTGAAGTTGTTTGTGTCTATTACCTCATCAAAATACATAACTACGAAGTCTTACAGATGAATTACTTCGTCGATTATTGTAAATAATGAAGTAAACTATTATAAACTACTTCGCTAAATAATAATTAAGACGAAGTTATATATAATTTATTACTTCATTATTTACAATAATCGATGAAGTAAAACACATTTCTTACTTCGGCACCGATCCAATTCTGGACCGGTTTTCTTTCGAAAACCGGCCAAAGACTTCAGTATTTTCAATCATACAACTTCGGTTATTATGCGAAGTAAAAGGTACATCTATTACTTCACGTCCATATACTTCGGCAATTAACTACCTTATTACTTCATTGAATACGCGAAGTAAAAAGCGATTTTTCTACTAGTGGCTTCTAGCCTATGGCCTTGGACTGGTCATTGCCTCATCAAGTTGGGAAGGTCATGTTTTTGGCCGTTTGTGATTCGAATCATTTTAGAGGTCGTACGAGGAATTACGGTGCGATGTGCCAAATTGACTCTAGAAAGAGCATTTCATGTTTTGGCCTCCATTCACCAAAATTTCGGCCCTTAAAATTTTAGGAGCATTATTTCATCATTTTAAGGGTATTTTAATCATGACTAAATGATGGTTCGGTGTTGGTTCGGGTTGGCACAGAGTCATGATTAAATACGAAATCGTTGGGCGTAATTGTCTCGTCTTTGGATTCAATTACAAAATTTGGTCAACAAAATCATTTGCATATTTTTCATGATAAATTTAGGTCGCAGAGAGCCTGGGAATGATCCAATCCATGTGGTAAAATAATACAGGATATTTCATCATGCCATTTAATTATATTACGTGCATAAAAATATAAAATATTCATTTTTGAGATTCATGTGATATTGCTTGTGGCCATTTCACTATCATGGGATCATTGTATCATCCGGTCGTTAGTTACCGATCAGTTCAGATCAGTTCCACCCAGTATACTGTGGCATTAGTCTGATCAGACGTTCATTACTTCATCTGGTCGTCAGTTACCGGTCAGTTCAGTTCAGTTCAGTGCAGGGGCCACTTGCGTAGACCATAATCTCACCAGAAAATTATTACATGCTATTTCATTACAGGGCTCCAAGGAGCAAACATTTTCACTATGATTTTTAGTTCAGTTATGCACGTATTATAATTAATCATGACACGATATTTTATGTTATGCCTCATGACATGATATTTTCACTTGCATGCAATTTTATTACATTATTTACTCGTTATTTACGATATATGCATGATGAGTCTTTAGACTCACTAGACTTGATTGTTGTAGGTACTGATGAGGTCGGGGCCGAGGGCGGGGACCAGTGAGCTAGCTTGTGTCGGCAGTAGTGGAACCCGAGGACCTCATTTACAGCATTTGCCATTTTTATGCTCAAACATTTTTATCAGTTGTTGGATTACTTTAACTTGTTATTTTGTGAGCAATAATTTTTTCCGCTGCTATTTTGAACATTAAACTTGATTTATCAGTTTATTTCGTGAATGAGGCATTTTGATTATTTTAAAAAGAAAATTTTAATTTTTTTCGCAAATTTTCAAACACGAATTTTCGGGCCATTATAGCTGGTATCAGAGCAATGATTCTGTAAAGGGTTGTACTACTACTGACCACGAGAAGCTCATGAAGTCACGTCTTCGGTCTGTAAGTTTTACATTTACGCATTTTATTCAAAGCATGAATTATTTAACAGCATGTTTTCATGAAATGTTTTACGTCCAGATTTTTTATTGTTCAGTATTAAAATTTAAATAAATTATAGAGATTATGCATGTTAGTTACGTATGGGTTATGTATGGAACAGTATGCCCCCTGGACGCATTCTCGAGCGCACTAGAGAGGATGAGCCTCGCCAGGAGGACGGCATGAACCGGAGGCAGGAGAGGGACTTACCACCTCCACCACTCCCTCCACCTGACATGAATGCCCAGATGCTAGCTGGGATGACTCAGTTCTTCGCATAGTTTGCGGGGAACCATGCTGTGGTAGCCAGGCCGACAGGGCCCGAGGCTACTTATGAAAGATTCATGAAGATGCGTCCTAAGGAGTTTTCAGGGACGACGGACCCCATGATTGCCGAGGGTCGGATCAAGTCCCTCGAGGTTATCTTCGAGTTCATGGAGCTTGGAGATGCAGACAGTGTCCGATGTGCCACCTACTTATGCGGAGGAGATGCCCGCTTATGGTGGGAAGGAGCGTCAGTAGCCCTAAACTTGGCTACGCTGAGTGGACACGCTTCACGGAGGTATTCTACTCCAAATATTTCACTGAGAAGGTGCGCATCAGGTTGACCACGGAATTCATGAGCCTGAGACAGGGAGATCTGACTGTTACGGAGTTCATCCGTAAGTTTGAGAGGGGTTGTCATTTTGTGCCCCTGATCGCGAATGATGCTAAAGCCAAGTTAATGCATTTCCTGGTGGGTCTACGGCCGATCTTGCGTCGTGATGTTAGGGTAGCTGACCCTACTACTTATGAGGTTGCCGTCTCCAGAGCTCTAGCTGCAGAGCAGCACCAGCGTGACATTGAGCGGGATCGCCAGGGCAAGCACCCAATCCAGGTACCGCACTGCCCTCCTCCTCAGCAACAGCATCAGAACAAGAGGCCTTTTCACGGCCCACCTAGAAACAGAGGTCAGCAGCAGCATCAGCAGCGGGGACGCCCAGCCCCGAGGACTTTTGGGCACTCAGTTTGCCCTAAGTGCTGACGCCGGCATCCTGGAGCATGTATGTTTGGTTCAGGGAAGTGTTATAAGTGTGGTAGTCCAGACCACTTACTTCTGCAGTACCCTCAGAGGAATCTGCCTACCCAAGGCAGAGCTTTTGCTCTCCATGCCACAGAGACGAACCCGGAGACCATGCTTATGACAGGTACCTTTAAGCTTTTAAGTTTACATTTGGGATTTAATGTTTTGGGTTAAGATTTTTGAACATAGAATTGCAGTAGGATTGCATGCTCTACTCAGTATTATTTTTGAAACTTAAGTTAGAAGAACTTTGACCTTTGCATGTCTATAAGTTAGTTCTTGTGATTATTGGGTTCAGCTTAGTATTCCAACCTTTCAAGGAGAATATTTATATCTGGTTCCGCTACGAAGGCCTTGATAGATTCAGGGTCCACTCACTCATTTATTTCGGAGGTCTTTGCTAATTTCCTCAAGGTCAAGACCGTTGGGCTAGATGTAGCCTATTCAGTAGTATTGCCTTCAGGTGAGGAGATGGCAGCTACCAATGTGATTCGAGACATAGATCTTGAGCTACATGGCAACCTCGTTTATGCGGATTTGATCGTGTTGCCGATGCCAAAATTTTACATCATCCTAGGGATGGACTGGCTATTGCGGAACAGAGTTTTGATTGACTTCCGACGGAGATCTGTTCTAGTCCGACCGCCTGGAATGACGCAGTTCTTATTCGAGCCGGACAGGTACTTTTCCTTACCGTGCATTATTCCTTATGTCAAGGCTAGGAAGCTCATGCATAGAAGGTGTAGGGCGTTTTTAGCAACTTTTATATCTGTCCCCGAGGCGCCTAGTCAGTCAGCCGTAGATGTTCCTATTGTTAGAGATTTCCCAGACGTTTTTCCTGAGGACGTCTCTGGTTTGCCACCCGAGCGAGAGGTGGAGTTTTCTATTGAGCTCATGCCAGGTACGGCTCCGATCTCCAAAGCACCGACAGAGATGGCAGAGCTTAAGAAGCAGATTCAGGAACTTCTAGACAAGGAGTTTTCACCATGGGGCGCGCCAGTCTTGTTTGTAAAGAAGAAGGATGGCACGATGAGACTTTGCATTGATTACCGGGAATTGAACAGGGTTACAGTGAAGAACAAATACCCACTCCCGAGGATTGAGGATTTGTTTGACCAGTTGCAGGGAGCTTCGATATTCTCCAAGATAGATCTACGTTCGGGTTATCACCAGTTGAGGTTTAAAGATGATGATGTTTCCAAGACTGCTTTTAGGACTCGTTATGACCACTATGAGTTCCTTGTGATGCCGTTCGGTTTGACGAATGCGCCAGCGATCTTCATGGATCTCATGAATTGCGTATTTCAGCCGTATCTTGACCAGTTTGTGATAGTATTCATAGACGACATTCTCGTCTACTCGAAGAATCAGGAGTATCACAGCAGACATCTGACCACAGTGCTGCAGACCTTGCAGAAGCACAAGTTATTCGCAAAGTTCAGTAAGTGCGAATTTTTGTTAGAGAATGTGGCGTTCTTAGGCCACATTGTTTCTAGCAGTGGTATTGAGGTAGACCCAGTGAAATTTGCCGCAGTCAGAGATTGGGTTGTGCCGCAGAATGCATCAGTGATCCGCAGTTTTCTTGGGCTAGCAGGATATTATCGGAAGTTCATTAAAGGATTCTCCTCTATTGCCATTCCACTCACATCATTGACCAAGAAGAATGCTAAATTTGTGTGGAGCGAGGAATGTCAGAAGAGCTTCGATACTTTGAAGCAAGCTCTTATCTCAGAACCAGTTTTGGCCATGCCGTCAGGGCCCGGAGATTTTGTTTTGTATACCGATGCTTCCAAGCTCGGTTTGGGCGCAGTATTGATGCAGTATGGGAAGGTGATAGCGTATGCTTCTCGGCAGTTGAAAATCCATGAGAAGAACTACCCTACCCATGATCTAGAGTTGGCAGCCGTAGTATTTGCCCTGAAGATTTGGAGGCATTATTTGTATAGGGAGAAGTGTCAGATCTTCACCGACCACAAGAGCCTCAAGTATTTCTTTACGCAGAAGGAGCTGAACATGCGTCAGAGGCGTTGGTTGGAGCTTGTGAAGGATTATGACTTTGACATTAGCTACCAACCGGGTAAAGCTAATGTAGTTGCAGATGCTTTGAGCAGGAAAGTCGTAGTGATGGCTCATTTGACGATTCAGAGACCTCTTCAGCTTGAGATGCAGAGGTTTGATCTAGAGTCATATCCTCAAGGTAGAGTTCACCATCTATCTACCTGTACTATTCAGTCCTCTCTTCTTGATTGTATTCACAGTGTTCAGCCAGCAGATGAGCAATTGGCACAGTGGAAGAAGAGAGATGAAGCCAAGGGCAGTATCTTGTATTCAGTTAGCGACGGTATAGTGAGATACCGAGACAGGATGTGGGTTCCTTGCAGTGGTTCTATCGGAGCAGATATTTTATCAGAGGCCCACATGTCGCCGTACTCTATTCATCCAGGGAGTACGAAGATGTACCGAGATCTGCAGTTATTGTATTGGTGGCCTGGGATGAAGATAGACATCAGACGGTTTTAATCCGAGTGTCTGACTTGCCAGTTAGTGAAGGCGGAGCATCAGAGACTAGCAGGTTTGCTCAAGCCTCTTCTCATTCCCGAGTGGAAGTGGGAGAATGTTACCATGGACTTCGTGACCGGATTGCCGAAGTCAGTCAGAGGATCAAATGCTATCTAGGTGATTGTAGATCGTCTTTCCAAATCAGCGCACTTCTTGCCTATTAAGACGACTTTCACCATGATTCAGTATGCAGAGTTGTATATCCGGGAGATAGTCCGACTTCATGGTATTCCAGTTTCTATCGTATCTGACAGAGACCCCAGATTCACTTCCTCATTTTGGAAGAGTTTGCATTCGACCTTGGGTACGAAGTTGTTGTTTAGCACAGCTTTCCATCCGCAGACAGATGGGCAGTCAGAGCGAGTTATTCAGATTTTGGAGGATCTTCTCCGTGCTTGTGTTATTGATTTCTTTGGGAGTTGGGAGTCGAACTTGCCATTAGTGGAGTTCACCTATAACAACAGTTTCAAGTCATCTATAGGTATGGCTCCGTATGAAGCACTGTATGGTCGTAAGTGTAGATCTCCTATTCATTGGGATGAAGTAGGAGAGAGAGCAGGGTTGGGTCCGGAGATTATTCAGCAGGCTGCCGATGTAGTAGTCAAGATCCGTGATAGGATGAGGACTGCTCAGAGTCGACACAAAAGTTATGCAGATCAAAGGAGGAGAGACCTAGAGTTTGCCGTTGGCGACCATCTCTTCGTGAAGGTAGCACCTATGAAGGGTGTCATGCGATTTGGGAAGAAAGGAAAGCTCAGTCCGAGATTCATTGGACCATTTGAGATCCTCGACAGAGTTGGGACGTTAGCTTATCATGTGGCTCTTCCGCCGAATCTGGCCGGAGTACACAATGTGTTCCACGTCTCTATGCTGAGGAAGTATATGATGAATCCTTCGCATGTCTTGAACTTTGAGCCGTTGCAGCTTACTCCGAACCTGTCTTATGAGGAGAGACCAGTGCAGATCTTAGACAGACAGGAGAAGAAGCTTCGGAACAAGCTAGTTAAGCGAGTGAAAGTCAAATGGCTCAACCATTCAGAGGAGGAAGCTACGTGGGAGTCTGAGCCAGAGATGAGGAGTCGGTACCCCGAGTTATTCGATAAGTTTTAATTTCGAGGACGAAATTTCTTTTTGGGGGGGAGGGAGAGTTGTAGAACCCGTAAACCAGACTACGTATAAGTCATGCATAATTTCTAGCATTTAAAGTAAAATGATTTTTATTATTATTGCATGAGTATTTATTCTTTCCTTTAAATTTAATTATTTTATGCAGTAGTTTAATTTTTATCTTTTCAGTTAATTCAGTGAGGCCGGACTGGAGTTGGAGTTTTGAGATAAAATTTAAGATTAAGAAATCATTCCCAGAGTTTATTTTAGCTAGCTAAAAAGTTTATTTAAGTTAAAAGGAGGTTTAAGGAATTATTTAAGTAACTTGAGATAAGTAGGAAATAAGTTCATTTAGGTTCCATAATTAAGGTGTTAATTCACTAAATTATTTGAAGGATAGGTAAGGCTCTAAAGATTTAAAATACACTAACTTAGCAATATTTTCCCTCCATTTTTATTGCAATTTTTGGCCACCCCTTAAGGTGGATAACATTTCTTTGTCAACTCACCATCTTTGACTCTTTCTTTATTATTTCTTGGCATGATAATCCTTTCATTTTAATCACCATTTAATTAATAATCAACCTATATCTAGCCTTGAAGAATCGGTCCTTGTGTACCCCAACTATCCCTCCAACAATCATTTTGATATCAAACCATTTCAAATTCAAAAGAGAGCAAGACTTGGTCTTGCCATCCCTTTTATATTGCAACTCCCTCACTCTCCTAACCATCATTCCCTCCATCCCCTCTTCACCGAAATTGAGAGAAATTCCAGAGCATTATTCAGTGCAAAAACCGTGAGAATTAGTGAAAGAAATAAGAGGAAAAATCAAAGGAAAACTAGGTAGAAAAGTGCACTCCATCTCCTCCGCGCCGCGTCGTCGTTCGGTTGGTTTCCTTTCGAAACAAATATCCAGGCATGTATATATTTTTATTTACTCTTCAATCAAGCCATATAGATATTTTTAAACATCACTTGTACATGATTTTAATACAAGAAAGCCGAAATCTTTCCATACTATTTTCCAAAAAATTCTGTGCAGATTTTTGGTTTCACTTCATGCTTCACGTGGGTATTTGTTTTGGTTGATTTACAGGTTGGCTCGATCCTAGGCTCCCTAGGCTGCCCCTAGACACATGCTAGGATGTATTAGGATCATGGTGGTCCATTGGTTCAAGCCCTATGCATGCTGAAATTCAGAATTTACAGCAACTCATCCTTAGTGTCACTTTGAGTTTCGATTTTTGATTCTTGCTGTCAAAGGAGGACGTATCTGGTCTTGGCTGCCCTAGGGGCTATAGCCATGGCCTTGGTTGGCTTCTAGCCTATGGCCTTGGACTAGACAGTGCCTCATCAAGTTGAGAAGTTCATGTTTTTGGCCATTTGTGATTCGAATCATTTTAGAGGTCGTATGAGGAATTACGGTGTGATATGCCAAATTAACTCTCGAAAGAGCGTTTCATGTTTTGGCCTCCATTCACCAAAAATTCGGCCCTTAAAATTTTAAGAGCATTATTTCATCATTTTAAGGGTATTTTAATCATGACTAAATGATGGTTAGGTGTTGGTTTGGGTTGGCACGGAGTCATGATTAAATACGAAGTCGTTGAGCGTAATTGTCTCGTTTTTGGATTCAATTACAAAGTTTGGTCAAGAAAATCATTTGCATATTTTTCATGATAAATTTAGGTCGCAGCGAGCCTGGGAACGATCCAATCCATGTAGTAAAATAATACAGGATATTTCATCATGCCATTTAATTATATTACGTGCATAAAAATATAAAATATTCATTTTTGAGATTTATGTGATATTGCTTGTGGCCATTTCACTATCATGGGATCATTGTATCATCCAGTCGTCAGTTACCGGTCAGTTCAGTTCAGTTCCACCCAGTATACTGTGGCATTAGTCTGATCAGACGTTCATTACTTCATCCGGTCGTCAGTTACCGGTCAGTTCAGTGTAGGGGCCACTTGCGTAGACCATAATCTCACCAGAAAATTATTACATGCTATTTCATTACAGGGCTCCAAGGAGCAAACATTTTCTTTATAATTTTTAGTTCAGTTATGCACGTATTATAATTAATCATGACACGATATTTTACGTTATGCCTCATGACATGATATTTTCACTTGCATGCAATTTTATTACATTATTTACTCGTTATTTACGATATATGCATGATGAGTCTTTAGACTCACTAGACTTGATTGTTGTAGGTACTGATGAGGTCGGGGCCGAGGGCGGGGACCAACGAGCTAGCTTGGGTCGGCAGTAGTGGAACCCGCGGACCTCATTTACAGCATTTTTCATTTTTATGCTCAAACATTTTTATCAGTTGTTGGATTACTTTAACTTGTTATTTTGTGAGCAATAATTTCTTCCGCTGCTATTTTGAACATTAAACTTGATTTATCAGTTTATTTCGTGAATGAGGCATTTTGATTATTTTAAAAAGAAAATTTTAAGTTTTTCCGCAAATTTTCAAACACGAATTTTCGGGCCATTATACTTGTGGAAGTTATTTTAAATTTAGAGATTTTATTATAATAAGGGGAGTGTTAGTATTTTAAATTAGCTTGTTAATTATTAATTAAGCAAACTTTTCTCATAATTAACACTAATCACATCCACACACACTTTTACACACTAAAAAATGGCTAAAAAACTCACACACACTTCATTATTCAGATTTTATTATTTTTGAGAGGAGAAAACTAGGGTTCTTCGTAGAAAGTGTTTTCTTCAAAGAAAATAGCGCCACGTTCGTCCTGGAACGTCTCTCGCTTCCTTCCCGCTTCGGTATCGTCGTTTCGGTAACGTTAAAGATTTAAAGGCTTGTATATTCTTTCGTTCTTGCATCGATCTTGTCATAGTAATGATTTTTATCTTTATTGTATGAAAAACATGTGTATGTTATTGTGGGGACCCGGACGATAATTCGTTTCTTAATCATCCTTTGAAATAAATAGATCAATTAAATAAACTGGGTCTAAATTTTATTTTTAAAATACATGAGTGCGGAACATATGATAATCAATTTTATATAAACATCAAGAGTAAAGGTACAAGTCTTGTACAAAATACATTCATATCAACTAGGATTCAACAACTACATATCCAGTGCTGAAACCAATTCTACTTCTGGGTCCGGATCTCCACGCTAAACTTGATCTCTCATCCTCTTCTTGACCCTGATCCTTTCCCACCTGTTGTCATGCACACATACAAACACAACAACAGCCGGATAACTCCAGAGATAATATAATTCCCAGAACAAACAATGTATACATGCATTTCATATAAACATATACAAAAGCATATAACAGTTATGAAACGTCCTGCCCTTTTTATTATTTTAAAAGTACTAGAAATTTTTTTTTTAAACCTCACTTAGCATCGGCCGAACCATAAAATATTTTTGACATCATTTTAAAAATAAACATCCAACTGCTATTTTAAAATCCAAAGGAAAATATTTTAAAGCATAAAATCGTCAAACATTTTACCAAACCTAAAAAGCAATAATTTGAAAAGAATAGCCCATACTAAACCTCTCAAAAATCTCTCAAATGCATAAATAAATAATCTTAAAAATCTTTAATCATAAAGCATAATGCGGAAAATGTAGCGCTGGTCCTCGGGTTGTGTGCGCCTTCAGTCCAGTCAAATCACTCATCAAGTCCTCCCTCCATACCACCTGCATCCATCACACCTAGTGAGTCTAAAGACTCAACACACCATAATTTTTATAACGAGTAATACGTAATACAGTCAACATATAACGGTGAAAAATACTTGTACTTAAAATATCGTTTTCATGAAGATGCATAAACACAACATTTTCGTAAACATTTTCATGATGCATAAAACTTTAAACATAAACATTTTCATGACATGCAAACATGAATTTCCTTTTCCTCAACATGACATGACATAAAACCTTAAACATAATCATGAACATTTCCTTTTTTTTCCTTTGTTGAATTCAGTTCGTTAATTGTGACTTTCGTGACATGACATGACATGACGATGGATCCATCTACGTGAAACCTCAGTACTGGGCGGCGGGGGACACCAGCAACACTCTCACCGGTCAACTCGGCCCTGGCCTATCATGATCGAATAGAAATACGATCGTCGGGGCTCCCTCTGGTGCCTTCTCCCATAAATGGGCTCCCTCTGGGGCCTTCTCCCCTCACGATATTTACATTCTTACCTCAAACCTCATAACCTCATATTCGTAATAATGGAAACACAATCGTCGGGCTCCCACTGGGACCATCACCCTCACGACATCGCCATCATTAACGAATTAGTCACAATCACTTCACTTCCTTCAACATTTACATTCTCATCACTTTATAAAAATCATGCATAACATAACATTTTGTTTTTGAAACCAAGCATGCAACATGTCTTTTAAATGTCTTCCTTAAATCATAAAAATCCCTTAGACATTTAAAAATCATAATTTAATCATGAACATTTCATAAACATTTAAAATGACATTTTACCCTCAAAACATGTAAAATAACATATTCCTTAAACATTTAAAATATCATTTTAACATAAAAAAAATTCCATAAACATCCATAACTATAGAAAATAATCATATTAGCACATAAAACAGCATTCAGGGCACTGCCATGACGTTTACTAATTTCTAGGTGTAAAATGACCGTTTTACCCCTGGACGTATAATTTCCCGTTTTTGACTTTTTCTAAACTTCTTTGACTCTAACATGTCCCAAATAATTATTTAATCCTACAAGAGTTTTCTCATATTTTTACTTAGCTTAAATCGAGGACTTTTGATTTAATTTTTAAATAAGACGTATTAACACGTTTTAATCCCGAATTAAACCAAATCTTAATATAAAATTCTCAAATTAAAAACTTAGACTTATAATAATTATTTAAGCTTAAACCTAATTTTTCATAATTTTATAAAGCCTAAAACTAGGCATTTCAATTAATACGTTAATTAGTGTTTCGTGCGGCGATTAAATTCCGAATAATTCCAAAACTCGTTATTTTGATCTCAAATTTTTAACATAACATTTTTCTGATTTATTCTACCCTTCCAAGTCATGAGCCACCCCTGTGGACCCTTGGATCAATTTTTCCTTCTTTAATTTTTGTTTTTGACCCTTCGACGAACGTACTGAGCCATCTCCTAATTCACTCGAGCCACGCCCAAGCCGCCTCGAGCCAAAACCTAGACAACCCATCTAGGGACCCTACTGTGCAAGCCCAGCCCAAAAACCCCGGCCATGGCCCGATCAAACACCTTCTGCCCCTCAACCCAATTACATGCATGTGTACGTGTGATTGTGGCTTTGAACAAAAGAGTTCCTAACTAGTCTAGGACTCCTCCCAACCCTTAACCACTGACCCCTCATGAGCCTAACCCTCTCTGGACCATGCCTAGACCAAGCCCATACCAACCCAGCTACCAGAACTCCAAGCCCGAAGCACCTGAATCAGCTGGAAGCAACCTGCGCGCACACAAGCTGCCCTCAAGGTGCATGCCTCTCTCACGTTTTCTGATGCTATGCCTCTAACCCTCGATCCAACCCCTGAACCATCCCCTCAAGCACCCTCCTAGGACCCTAAGGACCTAACCTATCCTAACCCACGAGGCCTGGAACCTGCCTTCCCTCCCCTGCAACCCGCGCACCCCACTGCACCAACCTGCTCTTGCTCTCGGGTAGGAGTTCTCTTGTTTCAGGACTCCTCCCAGCCCTCAAACTCGAGTCCTAGCTTGGCTAGGACTCTACCCTAGACTCAACCAAGCCCCTGGCCGATGCCCTGGCCCAAGCCAAAGCCATGCCAACCCCCGGAACAAGGAACCCGATCCCCTAAACCCATGACAGCAAGTTCACGGTTTCTGCATGTTCTTGTTTCTTTTTCTTTCTTTGTTTCAGGCGATTTACGTGTGGTGTGTGGGACTCCAAAACAAGTAGAAACCTTACTTTACCAAACCTAGACATCATGGCAGCCCCTTAGTATCATAAAACAATTTATTGGATTCAAAATCATGAGTATAACATGCAATAGTGTAGAAATCCGAAAATTTCAGAAACTTGTTTTCATGTGCTTCATGCATAAATTATTTAAACAATAATATGATATGATGGATGAGAAAAGGAAGATTAAAGCGTGCCTTTGCGTAGTATACGCTCGAATTTACGTTGACGACGAAGAACGGGACGCAACCTTGGCTTTGTTTCCTTAGCACCTTTCGAATTTCCTTTCTAAAATTGTGAGTTGTGTGTGCCGTGAGATAAGAGAGGGGTGGGGAGAGTTTTCAATTTTTAAAAGTGGGTGGCCGATCACTTGTGATGCTAGGTAGGGTTTTTGTTATTTTAAATACTTAATTAATCCCTTAAACAAGCTTAGGCCCATTAAGAATGCAATTAGGCCCATTAGTGTTTGATTAAGAATTAACTAAAATATTATAATAGTTTTTGTTTAATAAATTTTGTGAATTTATTAGCCGGGTTGTCAAAACGTTCGCATTTTTGTTGAAAAACTAACACCGATAAAAGTTACGTCCCGACGTATAAAATCACCTCAAAGCCTTTTATTTTCAAAAATACTAAAAATCATCACCCTTAATTTAAATAATTAAAAACAAATCACCAATAAAAACATTTTCTATTTTTTCAGCCCTCAGTCTCTGTTCCTCGATCGCAACTCGAATAACCTTTAAAAATACATTTTAATGCAACCATGTAGAAAAATATATTTTAAACATGCAAATATGCACAATATAATTAATTCATGCAATGAAAAAATTTAATTAAAATACAAGGGAATTAAATAATTGCATGCATGTGGTTTGCGTGGACTCTTAAATTTTCGGGGCGTTACAAGTTATCAATAACATGTATCAAATCTGAAAACATGAAACGATATAAACTGTAAATCAAACTCTTTGACTCTTAATCTCTGACTCGACTCTGATCTAATCTAGGGATCCCGGTTCCCGAACGTTGGCACATTATATCGAATATCTGCAATAGGAGTCGATCTACTCCTAAGCACATCAATATAAACCAAACATCCAGTGTCTTGGCACCTCTGCCGAAGACTTGGCACCTCTTCCAATGACTCATTGTCGATATCTATCTTCTATTCTCTGCTTTTCTATAAATCAATAGAATAAGCATGCACATTCAAGTAATACAAAGGTATTAAAACAATAACAAACAATTATGTGGTTTTGGGAAACTCAAGTCAAATCTAACTCGAGTCGTATCTCCCGGTTAACATTGATTTATACCTTTCTTTTCTCGGTCTGACGAAGTCGAAGTCTTGAATTCAAAGTTGGCAATACTCGATCTGGAAATGACATTTGAAATATACTGTATCACTATTCCATTCAAACAAGACATCTCACTCTTATCAAATTCTGATGGCATAACGGTACAATCTCGAAATACCAGCAATACAATATCAATAAACATCAATCTCGATAACTCATAATCAATCAACAACACAATCTGATACCAAATCTGTATAATCTCAATCAAATTAATTTGAAAAATCATAACAATTTCATACGGTATCTGTTCTTTGATCCGGTTTCGATTATACGATTACCATTATCTCGAAAATGCATAATATAGATCAAATCACAATTCCTCCTTTACATAAATTTCGAACCATGCTAGAAATCAATAAAACTTACATCCTCTTGATGTTCTTGATGAGAGGAGCACGGAAATATGTTTGGATCGAAATTCTGACGGGCGGATCTTGCACAATCTCAAATCTACGATTCAAGGAATTTGAAGACTTTCCCTAAGCTTTCCTCGGTTTTTTGATGTTTCTTTCTGAAGGAAATGAAGTTTATATATATCATAATTCATGGCAAAGACAAATGACTTATTCTTGAATCTGCACGCCTCGCGCATATGCGCGACCTTCCTCGACGTATATGCACGAGACCTATTGTCTCGTCGCACAAGAATTTCTCTGCTCGCGCATATGCGCGCCCTATCCCCGCGCATATGTGCGAGACCTAATGTCTCGGCACTTAGGATTTTTTCATGGTCGGGCATATGCGCGCCCTATCTCGCGCATATGCGCGAGGTCTCTGCCCTACTCGCGCATATGCATGGCTTGTCTCGCGCCCCGAGATTTTTATTTTGTTAATCTGAGATTATTGATTCAAGAATTGTTGCAATTAAAAGGACCATTCCGAGGCACGAGTTGAGTTTGCATGTGATATTGTTATGTGCGAGGACAGAAGGTCACAGACAGTCAAATCATATCAAATAAGAAATGTATAATATAAGCTAAACAGGAAACTCACATCAATGAAATAATTATGAGAATTTCTGCCTCGTATCTGATTCAGTCTCCCAAGTAGCTTCTTCAATGCCATGAAGACTCCACTGAACTTTCACAAGCGGAATAATCTTCGTTCCGAGCTGTTTTTCTTTACGATCAAGAATCTGGATCGATTTTTCAAAATAACTCAGAGTCTCGTCGAGTTCGGCCTCGTCTGGCTGAAGAATATGAGAAGTATCGGGAAGATAGTTCCGCAATAAAGATACATGAAAGACGTCATGTATTCCAGATAAAGATGGAGGTAGAGCAAGTCGATAGGCACAATCTCCTCTCTTCTCGAGAATCTCGTACGGACCAATATTTCGCGGAGACAACTTTCCTTTCTTGCCAAATCTGACAACACCTCTGAAAGGAGAAATCTTCAAAATACTCTGTCTCCTGCCTCACATACTAACGGTCGTCGTCAAACATTGGCATATTTGTCCTGTCTATCCTGAGCTGTCTTCATTCTTTTCTGAATCAGCTTCACTTTCTAAGTCATTTCTCGGATCATATCAGGTCCAATCTCAGGTACCTCAGAAATATCATCCCAATAAAGAGAGGATATGCACTTCTTGCCATACAACGCTTAAAACGGAGCCATCTCTATACTCGTCTGATAGCTGTTGTACGAGAATTCGCAAAGTGGCAAAGAATCTTGCCAACTGGTGCCAAAATCTAGCACTACAGCTCTAAGCATATCCTCCAATGTCTGGATAGTCCGCTCTGACTGTCCGTTAGTCTGAGGATGATATGCGGTACTCAGATGTAACTTCGTACCTAGAGCTTGCTGCAAACTGTGCCAAAAGTGCGAAGTAAGCCGAGGATCACGGTCTGATACAATCGACTTCGTCACTCCGTGCAATCTGACCACTTCTCTGACATAAATCTCTGCCATCTGGTCATGTCTGTACGTCATCTTGTACGGAATAAAACATGCCGATTTGGTTAATCTGTCAATCACGACCCAAATTGCATCAAAACCTCGGGAGGAACGTGGTAGCTTCGTCACAAAATCCATAGAAATGTGATCCCATTTCAACTCTGGAATGGATAAGCTGTGCAACAGACCTCCTTGTTTCTTTCTTTCGGCTTTCACCTGTTGGCAATTCAGACATCTGGATACAAATTCGGCAATATCTGCTTTCATCTGTTTCCACCAAAACTGTCTTTTCAAATCATTATACATTTTTCTGCCACAAGGATGAATACTGAATCGACTACTGTGCGCTTCTGACTATATCTGTCGTTTCAAATCTGAAACATCTGGCAAAACAAGACAATTATTCACCTATAACACATAGTCACGAACCTGATACTCGGATTGATGCCCTGATCTGACCATCATAATCGAGTGCTGAACATTTTGATCAACTTTCTGCGCATCTTTGATTCTCAAAAGTAGCTCTGGTTCAACTTGAATGGCATATAATCTCTTAGGCTTACAATCTGTTTCAAATACTAATCCAGACAGACAGCAATCTTCAATCAAATTTGAAACACTAATCATCGATAAGGATAAAGAACATACCTTTCGACTCAGTGCATCAGCTGCTGCATTTGATTTTCCTGGGTAGTACTTGATTTCAAAATCAAAATCTTTTAATAAATCAAGCCATCTTCGTTGCCTCATATTCAGTTCTGACTGTGAAAACAGATATTTCAAACTCTTAAGATCAGAATAAATCTCAAATTTCTAACCATATAGGTAGTGTCGCCAAATCTTCAGGGCCAATACAATGGCCGCCAATTCAAGATCATGAATTGGGTAACGAATCTCATGTGGCTTCAAATGTCTTGAGGCATAGGCAATGACATGTTCTCGCTGCATCAAAACACAACCTAATACTCTGTGAGAAGCATCGCAATAAACAATAAAATCACCAATACATGACGGAATAGTCAACACCGGAGCACTGGTTAATCTTTTCTTTAACTGAAGAAAACTTGATTCACACTCCTCTGACCAAACAAATGGTACATTCTTCTGAGTCAGCTGAGTAATAGGCTTAGCAATACTGGAAAAATCTTTAATAAATCGACGATAATAGCCTGCTAAACCCATAAAACTGCGTATCTCTGGCACTGATGTCGGTCTCGGCCAACTGATCACGGCCTCAACGTTGCTAGGATCAACAGAAATACCATCTCCAGATATAATGTGTCCCAAGAACACAGCATGTCTCAACCAAAACTCACATTTCGATAGCTTTGCATACAGTTTCTCAGCCCTCAGAGTTCTCAATACAATTCTCAGATGTTCAGCATGATCATTCAAATTCTTTGAAAAAATCAGAATATCATCGATAAAGATAATCACAAAATCATCAAGATACTTCTGAAACACACGGTTCATCAAACCCATAAACACAGCTGGAGTATTTGTTAAACCAAACGGCATGACTATAAACTCATAATGGCCATACCTTGTTCTAAAAGTTGTCTTCGGTATATCAGAATCTCTGACTATCAGCTGATGATATCCAGATCTCAGATCGATCTTGGAATACATAGAAAAATCCTGCAACTTATCAAATAAATCATCGATACGAGGCAAAGTGTATTTATTCTTTATCGTAGCCTTGTTCTGTTGCCGATAATCAATGCAGAGTCTCATTGAACCGTCTTTATTTCTGACAAACAACATTGGAGCACCCCAAGGAGAAACACTCGGTCTGATGTAACCCTTGGCCAGTAAATCTTCCAACTGATCTTTCACCTCTTTCAATTCAATCGGTCATTCTGTATGGAATTTTCAAAATAGGAACCGTACTTGGTATCAGTTCAATGCTGAAGTCTATCTCTCGAACTTGAGGCAAACCCGGAATCTCATCTGGGAAGACGTCAGGAAACTCACATATCACTGACATATATGCCAATGAAGGGCTCGACTTCAGTACATCTACTGAATACACAAGGAATCACTCTACTCTTTTATGTAATAATCGAGTCATAGATAACGCAGATATCAAAGGAATTCTAGATCTAGAACCTTTACCGTAAAATTTCCATTCATCAGCCATTTCAGTTCTGAATCTCACAATCTTCTGGAGACAATCTACGGTAGCTCTGTACTTGGGTCAGCATATCAAAACCGATAATGCAATCAAAATCAGACAACCCAAGTACAATACAGTCTAACTCAATCTCATGCCCGTCATACTGTAGCATACAAGGTTTAACAGCATTCACTGATATAAGACCTCTCCCCAAAGGTGAAGAGACAGATACTACAGCAGATAAAGACTCAACAAGCAATGCATGTATCAATTTAAATCGCTCAGATACAAAAGTATGAGATGCACCCGTATCAATTAATACATATGCAGGGTAACCACAGAGAAAACAGTTACCTGCAACAACATCATCAGGTACTTCCTGGGCCTGTTCTTATGTCAAAGCAAATACCCTGGCGTGCTGTCTTGGAGGCTGGGTAACAGTCTGGCTTCCTCCTGGTCTCGGATGTGACTAAGTAGGTGCTAGCTGGAAAGATTGAACAGCAAATGATCGTCTATCAGGCTGTGCCACTGATCTAGATGATTCAGCTCACTGGGATCGTTGGGAACCTCGCTGTGGACAAACTCTGGCAAAGTTTCCCTGCTGTCTGCAGATGTTGCAACTACCAAACACTCCCTGGCATTGCTCGGTTGGATGTCTTCCGCCACAAGTTCTGCAATAAACCCATGTATAACTTGATCGGGAACCACTGGAGCTAGATGAACTGCTGCCCGACTTCTTAAAATGTTTCCCTCTAACTTTCAAATGATCTTTCTTTCCACTTCTACTGCTACCACTCTCAAATCTAGGAGGGGGTTGGTGAAACTGAGTCGAGGGTGGTTGCTGTTGTTTCGGTGGTGGAGCGACATACGAAGCTCCTTTCTATCTAATCAGGCCCGCTTCTGCCCCTTTGGCTCTGTTCAAAGCATCAGCAAAGTTATTCGGTCTCCCAGTGTTCACTAGTGTAAAGATCTCAGGATTCAGCCCATTGATAAACTGATCCGCAACAGCTTCATCAGCAACATGTGGAGCGAATCATAACAAGGTAGAGAACTTGGCCACATATTCTTCAATGTTCAGTTGACCCTGTCTCAGATTCGCAAATTCTGCACCCTTGTCTTTTCTGTACGATACTGGGAAAAATATTTGATAAAACGCAGTCTTAAAGATGTTCCAGGTAATAACTGTACCTGGATGCTCCAAAGTCCTCTTTGCTGTGAGCCACCAATTTTTTGCAACATCATGCAACTGGTGCCCGATCTGTCTAACTCTTCGTTCATCTGAATAATCCAATTAATCAAACAGAATCTCAATATCATCAAGCCAGATCTCACAGTCAACTGACGTCTCAGTTCTTTTTAGAGTCGGCGGGTTAAATAACTGAAATCTTTTCATTAGTGTTTCCATCGGGGTTGCTGTGACATCCATCGGATTAGCTGAGGTACTACCCTGTTCTAGGATTCTTCGAGGAGGCATATCTGATTATCAAAAGGGTTAGTGATCAAATCTGACAAATCTGTCTCAGTCCTCCTCTGATCATCTTACCTCTGATCAAGAATCGGTTCTGATTCATTCTCAAATAATACATATTTCCAATCAACTCAGATAATCAGGTAAACAAGTATTAAAATAGTAAAACATGCGGTAATAGTAGCATACCATTTATGTAATACAACATCATAATCAATTGCATGCTAGAATCACAAAAGCAAGAAGAAAACTTAATCTACCCCGCTCACTCTTTTCTATCTCAGTCTAAGTAACCTAGTGCTCTGATACCACCTGCTGTGGGGACCCGGACGCTAATTCGTTTTTTAATCATCTTTAGGAATAAATGGATCAATTAAATAAACTGAGTCTATACATGAGCGCGAAACATATGATAATGAATCTTATATAAACATCAAGAGTAAAGGTACAAGTCTTGTACAAAATACATTCATATCAAACTAGGATTCAAAAACTACATATCCAGTGCTGAAACCAATTCTACTTCTGGGTCCGGATCTCCACGCTAAACTTGATCTCTCATCCTCTTCTTGACCCTGATCCTCTCCCACCTGTTGACATGCACACATACAAACACAACAACAGCCGTATAACTCCGGTGAGAATATAATTCCCATAATAAATAATGTATACATGCATTTAATATAAACATATACAAAAGCATATAACAGTTATCAATAAAATGTATCAAATCTGAAAACATGAAACGATATAAACTCTAAATCAAACTCTTTGACTCTTAATCTCTGACTCGACTCTGATCTAATCTAGGGATCCCAGTTCCCGGACGTTGGCACATTATTTCGAATATCTTCAATAGGAGTCGATATACTCCTAAGCACATCAATATAAACCAAACATCCAGTGTCTTGCCACCTCTGCCGTAGACTTGGCACCTCTGCCAATGACTCATTCTCGATATCTATCTTCTATTCTCTGCTTTTCTATAAATCAATAGAATAAGCATTCACATTCAAGTAATACAAAGGTATTAAAACAATAACAAACAAGTATGTGGTTTTTGGAAACTCAAGTCAAATCTAACTCGAGTCGTATCTCCCGATTAACATTGATTTATACCTTTCTTTTCTCGGTCTGACGAAGTCAAAGTCTTGAATTCAAAGCTATCAATACTCCATCTGGCATTGACATTTAAAATATACTGTATCACTATTCCATTCAAACAAGACATCTCACTCTTATCAGATTCTGATGGCATAACGGTACAATCTCGAAATATCGGCAATTCAATATCAATAAACATCAATCGCGATAACTCATAATCAATCAACAACACAATCTGATATCAAATCTGTATAATCTCAATCATACCAATTTGAAAAATCATAACAATTTCATATGGTATCTGTTCTTCGATCCGGTTTCGATTATACGATTAACAATATCTCGAGAACGCATAATATAGATCAAATCACAATTCCTCCTTTACATAAATTTCGAACCATGCTAGAAATCAATAAAACTTACATCCTCTTGATGTTCTTGGCGAGAGGAGCACGGAAATATGTTCGGATCGAAATTCTGATGGGCGGATCTTGAAAATCGCAAATCTACGATTCAAGGAATTTGAAGACTTTCCCTGAGCTTTCCTCGGTTTTTTGACGTTTCTTTCTGAAGGAAATGAAGTTTATATATATCATAATGCATGGCAAAGACAAATGGCTTATTCTTGAATCTAGACGTCTCGCGCATATGCGCGAGACCTACTGTCTCGTCGCACAAGAATTTCTCTGCTCGCGCATATGCGTCGAGGAAGGTCGCGCATATGCGCGAGACGTGCAGATTCAAGAATAAGCCATTTGTCTTTGCCATGCATTATGATATATATAAACTTCATTTACCTACTGTATCGCCGCACAAGAATTTCTCTGCTCGCCCATATGCGCGAGACCTACTGTCTCGGCACTTAGGATTTATTCATGCTCGCGCATATGTGCGCCTTATCTCGCGCATATGGGCGGCTCGTCTCGCGCATATGCGCGAGACCTTCTGTCCTCACACATAACAATATCACATGCCAACTCAACTCGTGCCTCGGAATGGTCCTTTTAATCGCAACAATTCTTGAATCAATAATCTCAGATTAACAAAATAAAAATCTCTGGCATTACATTTATGAAGAAGTTTGAGCAAATATGGTTGGATCACTTTTGAAACTGTTTTTGGATCCCAAAACACGAATTTGCTGGCTTTTTAATTACTGCACTTTTTCGGTCACTTTTCTGGAAAAACTTTCAACATATAAAATGTAGAACTTTTTGATACCTTCGATTTGACAGTAAATTTGAATTATTTAGATAAGAAATGAGTGAGTTATGACCGTTTTTGTGGGACTGCTCAAACTGTAACTTTTATGAAAATGTGTTCTTGACATATTCTTGAAGTTGTTTGTTGCAGGCTTCGTTGGGCATCACCAGGCTTGTGCTACTGTATTTAGATATGTTGTGGGATGTATTTAGGTGTTATTTGGTGATTCGTTAGGGTCGGGAATGGCTTGGGATGTAATAGAAGTCGTAGGAAGCGAAACGATGTCGAATTACGGGTTATTGTTGTATTGAAGTTGCTTGTCGATGCTTGGGGACGTTTGGAGTGTTTGTACGGGTTTGAATCAATGTAATAGCATCCTAGATGAGTCTCGAGGTGTTGGTTCATGGTCCTTAGGCTTGGATTGAAAGAGTGAATGAATAAGATAGCGAATTTTTGTGATTGTCCATGTCCCGAGGCTACCCGGACCCCTACACGGAGTCCGTGTCCATTTTTCCTTCAAAATACTATTTTCCAGCATCTACACGGAACCTTACACGGGGTCCGTGTCCATTTTAAAAACAATTAATTTTTTTTCTTTTTTTTTCTTTTTTTTAATCATTGTTTTGGTGTTTGATGTTATGATTTAGTACGATGGTTAAAATTTATTTATGACAAAATATAGGATTTATTTTGGGGTTCTATATCATGGCTTAGAACGATTATTAAACGAGGTCAAATCCCGAGTGATCTAGAATGTCATAAGCTGTTTATTTACTTCGGTGGTGAGCACGAGTACCTACGTCTAAGCTATGAAAGATAAGTATGGGAACTCATGTTAGTATGTGCAGCAGTGGCGCCAAGCGAGATCCAACAAAGCCCTCAACGCAAGTAAGTATGTTCGACGTGCAAAGAAAATACTTTTAAGTTTTTGAGGTATGCTAAATGTCTTTTGACCAAATTGTGTATGAGATTGTAAAGCGGAAAAGTATGACCAGAGACCAATCCACCCTGTTAAATTATGAACGGGTTTAGATCAGGATTGGAAAGCGGTAAAGTATGACCAGGGACCAATCCACTCGTTAAATTATGATGGGGATCTCATGTATGTGGCAGTGGATCTTCCCTGTCAGCCCAGCACTGTGGTTTATTCTGATCAGGCGTATTTATGTATGGGTCACTTGCTTTGAAACATGTCTCTACGCAAAATTATGAGGTTATGTATGTTCAAATATGTACAAGTATGCAAGCATGTTTGAGAAAAGTTTCACGTTATGGCACGTCTATGTATGTACGTAAATTCAAGTTTTTATAAGCAAGTTCAAATTTCAGTATGTACATCCTATTTTAAAGTTGCATGTTATTTTATTACGTATTACTTGATACCTCCAATTTATACATGGGGAGTCTTTAGACTCACTAGACTTGGTCGATACAGGTGAGGATGCATTTGAGGAGACGAGGGGTGAGGACCAGTGAGCTAGCTGGCTTGGACTGTGCGGGAGGCTAAACCCGAGGACCGTCATGTTTTTAAGAATTTATGAAAGTTTCAAATACTCTGATTTCATGTTTTTTTACGATGTTCTAAAACAAGTATTTTCATTAGCAAAATTTCTATAGTGATCTTTTATTGCAAATACTTTTAGATGGTTGGCAAACTTGAGTGAGGTTGGTTTATGGAAAATGTTCTTTGACAAACTAGACATTTTAATGAAAATTCGAAATTTTATTTTACATTAAAGAAAAATTTTATTTTTCCGCAAATTTTAAGTAGTTAAAAGTACGGTACACTACAGTTGGTATCAGAGCGGTGTTCTTGTAAAGGGTTATGCCTACTGCCAGTTGCGAGAAGCTCACGAAGTCACACCTCAAGTCTGTAAGTTTTAAGGTTTTAAATTATGTTATGTATTAAGCATTAAGTCATGATTTCAACATGTCCATGCTTTAAGTTCAGATTACGTGCATCTTATGCTATTGATAGTATGTTCATGCATATTGGGTTTACGTGTTGGGTAAATTGTTGGAACAGTATGCCTCCTAGACGCTTGATTAACCGGGAAACAAGAGAAGAGGGAAGAGAGGCCCAAGAGGAGGGGAGAGACGCTCGTCCTCCTCCACCGCCAGATATGCAAGCACAGATGCTTGCAGGTATGACTCAGTTCTTTGCTCAATTTGCGTGGAACCAGGCTGCAGTTGATACGGGGGATGGTCCCAGACCAGAGGCTGTGTACGAAATGTTTAGGAGGATGGATCCTAAGAAGTTCTCGGGGACTACTGACCCGATGATAGCTGAAGGATGGATAAAGTCCATCGAGGTGATTTTCGCTTTCATGGAGCTGCAGGATACAGACAGAGTTAGGTGTGCCACTTTTTTGTTGACAGGGGACGCCAGTCTATGGTGGCAAAGTGCGTCTGTGTCGGTTAATTTGCAGATTTTGACTTGGAAAGGTTTCAAGGAGGTCTTTTACTCCAAGTAATTCACTGAGAAAGTACGCTCCAAATTGACTAGGGAGTTCATGACGCTGCGACAGAGAGACAGCAGCGTGGCAGACTTCTTCAGAAAGTTCAAAAGGGGGTGTCACTTTGTGCCCCTGATAGCTAATGATGCCCAGGGGAAACTAAGGCATTTCATGGATGGTTTGCGGCCGATCTTGCGCCGTAATGTCAGGGTTGCTAGTCCTACTACCTATGCTATTGCCGTATCTAGAGCCTTGGTGGCAGAGCAGGACCAAAGGGATAACGAGAGTGATAGGCAGGGCAAGAGGCCCTATCAGGCACCTCAGCAGCAGCAGCAGCAGAGAACCCACTTTAAGAGGCCTTTCCAAGGACAGCAGGGGAAGAGGCCATTCAAGGACGACCGAAAGGCAAGGGTCCTATTCCTCAACAAAAGGCTCCTCAGAAGCTCATTGAGTACCCAGTGTGCCTGAAGTGCAACCACCAGCATCCGGGGTAGTGTTTATATGGGTCAGGCAAATGTTTCAAATGTGGAGCTAGTAATCACATGCTAAAGGAGTGCCCTCAGTGGAGGCAGCCAACCCAGGGAAGAGTGTTCACCATGCATGCTCAGGAGGCGAACCCAGACACGACACTATTGACCGGTAAACTTGTTTAAATAAGCACTGTATTATTTACCATGCATGTGTTGGAATTTATTTGGTTTTATTAGTGTTCTAGTTAATACTTTGGTGACTTGGGATATAAATTTCTTTTATGCTTGAGGTTAAGATTAGAATTTTAGGATATAAGTTTTGTGTTGTGCTATCGTCTCTCAGGGAACATTTTCATAAAAAGAGTCGCCACGAAGGCCCTGATAGACTCAAGGGCCACCCACTCTTTTATTTCAGAGACATTTGCTAGTCACCTGGACGTCTAGTCTATTGGACTTGACGTGAGCTATTCAGTGACAGTCCCATCCAGGGAAGAATTTTTCAGCTACTAGTGTGGTCAGAGACATCGATCTTGAGCTGAAGGGCCACCTAGTGTATGCCAATTTGATTGTGCTGCCAATGCCAGAGTTTGATATCATTCTGGGAATTGACTGGCTGACGAAGAACATAGTTCTTATTGATTTTCAGAAAAGGTTAGTGTTTGTAAGACATTTGGGTATGGAGCAATTTCTCTTCGAGCCAGCTAAATGGAGGAGTTTCCATCGCATGATCTCTTGCATGCAGGCGCGGAGATTCATTCACAAAGGGTGTCAGGCTTTCTTGGCCAGTGTTATTTATGCACCTGACATACCCACTCCGTCATTAATTGTTGTACCAGTAGTCAAAGATTTTCCTGACGTCTTTCTAGATGACGTCACAGGCCTCCCACAAGAGAGAGAGGTGGAGTTCTCCATTGACCTTATGCCAGGCACCGTGCCAATCTGGAAGGCACTGTACCGGTTAGCTCTAGCTAATTTGTTAGAGCTCAAACAGCAGATTCAGGAGCTCCTAGAAAAGGAATTCATTCGCCCTAGTTTCTCACAATGGGGCGCACCAGTGCTCTTTGTGAAGAAGAAAGACGAGAGTATGAGGCTGTGTATCGATTACCAAGAACTGAACAAGGTAACGATAAATAATAAATACCCACTTTCGAGGATCGAGGACTTGTTCGATCAGTTGCAGGGAGCTACAGTGTTCTCTAAGATAGATCTTCGATTGGGGTATCACCAGCTGAAGGTGAAAGATGCAGATGTTCATAAGACAGCCTTCAGAACCAGATATGGGCATTACGAGTTCTTAGTGATGCCGTTTGGACTGACGAATGCTCCATCAATTTTCATGGACCTCATGAACAGAGTATTCCAGCCCTACCTGGACCAGTTTGTCATAGTGTTCATTGACGATATTCTCATTTACTCGAAGAGCCATGAGGAACACGTTCAGCATTTGGGTACAGTTTTGCAGGTCTTGCAGAGTCGCAAGTTGTTTGCAAAATTTAGTAATTGTGAATTTTGGTTGGAGAAGGTAACATTTTTGGGTCATATAATATCCAGCAGCGTTATCAAGGTGGATCCAGCTAAGGTAGCAGCAGGTAAGGAATGGGTTGAGCCGAAGAATGCGTCAGAGATCCATAGTTTCCTAGGCTTAGCAGGCTACTACAGAAAATTCATTCAGGATTTTCTTCGATAGCAGTACCACTCACTTCATTGACTAAGAAGAATGCTAAATTCATCTGGAGTGACGAGTGCCAGAAGAGCTTTGACACTTTGAAGCAAGCTCTAATCACAGCGCCAGTGTTAGCCATGCCAGCAGGTCATGGCAATTTCATGTTGTACACCGATGCATCTAAGCTCGGGTTAGACACAGTGTTGATGCAGCATGGTCGGGTTATAGATTATGCTTCCAAACAGTTGAAGGTGCATGAGAAGAACTACCCGAATCATTATCTTGAGTTAGCTGCCGTTGTCTTTGCGTTGAAGATATGGAGACATTACTTGTATGGCGAGAAATGCCAGATATTTTACTAACCACAAGTGTCTCAAGTATTTCTTCACGCAGAAAGAATTGAATATGAGACAAAGATGATGGTTGGAATTGGTAAAAGACTGCGATTGCGAAATTAGCTACCATCCGGGAAAAGCTAATGTTGTGGCAGACGCCTTGAGCAGGAAGGTTGAAGTCATAGCACAGTTGTCAGTACAGAGTCCTCTTCAGTCTGAGATTCAGTGGTTTGGGTTAGAGGTTTATCCCAAGGGCAGAGCTCCCAGACTATCTAATCTGACAGTCAAGTCCGATTTGCTAGACCGAATCCATAGAGGACAGCCTTCAGACGAGCAGTTTCAGAAATGGAGGCTGAAAGACGAAGCCAAGGGCAGTGTATTCTACACAGTGTTCAATGGTATTGTGAGATACAGAGGTAGAATATGGGTGCCTAATGTTGATTCCATCAGAGAGGATATTCTGTCGGAGGCACATGCATCTCCATATTCCATCCACCCAGAAGGTACCAAAATGTATAAGGATTTGCAGATCCTGTATTGGTGGCAAGGTATGAAGAGAGACATCCACCGATACGTATCAGAATTCCTCACTTGTTAGCAGGTGAAGGCAGAACGTCAGAGGCCAGCAGGAATGCTTAAGACACTCCCTATCCCAGAGTGGAAATGGGAGAATATCACTATGGATTTCGTTATTGGGTTTCCTAGGTCAGTCAGAGGATCCAATGCTATTTGGGTTATAGTTGACCGACTCACTAAGTCCGCGCACTTCTTGCCAGTGAAGACGACTTTCTACATGACGCAGTATGCGGAGCTCTATATCCGGGAGATAGTCTGTTTGAACGGAATTCCAGTTACTATAGTGTCCGACATGGACCCGAAGTTTACATCGTCTTTTGAAAGAGCTTACATGAAGCCATGAGGAGAAAGTTACTTTTCAGCACAGCTTTTCACCCGCAGACAGATGTCCAGTCTGAGCATGTGATACAGATTTTGGAAGACTTGCTAAGAGCTTGTGTGATTGACTTCCATGGAAATTGGGAATCTAAGCTACCTCTAGTGGAGTTTACCTACAAAAACAGTTTCCAAGCATCTATAGGTATGGCTCCCTACAAGGCATTGTATGGAAGGAAGTGCAGATCACCAATTTATTAGGATGAGGTTGGCGATAGAGCAGAACTTTGTCCAGAGATGGTTCAGCAAACTGCAGATATGGTGGTCAAGATTCGAGACAAAATGAAGACCGCCCAGAGTCACCAAAAGAGCTATGCTGACAAGAGGAAGAGAGATCCCGAGTTTGCCGTAGGTGATCACGCTTTTCTAAAGATAGCACCTATTAAGGGTGTTATGAGATTTGGGAAGAGAGGCAAGCTGAGTCCGAGGTTTATTGGACCTTTCGAGATTCTGGACAGAGTTGGGAATCTAGCCTATCGTGTTGCCCTTCCGCCGAATCTGACCGGGGTATACAATGTGTTCTATGTCTCGATGCTGAGGAAGTACATAGCTAATCCTTCGCATGTTGAGCTATGAACCGTTACAGTTGGCTCCAGACCTGTCATATGAGGAAAGACCTGTCCAAATCCTAGACAGACATGAGCGGAGACTTCGGAACAAGGTGACCAAGCTGGTCAAAGTCCGGTGGCTAAATCAATCAGTGGAAGAGGCCACTTGGGAGACAGAAGCGGATATGAGGAACCGCTACACAGAACTGTTTGGTAAGATTTAATTTCGATGACGAAATTTATATAATTGGAGGAGGAACTGTAGAGCCCAAATAAGTACACGAAAAACAATTGCATTTATTTAATTGTTAAATCATTTAATTAAATTTAAAATAATTTCTAGTGATGCATGATTTATTTAAATGCATTATTTTAAATTATTTATGTTTATGTGATGCACGTTAAAATATTTTCTCGAGTTTCATGTTTCAGGAGATTATTCGAGGCGGGGTCGAGGAAAAGAGACTGGTGACGATTTTTGGTAATTTTAAAATGTGGTATTTTATTTTAAGTTAAAAATGGGGCATTTTAAATAATTTGTTAAGTTTTTAGCATTTAAAGCCTAAATTATCTATTTAGCTATTTCATGATGTATAAACTTTTAAAAGTTATGACACTTGTGCAAGTTATTTTAAATTTAGAGATTTTATTATAATCAGGGGAGGGTTAGTATTTTAAATTATCTTTTTAATTATTAATTAAGGAAATTTTTCTCCTAATTAACACTAACCACACGCAAACACACTCTTTTACACACACTAAAAAACCGGCTAAAACACACAGACACACTTCATTATTCAGATTTTATTATTTTTGAGAGGAGAAAACTAGGGTTCTTAGTAGAGAGAGCAGCCGCCCCCTCCCTTGGATTTTCCAGCAAGATTTCGTTGAGTTTTGTTCAAAGAAAATAGCGCCACGTTCGTCCCGGATCGTCTCTCGCATCCTTCTCGCTTCGGTATCGTCGTTTCGATAACGTTAAAGATTTAAAGGCATGTATATTCTTTCATTCTTGCATCAATATTGTCATAGTAATGATTTTTATGTTTATTGTATGAAAAACATGTGTATGTTATGAAGAAGTTTGAGCAAATATGGTTGGATCACTTTTGAAACTGTTTTTGGATCTCAAAACACGAATTTGTGGTCTTTTTAATTACTGCGATTTTTCGGTTGGTTTTCTAGAAAAACTTTCAACATATAAAATGTAGACCTTTTCGGTACCTATGATTTGACAGTAAATTTGAATTATTTGGATAAGAAATGAGTGAGTTATGACCGTTTTCGTGCGACTGCTCAAACCACAACTTTTATGAAAATGTGTTCTTGACATATTCTTGAAGTTATTTGTTGCAGGCTTTGTTGGGCATCACCAGGCTTGTGCTACTGCATTTAGATATGTTATGGGATGTATTTAGGTGTTATTTGGTGGTTCGTTTGGGTCGAGAATGGCTTGGGATGTAATAGAAGTCGTAGGAAGCGAAACGATGTCGAATTACGGGTTATTGTTGTATTGAAGTTGCTTGTCAATGCTTGGGGACGTTTAGTGTGTTTGTACGGGTTTGAATCAATGTAATAGCATTCTAGGATGAGTCTCGAGGTGTTGGTTCATGGTCCTTAGGCTTGGATTAAAAGAGTGAATGAATAGGATAGCGAATTTTTGTGATTTTCCATGTCCCGAGGCTTCCCGGACACCTACACGGAGTCCGTGTCCATTTTTCTTCAAAATACGATTTTTTAGCATCGACACAGACCCTTACACGGGGTCCGTGTCCATTTTAAAAAAAATTATTATTTTTTCTTTTTTTTTAGTGATTGTATTGGGGTTTGATGTTATGATTTAGTACGATGGTTAAAATTTATTTATGTAAAAATATAGGATTTGTTTTGGGATTCTATATCATGGCTTAGTACGATTATTAAACAAGGTCAAATCCCGAGTAATCTAGAATGTCATAAGCTGTTTATTTACTTCGGTGGTGAGCACGAGTACCTTCGTCTAAGCTATGAAAGATAAGTATTGGAACTCATGTTAGTATGTGGAGCAGTGGCCCCAAGCGAGATCCAACGAATCCCTCAACACCAAGTATGTATGTTCGACGTGTAAAGAAAATAATTTTCAGTTTTTTAGTTATGCTAAATGTCTTGTGACCAAATTATGTATGAGATTGGAAAGCAGTAAAGTATGACTAGAGATCAATCCACACCGTTAAATTATGAACGGGGTTCTCATGTATGTGGCAGTGGATCTTCTCTGTCAGCTCATTACTGTGGTTTAGTCTGATCAGGCGTATTTATGTATGGGTCACTTGCTTTGAAACATACCTCTACGCAAAATTATGTAGTTATGTATGTTCAAGTAGGTACAAGTATGCAAGCATGTTTGAGAAAAGTTTAATATTATGGCACGTCTATGTATGTACGTAAGTTCAAGTTTTTATAAGCAAGTTCAAATTTCAGTATGTACGTCCTATTTTAAAGTTGCATGTGATTTTATTACGTATTACTTGATCCCTCCAGTTTATACATGTTGAGTCTTTAGACTCACTAGACTTGGTTGATGCATGTGAGGATGCATTTGAGGAGACGAGGGGTGAGGACCAGTGAGCTGGCTTGGACTGAGCGGGAGGCTAAACTCGAGGACGGCCATGATTTTAAGAATTTATGAAAGTTTCAAATACTCTGATTTCGTGTTTGTATACGATTTTCTAAAACAAGTATTTTCGTTAGCAAAATTTTTATGGGGATCTTTTATTGCAAATACTTTTAGATGGTTGGCAAACTTGATTGTGGTTGGTTTATGGCAAATATTCTTAGACGAACGAGACATTTTAATGCAAATTCGAAAGTTTATTTTATATTTAAGAAAAAAAAAATTTTCCGCAAATTTTAAGTAGTTAAAAGTACGGTTCATTACAATATACATATACGTTTCGTTAATTGTGACTTTTCTATCAGCTGAAGGTCGATGGATCCATCTATGTATAACTACAGTACTGGACGGCGGGGATATCAATGACACTCTCACCTGTCAACTGAGCCTTGGCCTTACATATTATCATAATCATCATGTTAGTCACAACAACTTCACATCCTTCAACTTTTCGTATTATCATCACTTATAAAAATTCAAGCATATAATAATCATTTTTCTTTTAAACCAAGCATTAAATATATCTTTTAGCATTAAATTTCCATCATAAAATTCCATAACATTTAAAAAAAGCATATTATCATTATTTACAGCATTCAAGGCACTGCCAGAACGTCTACTATTTTTAGGTGTAAAATGATTGTTTTACCTCTAGACTTAGCATTTCTCGATTTTTTACTTTCCTTACTTTCGTTAACTCTAGGCCATCCGAAATAATTATTTAAGTTTAACTTAAATTTTTTATATTTTTATTTAGCTTTTTCTAGAATTTTGGTTTAATTTCCTAATTATTAATTCGTAGTGCGTTTAATTATCGAATTAATTCAGATTTATTATTTAAATCCTAAATTTTAAACATAGACTTTTATTACCTAAATTAACCCTCGTAAACCATGATTCGTCCCCTGTGGACCACAGTTCGACCCTTTAGCCTTTTAAACCCAATAACCGAACCCTAGCCATTTAGCCAACTTTCGGTTTCATCGTGCCATGCCCGAGCCACCTTGAGCCAGCCCCTGACCAGACCACCTAGGGACCCTACTGGACCCACTGGACTTGCCCTAACCCATGCTGCAGCCCCCCTGAACAATGCAAGAGCCGTGCGTCCCTTGCGTAGACCCTAGGACTCTTCGCACTCAGCTAGGACTCCTCGCCCTCGAGCCACTTCCATGCCCTCAACCTCATGACCCTCACTGGACCCTGTCAAACCTGGCTTGGACCCTCTGGCCAAGCCGGCACACAACTGGTGTTCTCGGTTGGCTTGGGAAGAGTCCTATCTCGCGTGGGCTCTTCCCTAGCCACCGTGCTTGATTCCTAGCATGGCTAAGACTCTTCCTCACACCTAGATGCATACAGCTCGAGCCCTGATCAAACCCTGGTCGAGCCGTGCGCTGGATTTTCCCCTAACAGAAACCTAGTACACCCTAGCATGCAATTTCGATCAAGCCCTCTCCTATGCGTGTGCAGCCTTTAACCATGACTTGTGTGTCTTATAACACGTTAGAAAATCGTCTCCTCAAGTCACCCTAACATGGCACCCCCTTCATGCAACAATACCATAAATTTTTTACCATAAAAATTCATGTTATTGACGTCAAAGCTTAAAAACGAAAATAATCATAAGGTAAACATGTTTTCCATGTGAACGTAATTCAAACACGTAATATTATGTGATAGATGAGATAAAAGGAGATTTATGGCGTGCCTTGGCGTAATTTACGCATGAAAACGTGTTGGCGATGCGAAGAAAGTCGATGTAGAAACCCTAGACTGAATTTCCTCAAAAACATGTGCGTGTGGTGAGGGGGAGGGAGAGTCTTTGTATGTTTTAGGGGTTGGGGTCTGTGGTTTATGGTGGGTTTAGGGGAGGGTTTAGGTTTTTTATTTTTAACTAAACCATGTGTACAAGCCTAGGCCCATTAACTTGGTTTATTAGGCTCATTAAGACCATTAGTGAATATTTAAAATATTTCGTTTAGGAAAGTTCGTGAAAATGTTAGCCGAGTTCTGAAAAAGTTCATATTTTCGTCGAAAATCGAATACCGTTAAATATTACGATTCAGCGTATAAAATCACCTTAAATCACCTTATCTTGAAAAATATTATATAGCATAAACCTTGTTTTAAATAATTAAAAACAATTGTTTAAATAAAAATATTTTCCTTATGCAGACCTCGGTCTCCGTTCCTCGATCGCGTATCGAATAACCTTTAAAAATACAGTTTTATGCATTCTAACAATAAACCCTATTTTAAAAAATGTAATCATGCATGTCATAATTATACCATGCCATTGATACAATTTAATTAGTCATTTTCCATTTTTCCTAGATTGCCTGCAGTTGGATTACGTTATCTTATTTGTAGACCTTACAAGAACCCCCGAACTCCTTCGGGTCAAGCTGTCGAAACTGCTCATAAATGTCTATATGTGGTCTAGGAGCCTACTACGCCTGCTTAGAAGTCTAGCCATGCCCTCGAGAACTCGAGTAGCTGCATCCAATGGCGGTGGTGGTGGCGGTGGAATGCCTCTAACGATTCCAGGGATATCATCATGACGGTCTGTGCTAGGGGCGCTTCTGGGAGGCATGACATCTGAATACAGTCCAAATTATAATCGTAACTCATCATGCAATTTAATCTAGTTTATTTAAAACATAAAATCCTTATATCATGAAAGCAGCAAAACATGTTTTGTAAATCGCTGTGAAACGTGTATCATGCAATCATGCAAGTGATAATAGTAAACTATTTAAAACATTTAAAACATATAAGCTTACTGACATGAGTATTGAAGACTGAGCTAGAGAAGCTGGCGGTGGCACAACCCTATGCAGGAACCTTGCTCCGATACCAACTGAAACATCTACTACTTAAAAATGCCCCTAATTTTTTTTCACAAGCTCATTTTCGAAAATTCAAAAATTATGCATGCTTGCAACACTGCTGAAAATTTCACCTCTCAAAAATAATAGTAACTATCTACCGGATGAAAATACTGTAGTTTAAAAATAAAACAAATATGAACGAGTAAAAATCCCGATAACCAATAAATTAATAAAATGTATAAGTAAAAATATTCATCTCTACTCCTATATCAAAAACGTGATGTGCGGAAGAAATAAGGTCCTCGGATTCACATGTGCACATCCAACTCCGCCTACTCAGTTTTCGGCACCTCCAACCTCGTGATCAAAATGCTCACCTGCATCATTCACATCTAGTGAGTCTAAAGACTCAACACACCTATATCGTTAATAGCAAGTACATATACGTAACTTGCAACAGTGAAAAGTACTGTAATAAAAATACGTTTCATGATCTTAAAAGGGTAACGTAAACATATTTAAAAGCATAATGTGTCAAAACATCTCATCATATCATCATATACTTGTTCATTTTCTTAATTGAATTCAGTTCGTTAGTTGTGACTTTCGTATCAGCTCTAATCTTATCAGCTCTATTCGATGGATCCATCTAAATATAACCGTGGTACCCTGCGATGGGGACATCACCGACAGTATTACCCATCCACTTAGCATTGGCCTTACAGATCATTGTATACATATATTGTCAGTCTCAACCAAGTCTCATCTTTCAAAAACATCATTATTTTCATCACTTATAAAAATGATGCATATACGTAGTTTTTCCTTAAAATCAAGCATGCAAAGTATTTTCATAATTACATAAAAATCATATTCATGATACATAACGTTTAAAAACATGAAAAATTTGTGATCAGGGCACTGCCAGGACTGAAAACTCGATCCGGATGCAAAATGACCATTTTGCCCCTGGAAACCCTAAATGACAATGTTACCCCTGGACCTCCAAATTTCGACCCGAAGCCAACCAAACTCCTTAAAACACCTCAAAACATAATAGTAGCATTTCTTATACGTAAACTCGAGCATGTTCCAAAACTTATACGATTCATTTTAAAACTTAGAATGGGGTCCCGATTTTAACCTAATCAACCCGAATCTCAACCACACTTATCCCAATTTGAAATATGACTTAAACCTATAAGTCCAGCCACTAAACCTCATGTTCCAGTCCACTTAAGCCCCTCAAACAGCCCTGCAAGTTGCTGGATTTTTCGTCCCTTTGCTAAGCCGTACCAGCTTCGAACCAGCGTACCTTAGGACAAAAACTGAGCCTGGGACCCCTTTTTTGGACCACGCACCCAAGCCTACAGCCCCCTTCACTCAACTTCACATGAAAATCACGAAAGCCCTAACATCGAACCAACCGAGCCGCCTTTCAACCTAGCCCTTCGAACAGCTTATGGAGCACGACCAGCCACTCCAAGCCATCTCCAGCCCTATCACGGACCCAAGAGGGTCGGCTTCATGGATGGAATCAATCCATGCACGGCTGCACATCCCAAAACTCCCGATCTAGCCGCAACCATCCCTAAACAACCTAGGTTCGATCGACCCTCACCACGGCTCAACCAACCCTCAACTCCAGCACTCAGTTACCTAAACCCTTGACATGTTCAGCCTCGTAGGGTCATTATTCGGCAGCCCCTTACACAAAAACAAGGAAAAACGTGAGTATGAGTAAAAAGAAAGCATATTTCATGACAAACCTTTGCACAAGTGATGCTATATGATAAACCAACAAATTCTTCATGCAAATACATATACATTGTAATGCCCGAGATTTTATTACCGTAACCTGAAATGATTAACTGATAATTAATGTGATTATAGCCAGGTAGAAATAGACGGGAAAGATGAAATAAGACACGAGGTATGTGCGAGGATAGAACCCCTCGCGCACATGCACGACCAGGAGGCGCGCATAGGCGCGAGATGGGCAGAGAACCTCGGGCATATGCGCGAAGGGTGTGCGCGCATATGCGCGAGCGTTTTCAAGGAAGATATGCCGAGTCCAGAGAATGTCGTGCATGTGCACGGAGGTGGTGCTTGCATATGCGCAAGCTACCGAGAAGACACGCGCCGAGATAGAAAGTCTCACGCATATGCGTCGAGGTGCGCGAGACGTGCAGTATGAATATGCAGCCACATGTCTTGGTCATGCATATATAATGATATATATTCCTTAATTTTAGAGTTAGAGGAACAAAAACGAAGATTAAAACCTACGGAGAACTTCTCAAGTTTCCATATTAAGAAATTTGATTTGCGAAGGATCCGCCCGTCTAATCTTCGATCCGAAAATAGTACTGTGATCCTCGTGTCAACGGCTTCACACGGACGTAAGTTTTATTGATTTCTATTATGATTTCAAAATATGATATGGAAGGAATCAGACATAATTAATATATGGTGTTCTCGAGATATTAGACATCGTATAATTGAAACTGGATTGAAGAATAGATACCGTATGAAATTGTTATGATTTTTCAGAGTTGATTTGTTTGAGATTATACAGATTTGGTATCAGATTGTGTTTGTTGATTTATTATGAGATATTGGGATTGGTATATACTGATGTTGTATTACCGGTATTTCAAGATTGCGAGGTTATGCCGTCGAAATAGAATTAGATTAAATTCTGAATTATATCTGGTATTGATTGGGATATATGTTGATATTGTATTCCTCGAATATGTTATGTCAGATTTGTATCGAAGATTTCAAACACAGAACAGAGCCAAAACTCGACAAAAGAAAGGTATAAATCAATGTTAACCTGGAAATACGACTCAATGTTAGATTTGACTTGAGTTTCCCAAAACCACATACTTGTTTGTTATTGTTTTAATACCTTTGTATTACTTGAATGTGAATGGTTATTCTATTGATTTATAGAAAAGTAGAGAATAGAAGATAGATATCGAGAACGAGTCATTGGCAGAAGTGCCAAGTCTTCGGCAGAGGTGCCAAGACATTGGATGTTTGGTTTATATCGATGTTGCTTTGTAGTAGATCGACTTCTATTGCAGAGATTCGATATAATATGCTAACGTCCGGGAACTGGGATCCCTAGACTAGAGTAGATCAGAGTCGAGTCAGAGATATGAGTTTGAGTTACAGATTTATATCATTTCATGTTTCAGTTTGATACAGGTTATTGATGATTCTTATGCATTCTTATATGCTTTTATATGATTGCATGTGTACGTTGTTTATACTGGGAATATTATTCTCACCGAAGTTATCCGGCTGTTGTTGTGTTTGTATGTGTACATGACAATATGTGGGACAAGATCAGGGTCAAGACAAGGATGAGAGATTACATTTTAGCGTGGAGATCCGGACCCAGAAGTAGAGTTATTTTCATTACTTGATATGTAGTGAAAGAACAGTAGTTTGTTACGACGTACTGTTCTACAAGACTTGTACTTTTACTTTTGATATGTATATCAGACTGATTCTATTATGTTCCGCAATTGTATTTTAAAAAAAATTTAGACCTAGTTTATTTATTTGATCCAATTATTCCCAAACATGATTAAGAAATGAATTAGCGTCCGGGTCCCCACAGCAGGTGGTATCAGAGCAGTAGGTTCCAGAACTGTAGGTTCCTTAGAATGAGATAGAAGCTAGTGAGCAGGGTAGATTGAGTTTTCTTCCTTGCTTTTGATTGCTAGCATGTTTTACTGCTTTAATACATGTTTACCTGAATTATCTGATTTGATTGGTATTATGTATTATTGAGAATGATTCAGAACCGATTCTTGATCAGAGGTAAGATGATTAGAAGGGGACTGAGACAGATTTGTCAGATTTCATTACTAACCCTTTTGATAATCAGATATACTTCCTCGAAGAGTCCCAGAACAGGGCAGTACTTCTGCGAATCCAATGGATGTTACAGCAACATCGATGGAAACGCTACTGAAGAGGTTTCAGTCGTTCAAACCACCGACTCTAAAGGGTACTGAGACATCAGTTGACTGTGAGAGCTGGTTAGATGACATAGATATGTTTGATTTGTTGGATTATACAGATGAGCGCTGAGTCTGACTGATTGGGCACCAATTGCATGATGTTGCAAAGAATTGGTGGATTACGACAAAGAAGGCTTTGGAGCATCGAGGTACGAATATTACTTGGAATATCTTTAAGACTGAATTTTATCAAAGATTCTTCCCAGTGTCGTACTAAAAGGACAAGGGTGCAGAGTTTGCAAATTTGAGACATGATCAGTTGAATATTGAAGAGTATGTGGCCAAGTTCTCTACCTTATTTCGTTTTGCTCCACATGTTGCAGAAAATGACGAAGCTGTTGCTGATTAGTTCATCAATGGTGAATCATGAGATCTTTACATTGGTGAACACCGGTAGACCAAATAACTTCGCGGATGCTTTGAACAGAGCCAAGGGAGCTGAAGCGGGCCTGATTAGGCAGAGAGGAGCTTCGTATGTTGCACCAGCACCGAAACCACAGCAACCACCCTCGGCTCAATTCCACCAACCGCCTCCCAGATTTGAGAGTGGAAGCAGTAGCAGTGGAAAGAAAGATCAGTTGAAAGCCAGAGGAAAACCTAAGAAGTCTGGCAGCAGTTCTTCTAGCTCCAGTGGTTCCAGACAGAGTTATACAGGGGCTTATTGCAGAACTTGCGGAGGGAGACATCCCACAGAGCAATGCCAAGGAGTGTTTGGTAGTTGCAACATCTGCAGACAGCAGGGACATTTTGCCAGAGTTTGTCCACAGCGAGGTTCCCAAAGATCCCAGGGAGCAGAATCATCTGGATCAGTGGCACAACCTGATAGACGGTCATCTGCTGTTCACTCTTTCCAGCCAGCACCTGCCCAGTCACAGACAAGGCTAGGAGGAAGCCAGATAGTTAGCCAGCCTCCTAGACATCAGGCCAGGGTATTTGCTTTGACTGAAGAATAGGCCCAGGAAGCACCTGATGATGTTGTTGCAGGTAACTGTTCTTTTTGTGGTTACCCTGCATACGTATTGATTGGTACGGGTGCTTCCTATACATTTATTTCTGAACAATTTGCATTGATTCATGCATTGCCTGTTGAGTCTTTATCTGCTGTAGTATCTGTGTCTTCTCCTTTGGGGACATGTTTGATATCAGTGAAGTCTGTTAAACATTGTGTACTACAGTATGATGGGCCTGAGATTGAGTTAGATTGTGTTGTACTTGGGTTGTCTGATTTTGATTGCATTATTGGTATCGATATGCTGACCAAGTACAGAGCTACCGTTGATTGTTTCGATAAGATTGTGAGATTCAGACCTGAGATGGCTGATGAATGAAAATTCTACGGTAAGGGTTCTAGAGCTAGAATTCCTTTGATATCTGTTATGTCTATGACTCGATTATTACAGAAAGGAGCAGAGGGATTCCTTGTCTATTCAGTAGATGTACTGAAGTCGAGTCCATCATTGGCAGACCTACCAGTGGTATGTGAGTTTGCTGACGTCTTTCCAGATGAGATTCCGGGTTTGCCTCTAGTCAGAGAGATAGACTTCAGCATTGAATTGGTACCATGTATAGTTCTTATTTCTAGAACTCCGTACAGAATGTCACCGATCGAATTGAAAGAATTGAAAAAGCAGTTGGAAGATTTACTGGCCAAGGGTTACATTAGACCAAGTGTTTCTCCTTGGGGTGCTCCAGTATTATTTGTGAGAAAGAAAGACGGTTCAATGAGACTCTGCATTGACTACCGGCAACTAAACAAGGCTACGATAAAGAACAAATACCCTTTGCCTCGTATAGATGATTTATTTGATCAGTTGCAGGGTTCTTCTGTGTATTCCAAGATCGATCTGAGATCTGGATATCATCAGGTGAGAGTCAGAGATTACGATATCTTGAAGACAGCTTTCAGAACCAGGTATGGCCATTATGAGTTCATAGTCATGCCGTTTGGTTTGATGAACGCTCCAGCAGTATTTATGGGATTGATGAACCGTGTATTTCAGAAGTATCTCGATGATTTTGTGATTATCTTTATTGATGATGTTTTGATTTATTCGAAGAATATTATTGATCATGCCGAGCATTTGAGGATTGTGTTGAGAACTCTGAGGGCTGAGAAATTATATGCCAAGCTTTCGAAATGTGAATTTTGGCTGAGACAGGTTGTATTTTTGGGTCAAATTATACCTGGAGATGGTATTTTTGTTGATCCTAGCAAAGTTGAGGCCGTGATCAGTTGGCCGAGAACGACATCTGTGCCAGAGATACGCAACTTTATGGATTTAGCAGGATATTATCGACGATTTATTAAAGATTTCTCCAGTATTGCTAAACCTATTACACAGCTGACTCAGAAAAATGCTCCATTTTTTTGTTCAGAGGAGTGTGAATCCAATTTCTTAGAGTTGAAGAAGAGATTGACCAGTGCTCAGATGTTGACTATTCCGTCAGGTACTGGTGATTTTGTGATTTATTGTGATACTTCTCACAGAGGATTGAGTTGTGTTTTGATGCAGCGAGGTCATGTCATTACTTATGCCTCGAGACAGTTGAAACCACATGAAACTCGCTACCCAATTCATGATCTTGAATTGGCGGCTATTGTTTTTGCACTGAAGATATGACGACATTACCTATAAGGTGAGAAGTTTGTGATTTATTCTGATCATAAAAGTTTGAAATATCTATTTTCACAGTCAGAACTGAATATGAGGCAGCGAAGATGGCTTGATTTGCTTAAAGATTTTGATTGTGAAATCAAGCACTATCCGGGGAAGTCGAATGCAGCAGCTGATGCACTGAGTCGAAAGGTATGTTCTTTATCCTTATCGACGATTGGTGTTTCAAATTTGATTTAAGATTGATGTTTGTTTGGATTGGTATTTGAAACAGATTGTAAACCGCTGAGACTCTATGTTGTTCCAGTCGAACCAGAGTTGATTTTGAGAATTAAAGAAGCTCAAAAAGTTTATCAGAATGTTCAGAACACGATTTCGATGGTCAGATCAGGGCATCGATCAGAATATCAGGTACATGATAGTGTACTTGATAAGTGCAAGATTTGCACTTAATTTATATAAGAATCCATTTTGAATTATGTTAGTTTCGAACGGGATTATGCGTTTTTTGTTCGTTTTTGTTGTTATTGCAGGAGTGAGAAAAATAGTGCAAAAATAGCAGTGCGAGCACGTCTCGGCCAGATGGGTGAGTGCGGCGGCGCGACATCACCCGCTACCGCGCGCACACACATGCAAGAAGATCGACAGAAGCTTGAGCGCGGCCGCACGACATCACGCGCAGCCGCGCGCGCAGGAACATAGGCGAGAGACCAGAATGTCGCGCGCGACCGTTCGACATCACGCGCAACTGTGCGCGCCGTGCATCCAGAAAAATATATAAATCCGCGAATTAGGTCAGAAACAGAGTCAGTTGCCGTGGGAGAAAGAAACACGAGAAAAACACCATTTGGAGAGAAAAACACAGAAGAGAGAGGCACAGACACGAGACGAAGATCCAGAGTGCGAAGAACAATCACGGATACAAAGAACGACGGATCTGTGGACAGAGACGACACTTCGGATTTGTCATCTATTCTCTCGCCTTTATATTTTCTTGAATTTCGATGTCTAAACCTTTGAATATGTGTTGTTTTTATTTTGAATTCATTATGAACTAATTTTCTAGTTTAGAGAATGACGTAAATTTGTGGATACGATGATTTGACGCATTGGTTTATTTGATGAATTCCGTTTTTGTTTAATTGTGTTCTCTGTGTTTATTTTACCGCAATTTACTGGCCATAAATTGTGTTTTGTTTGATTGATCTTACAACTCGGGAGAGGGACTAGGATTATAGATCATTAGAGACACATCATTGAATGTTTATAGCTTTCAGAAGGCGTATAACTTTAGCGAGGCTTAGGTAAGAACATTATTTGCATTTATCTATTAAACTTAGATTTTATTAGGAATAATTGAATCAAAGTTTGATTGATACAATTTATTCGTCACTTGGGAAAGGGGGAATAAAATAATTAAGTGTTCTTCGTCATTAAATAATTGGAATTCGTGAATATAAAGTTAACTGAGAATAATTATCGTGGAAACTTAATGAAATCATTTCTCTAGATATTTTCTCTCATTGTTATTTCTCAACTCGGTGATTAGATTAATTATTTGTTTTCTTTTAATTCTTTTAAGTAAACCAATTCTCTTGATTTTTCTAAATAAAGTTAAGACTATTTTAATTACAAGCACGGATATACGTTTTTATAACCACTCCTCGTGGGATCGACACTCGTACTCAAAAATACATTTTACTATAACTTTACGTCGTGCGCTTGCGAGCAATCAAGAAAACACGCAACAAATTTTTGGCGCCGTTGCCGGAGAGTGTCAAATTTGAATTTATATCAGTATTGTTACCAATTAGTCTAGATTTTAATTTATAGCTTTTTATTTTTTTATATTGATTGATTTTTTAATTTTTTTTCTGTTTGATAGTGCATGCTAAGATCGCAAAACCCTGACGTGCTTATTTTTTATCCGGAGATCGAAAGAACTGCGAGAAGATTAAGAAAAGCACAAAGAGAAGAGATCCAAGTAATGGGTGAACACAAAAAGAACGACAGACACATCCCGCCAAGGGCTTTACCTATCAGAGACCACTTCCGACCAGTGATCAACAATCATTACTCTTGTATTGCAAGAGGGACCATCAACACCAATAATTTCGAGTTGAAGCCTGCTCTGATCAATATGGTTCAGCAAAACCAGTTTGCTGGAACTGCCACTTCTGATCCTTATGTTCATTTACGGACATTCCTGGAGATCACAGATACGATAAAAATTAATAATTTTTTTGATGATATTATTAGATTGCGCTTGTTTCCATTTTCTCTCAGGGACCAGGCAAGAGGATGGCTCCAATCGCTTCCCTTGGGAAGTATCACAACATGGCCGGAGCTGGCAACGAAATTTCTTTCTAAATATTTTCCCCCTGCGAAGTCTGCGCAATTGAAGATTGAGATCAGTACTTTCAGGCAAACTGACTTTGAGCAACTCTATGAGGCGTGGGAAAGGTACAAGGAGTTGTTGCGGAGGTGCCCGAATCATGGTTTTGAAGACTGGGTACATATTGAGCTTTTAATAATGGGTTGAATGGTCAAACACAGACAACAATGGATACAGCGGCAGGTGGCACGATCTTTTCCAAGTCCCCTGCTCAAGCCTATGACTTGCTTGAGCAGATGACTATTAATAGCTACCAATGGCCGTCTGAGAGGTCAGGAGTACAGAAGACTGCTGGAATTTAAGCTGTGGATCCTATCACATCACTCACTTCGCAAGTATCAGCTTTAACTACACAGATAGCAACATGAATAAAGTGAGTACATCAAACACTGAGGGACCATCGTTTGTTGTTGAAGAATCACAATCTCCTGAAGAAGTTCAATACATCAACAAAAAAAATTTGAAGGCTATGGAGGATATCGAGGTAACCCTCCCCCTCACTTATCATCCTGGTTTGAGAAACCATGAAAATTTTTCATACGCGAATACTAAGAATGTATTGAATCCTCCACCGGGGTTCAATACATCAAATGGGGAAGGGAAGCCATCATTTGAGGATTTGGTTGGAACATTTGTTGCTGAATCTGGCAAGAGGATGGCTAGGACTGAGTCTAGACTTGACAACCTTGAGACACACATGGCGAATATTGGTGCTTCCTTGAAAATCCTTGAGTCACAAGTGGGGCAGATAACGAAGCAACTCACGTCTCAACCGTCAGGCGCAGTGCAAAAGACTGCAAACCCAAATCTGAGAGAGGTGAATGCCATTTTTGTACAGCACGAGGAGATTGGAGTGGTAAGCAGAGAAGAGATAAAGGTTAAACCAACACCTGCCAGAGATGAAAAGCCAACTCCAATCAAAAGAGTCCGAGGTAAGAAGTGTGAGAGGTACGATTCGAATCAATGCATTGATGTTTCTTTACTTCCCTACCCCCAAAGATTTTTACAATTACAAGCTGAATTTCAAAAGAAAAAAGGTCTTGAAGATCTCAAGAACCTACACACTAATATTGAATCTGCAGATCAGGAGGAAGTGGAATTTCCAGAAGGAACACGAAGAAATCTTCCCCAGAAGCTGCAAGATCCCGGGGAATTTGTTGTACCATGTGAAATAGGGGGTAAAATGGTGGAAAAAGCTATATGTGACTCAGGAGCGAGCGTTAATATAATGCCAAGTTTGATCTATGAGAAACTTGGATTGAGCAAGATGAAGCCCACAGGACTAAGCTTACAGATGGCAGATAAATCGATCAGGAGACCTTTGGGTATGGTGGAAGATGTTGAACTTCGGATTGATAAATTGAAGGTTCTAGCGGAGTTCTTGGTACTTGACATTGAGACCAGTCAGAACGTTCACGTCATCCTAGGACGACCATTATTGGCTACTGTTGGAGCCATCATTGACGTGAAACGAGGAAAGTTGACCATGAAAGTTGAAGGTCAAAGGGTAGAAATCAAGGCATCCAAAAGTTCTCACGACCCACCTTGAATAAATTGGTGAAAGTCAGGCTGACGACGTTAAACCAAGCGCTGTGTGGAAGGTAACTCACAATGCATTCGTTTTGTTTATGTTATTTCATTTTAATCTTTTATTTGTTAATTTTAATTTTCATTATTCGAATATTGATTCAATTGTTTTATTTTTGCAGGTGTTTAAAAAAAATGATGAGGCAGATCTATGCGCGCCATCGCACGACATCACGCGCAGCAGCGCGTTCAGCTTCAGTGGGCAAAGCCAGAGAGGCAAGCGCGGGCGCGCCACTTCACGCGCAATCGCGCGCGCCGCGTACATGCTCCCTTTCCACCACCACCAGCTTGGCCACCACAGTACCCACCACCAGTTCTACCGCCCCTGCCCATGGACGAGGATGATGAAGATGCTGCGGACGACAATTTGAGCGACGAGTTCTGACACTCATGCTAGATGTATGTGTTGTCACGTTTATCTTTTAAATTATACATTGAAGACAATGCATACTGTAAGTTTGGGGGGGTCAATTTGCTTTGCGTATTGAGTGCTTGAGTTGTTAGCTTTGCGTATTGATTGTTTGAGTTGTTACTCCATTTTTAGTTAATTTCGTAGTTAGTTATTTCTGCACAGTAGCTAGAAGTTGCATTTTTCGTAGGAGTCTAGTCGAGTATTTAAAAAAAATTATTATTTATTGCTTGCTAGTTTTGTTAGGAAGAGGCATGGATACATCATTGTGTGGCCGATGATGAAAATTAAATTGTGGTTGTAATGCATATATGTATTCATGATAACTTGAGAGTCACAAATATCTTTGCACAGTCATGTTTGTGGATACTATCAATGCTTGGAGACAATTCACGTACCTGTTTTGCTAAATAGACAATAGAGATTTGGATTTTTAGTAATTCTTGCATGACATTGATTGACATATTTGAAAACACAGAAATGACCTAGGCAATCTTTCTCAATGTCTTTGGGCCTGTTTCTTTGTTATTATCGTTCGTTAGCCCATTGAGCCTCGGGTAGATTGAGATGCTTGATTTTTCTTTGTACACCTATCTCATAAATCTGTTTTATTGAAAAATGCATGTGATTGGGCTGTATGAGTTAACCCATGGATTGACGGAAATCTAGAACTTGCTCGAACACTTTTCGAGGCGAAATACGGATAATATGTGACATAGAAATGATTTAGGCAATTTTTGGAACCGTTTGAGCCTTTGAGCATACCAAATCAACATGATATATCCCTAGTGTCCCATTTTGAGCCTATTTAAAAAAATCAAGTGGTGTGTGTCTATGACATAAAATTAGCCTCCACTTGTATCTATTCTACATCCCACAACAACTACCTAATGAAGCTTATACACTTATTGTCCTACCTAAATTTTGAGAGAAATAAGTTCATTGGTATTGTAATGATTCCAATACTACTTGAAAGAAAAAAAAAATTAAATGTGTATAAAGGAGTTGGCGAGGAGGAGAAGAAAAAAAAAATGTGAATCAAAAGTGGTGAAAAAGAAAATATATGGGAGATGAAGGATATGAATGAGAAGAAAACAATAAGTGGATGGTGAATGAAAAGAGAACGTAAAGGAGTGAAATTGATGAAGCTCAAATATTTATCTCAAATTTTGATCTCCATACCTTTACTGTAGTCATGAGCCGTAGCCTAACATTACTAGCTTATAAGACCTATTAACCTTGTCACATTTATCCAATATACTAGTGGAGAAATGTTGTTCAAGTCAAGCTTATGGATACCTGATAAACATGGTTAACGAATATAGACTTTAATGATTTGCATGCAAGCATCTCATTGTGTGACTTAATCTTTGGTTTATCTTGTGTTGAATATCTTATGAGCCAATTAATCACCAATAAAGTCATCAGTGACCTGTGTAAGTAAATGTGTAATTTAATGAAGTGTGAGTTGCACTGAACTGAAAATCTCTTGAGTTTATGAGGCTAGTAAGTGTGTGAATTTATTTGAGCATTTGATTGGGTAAATGAACATTGACATATCACACACGCACGTGACTCTTGAGTGATTATGAATTACATAAAAAATGGATTAATCGGAGGCCAAGATCAATGGTTGCATATCCATGACTATTAGTCGTTATCATTACTTGTTAATTGAGTTCCTGTTTTACTTTTATTTTGCTCGGGACTAGTAAAAATTCAAGTTTGGGGGGTTTGATAAGTGCAATATTTGCACTTAATTTATATAAGAATCCATTTTGAATTATGTTAGTTTCGAACGGGATTATGCGTTTTTTGTTCGTTTTTGTTGTCATTGCAGGAGTGAGAAAAATAGTGCAGAAATAGCAAGAAAACACACCAAGCATAGCAGTGCGAGCGCGTCTCGGCCAGAAGGGTGCGCGCGGCCGCGCGACATCACGCGCTACCGTGCGCGCACACATGCAAAAAGATTGATAGAAGCTTGCGCGCGGCCGCGCGACATCACGCGTAGCCGCGCGTGCAGGAACATAGGCGAGAGACCAGAATGTCGCGCGCACCACCGTGCGCGGGGTGCGTCCAGAAAAATATATAATGCCGCGAATTAGGTCAAAAACGGAGTCAGCCGCTGTGGGAGAAAGAAACACGAGAAAAACACCATTTGGAGAGAAAAACACAGGAGAGAGAGGCACAGACACGAGACAAAGATCCAGAGTGCGAAGAATGATCACGAATACAAAGAACGACAGATCTGGGGACAAAGACGACACTTCGGATTTGTCATCTATTATCTCTCCTTTATATTTTCTTGTATTTCGATGTCTAAACCTTCGAATATGTGTTGTTTTTATTTAGAATTCATTATGAACTAATTTTCTAGTCTAGAAAATGACGTAACTTTTTGGATACGATGATTTGACGCAGTGGTTTATTTGATTGAATTTCATTTTTGTTCAATTGTGTTCTCTGTGTTTATTTTACCGCAATTTACTGGCCATAAATTGTGTGTTGTTTGATTAATCTTACAACTCGGGAGAGGAACTAGGATTATAGATCATTAGAGACACATCGTTGAATGTTTATAGCGTTCGGAAGGCGTATAACTTTAGCGAGGCTTAGGTAAGAACATTGTTTGCATTTATCTATTAAACTTAGATTTTATTAGGAATAATTGAATCGAAGTTTGATTGATACAATTTATTCGTCACTTGGGAAAGGGGGGATAAAATAATTAAGTGTTCTTGATCATTAAATAATTGGAATTTGTGAATATAAAGTTAACTGGGAATAATTATCGTGGAAAATTAGTGAAATCATTTCTCTAGATATTTTCTCTCATTGTTATTTCTCAACTCGATGATTAGATTAATTATTTGTTTTCATTTAATTCGTTTAAGTAAACCAATTCTCTTTTGATTTTTCTAAATAAAGTTAAGACTATTTTAATTACAAGAACAGATATACGTTTTTATTAACACTCCTCGTGGGATCGACACTCGTACTCAAAAATACATTTTACTATAAATTGACGTTGTGAGCTTGCGAGCAATCAAGAAAACACGCAACAATACTGTATGTGAATAATCGTCTTGTTGTGCCAGATGTTTCAGATTTGAAACGACAGATATTGTCAGAAGCGCACAGTAGTTGATTCAGTATTCATCTTGGTGGCTGAAAGATGTATAATGATTTGAAAAGACAGTTTTGGTTGAAACAGATAAAAGCTGATATTGCTGAATTTGTATCCAATTTTCTGAATTGGCAACAGGTAAAAGCGGAAAGAAAGAAACCAGGAGGTCTATTACAGATTTTTTCTATTCCTGAATGGAAATGGGATCACATTTCCATGGACTTCGTGACGAAGCTACCACATTCCTCCCGAGATTGCGATGCGATTTTGGTCGTTATTGACAGATTGACCAAATCAGCATGTTTTATTCCGTACAAGATGACGTACAGACATAACCAGATGGCAGAGATCTATGTCAGAGAAGTGGTTAGATTGTACGGAGTGCCGAAGTCGATTGTATTGGACCGTGATCCTCGGTTTACTTCGCACTTTTGGCACAGTTTACAGCAGGCTCTAGGTACGAAGTTACATCTGAGTACCGCATATCATCCTCAGACCAACGGACAGTCAGAGCGGACTATCCAGACATTGGAAGATATGCTTAGAGCTGTTGTGCTAGATTTTGGCACTAGTTGGCAAGATTCTTTGCCACTTTGTGAGTTTATGTACAACAACTGCTATTAGACAAGTATTGAGATGACACCATTTGAAGCATTGTACGGCAAGAAGTGCAGATCCCTTCTGTATTGGGATGATATTTCTGAGGTACCTGAGATTGGGCCTGATATGATTCGAGAAATGACAGAGAAAGTGAAGCTAATTCAGAATAGAATAAATACAGCTCAAGACAGACAGGCCAAATAAGCCAATTTTCGTCATCGACCATTGGTATTTGAGGCAGGGGACCGAGTATTCTTGAAGATTTCACCTTTCAGAGGAGTTGTCAGATTTGGAAAGAAATGAAAACTGTGTCCACGATACATTGGGCCATATGAGATTCTCGAAAAGATAGGAGATCGTGCCTATCGGCTCGCATTACCGCCTTCTCTATCTGGAATACATGATGTCTTTCATGTATCCTTATGCGGAAATATCTTCCTGATGCTTCACATATTATCCAGCCAGACGAGGCCAAACTTGACGAGACACTAAGTTACTAAGAGAAGCCGATCCAGATTCTCGATCGTAAGGAAAAGCAACTCAGAACGAAGATTGTTTCACTTGTGAAAGTCCAGTGGAGTCGTCATGGCATTGAAGAAGCTACTTGGGAGACTGAGTCAGATGTGAGACAGAGATTCCCAGAGTTATTTCATTGATGTGAGTTTTCTATTCAGCTTCTGTTATACATTTCTTTCTGATATGATTTGATTGCTTGTGATTTCGGGGACGAAATTATATCTTAGGGGGGGAGAAATGTAATGCCCGAGATTTTATTACCGTAATCTGAAATGATTAACTGATCATTGATGTGATTATAGCCGGGTAGAAATAGAAGGGAAAGACGAAAGAAGACACGAGGTATGTGCGAGGACAGAACCCCTTGCGCATATGCGCGACCAGGAGGCGCGTATATGCGCGAGATGGGCAGAGAACTTCGCGCATATGCGCGAAGGGTGTGCGCGCATATGTGCGAGCGTGTGCAAGGAAGATATGCCGAGTCCAGATAATGTCGTGTATGTGCGCGGAGGTGGCGCGCGCATACGCGAGCTGCCGAGAAGAAACGCGCCGAGACAGAATGTCTCGCGCATATGCGCCGAGGAGGGTCGCGCATATGTGCGAGACGTGCAGTATGAATATGCAGCCACATGTCTTGGTCATGCATATATAATGATATATATTCCTTCATTTCAGAGTTAGACGAACAAAAATGAAGATTAAAACCTACGGAGAATTTCTCAAGTTTCCATATTAAGAAATTTGATTTGCGAAGGAGATCCGTCTGTCTAATCTTCGATCCGAAAATAGTACTGTGATCCTCGTGTCAACGGCTTCACACAGACGTAAGTTTTATTAATTTCTATTATGATTTGAAAATATGATATGGAAGGAATCAGACATAATTAATATATGGTGTTCTCGAGATATTAGACATCGTATAATTGAAACCGGATTGAAGAATAGATACTGTATGAAATTGTTATGATTTTTCAGATTTGATTTGATTTAGATTATACATATTTTGTATCAGATTGTGTTTGTTGATTGATTATGAGTTATTGGGATTGGTATATACTGATGTTGTATTACCGGTATTTCAAGATTGCAATGTTATGCCGTCAAAATAGAATTAGATTGAATTCTGAATTATATCTGGTATTGATTGGGATATATGTTGTTCTTGTATTCCTCGAATATGTTATGTCAGATTTGTATCGAAGATTTCAAAGACAGAACAGAGCCGAAACTCGACAAAAAAAAGGTATAAATCAATGTTAACCGGGAGATACGACTCAAGTTAGATTTGACTTGAGTTTCCCAAAACCACATACTTGTTTGTTATTGTTTTAATACCTTTGTATTACTTGAATGTGAATGCTTATTCTATTGATTTATAGAAAAGAAGAGAATAGAATATAGATATTGAGAACGAGTCATTGACAGAAGTGCCAAGTCTTCGGCAGAGGTGCCAAGACATTGAATGTTTGGTTTATATCGATGTTGCTTAGGAGTAGATCGACTTCTATTGCAGAGATTCGATATAATATGCCAACGTCCGGGAACCGGGATCCCTAGACTAGACTAGATCAGAGTCGAATCAGATATATGAGTTTGAGTTACAGATTTATATCATTTCATGTTTCAGATTCATACAGGTTATTGATGATTCATATGCTTTCTTATATGCTTTTATATGATTGCATGTGTACGTTGTTTATACTGGGAATATTATTCTCACCGGTGTTATCCGACTATTGTTGTGTTTGTATGTGTACATGACAACAGGTGGGACAGGATCAGGGTCAAGACGAGGATGAGAGATTACATTTTAGCGTGGAGATCCGGACCCAGAAGTAGAGTTATTTTCATTACTTGATATGTAGTGAAAGAACAGTAGTTTGTTACGACGTACTGTTGTACAAGACTTGTACTTTTACTTTTGACATGTATATCAGACTGATTCTATTATGTTCCGCACTTGTATTTAAAAAAAAATTAGACCCAGTTTATTTATTTGATCCAATTATTCTTAAACATGATTAAGAAATGAATTAGCGTCCGGGTCCCCACATACATCAACATATATATATGGTGTAAATGATGAGAAAAGAGATACATGGCCTGCCTTAATGATTTTTGCTCAAAAATTTGAAGATATGCATGTAGGACTAGCAGCGGAGGAGCGGGGAAGAAACCTTCTTGAAGCCTAAGGAGAAAAGCCAAGTTGTTGCTGGTTCTACATGAGGTCGGAGGCTACTGAATGAGGGGAGGGTCAGACACTAGGTATAATTAGGTTTAGGGTTTGCTAGGGTAGTGTTTAAGTAGAGTATTAATACACTAATAGGCCATAATAAAAAATTAAATGGATTAAAAGGGTTTTAGGACCATTAAGCACTAAAACAAACCCATCAATCCCAATAATACTCCCGAAAAATATTTCATTTTGGTATGTTTTTGAAAATATTGCTCGAATCCTCAAAAAGTCCTCTTAATCGTTAAAAATTTTGTACCGGTTAAAATTATGACCCGGCGAGTAAAAATATCCAACCAAGGCCCATTTTCAAAAATCATACTTAAATACACCTCATATTAAATAACTAAAATTAATTATTCACTAAAAATATTTTTCCTGATTATCCCCGGTCTCCGTTACCCATTCGAGCGCGAAATGCAACTTAAAACTCTAATGCATGAAACTTTAAAATACCCATGCAATAACACCTAACCATGCAATATTCATGAATTAAATGCATAAAAATCATTAAACACATATTTTATAAAACCATAGATTGCATGCAGTCGGATTACGTAGTTCGAATTTCCTAGACCTTACAATTTATCTGTTACTTTGTATTGTCATATTAATAGATTTAGAACTTAACTAATAAAATTCATTGTTATTTTTATAGTACCACCATGTCAAATTTGATAAAGCTCGAGTTTTTTGCACTCAACATTATGGGAAAAAATTATATGCCATGGACTGTCGATGTAGAAATGCATCTTGAGTCATTGGGTCTAAATGACACCATTAAAGAAAATGGTATCTCATCATCACAAGAAAAAGCAAAAGCTGTGATATTTTTGCGTCGACATCTTGATGAAAAATTAAAATGTGAATATCTCATTGAAAAAGATCTTACGGCTTTACGGAAAGATTGGAACATATAAGGAAAGTTATACTTCCGACCGCCCGTGATGAATTAAATACATTAAGATTCAAAAATTTCAAGAAAGTCAATGATTACAACTCGGCGATGTATCGAATGATCTCGCAATTAAAATTTTGTGGACATGAAGTTACAGAATCGAAAATGCTTGAAAATACATTTTTCACTTTTCACGCATCAAATATAACTCTACACAACAATATAGAGTGCGTGGATTTTCGAGATATTCTGAACTTATAGCATGTCTTCTTGTGGCGGAAAAAAACAACGAGCTGCTAATGAGAAATCATCAGTCCCAAACCACTTGATCAACAGAATTTACAGAAGTAAATGTTGTAAGTAAAAATGAATTTAAACCTAGAAACCAAAATCAAAGTCAAAGACAATGTTTTGGTCGAGGTCGATATCAAAGTCGTGGTCGTGGACGTGGAAGTGGTTATGGTCGTGGTCGTGGTTTTGAAAATAATCGAGATATTTACTTCTATAACTCATCTTAAAAGGGCGTCACGTACCACCCACTAAAAAAGAATCATGATAACATGATTGTCAATGAAAATCATTCAAAATGATTTGAAAGTTCTTATTTTAAATGCAGCACTCCAGAACATTAGTCTCCTATTTGTCGAGCCCCCGAGCGCCTTTGTAATCTATATAAAAAATTAAAAAAAGGGATAAGAAAAAGAGACCAATTTCACTGAATAAAGTGACCGTTTGAGTGATTCTACTCATTTTGATGCAGCAGATTTTCTGAATGATTTCTCTAAAAATGATCAATATATTGGTGTAATAGAAATGTAAAATATTATATTTTTCATGTGCTCATATGCTAATGTTTTGTTGTATAATTATGATATATGTTATAATATCAATAAATTACATATGTATTGTCAGTAATTTTTTTCCATTGCATATTTTTTTTTAAGTTCAGATATGGAAAATGCTATGAACAAAACTAAACAAGGAACTAATCCTTTGGAAGTTTGCATACCTGATAGTAGTACAATGCATACTATTCTCCGAGATAAAAGATATTTCTTGGAACTAAAACCAACAAAAACAATAGTGAATACAATATCAGTTCATGTAGAGTTGATTAAAGGTTGTGGTAAAGCACAATTTTCGTTACCTATTGGTACAAAATTTCTGATAAATGATGTTTTGTATTAACCACAATCGAAAATAAATTTTTTGAGTTTTTTGTTGACATATATTCCCATGGGTATGATACTCTGATAATAAATGAAGGAAATGAGAAATATATATGACTTACCACATATAAATCAGGAAAGAAATATGTAATTGAAAAATTACCAATGCTCCTTACTAGATTGCATTATCACATATAAATCCAATTGAATTAAACAAAGTAATTGATAATTCTTCAATATTAATCAATTGGCATGATCAATTAGGACATTCTGGTTAAAACAATAATGCAAAGAATTATAGATAATATACATAGTCATCCGCTGAAAGACTAGAAGATCTTTCAAAATAGTAAGTTTCAATATAAAGCATGTTCTCTTGGAAAACTTATTATAAAACCATCACCAGCTAAAATCCAAACTGAATCACCCATGTTTCTTGAACGTATTCGTATTCAGGGTAATATTTGTGAGCCAATTCATCTACCATGTGGACCATTTAGATATTTTATGGTATTGATCGATGCCTCTAGCAGATGTTCACATTTATGTTTATTATCAACTCAGAATGTGGCATTTGCAAGATTACTTGCTCAAACAATAAAATTTCAGAATCAATACTTGATCATACAATCAAAAAAAGTAGACTTGATAATACTGGTGAATTTACTTCCCGTACTTTTAATGATTATTTTATGTCAATGGAAATCACTGTTGAGCATCTTGTTGCTCTTGTACATACACAAAATGTATTAACTGAATCATTGATTAAACGTCTACAAGTACTTGCTAGACCAATGATTATGAAAGCAAAACTCTCTGTTTCTATATGGGGACATGCAATTTTACATGTTGCTGCATTAATTGGCATCACACCAAGTCCATATCATAGATACTCCTCATTTGATAAAGAACCAGACATTTCTCATCTGAGAATTTTTTGATGGTATACGTGCTTATTGCACCGCCTCAACGAACAAAAATGAGACCTCAAAGAAAGATCAAAAGTCATATCGGTTATGATAACCCATCATGTTATAATAGGTGCCCGCCGAGCCAAGTGTTGGCCGAGGATTCACATTGAAACACTCTATGTATAAATAATCTTTATTTTAATAATATTTGAAACTATTGTTTTGGCACATCTTTATATGTATACCCATGTTTGTTGCATATATAATGTTAGAGTAGGTGCCCGTCGAGCCAAGTGTTGGCCGAGGGTTCATGTTTAAACTCTATGTATAAACAATCTTTATTTTAATAATATTTGAAATTATTTCTTTGGCACATCTTTATCTGTATACTCATGCTAGATGCATAGATAAAGTCCTTGAATATACAAATAGTAGAAAGAATATGAGATGCTCATATGATGAGTATCATGAAACTCATATTTGGAATAATGTATATTCTAAACAGTTCATAGTATATTCAGCCGCCATTAAGAAGGATAAAGGCCGCCTGAGTTTGAGACTAGTTCTGCGATGTGAGTACTATGTTTCATTAGTAGGGGACATTGTGATGTCCGAGAATGCAGATAGGTTCTCCTTGTATAGTGCACTGAACAACCCTCCATAAAAGACTTTCCAAGTAGTTCTCACTTATCGAGTGGAAACGTCCTAATTTATGGTTGTACACCATTAGTCCTTATGACCCGGGACAATATTGTGACTCTATATCTAGTATTGCACTTTGACTTGTTTACCGACTCATATGGGGTCATCAGCTGGCAAGGTTGGGTGTTTTGTCGAAACATATAGGAGTCTATGCATTTGCGGTCGAGGATTCAACGCTTTCCTTCGGGCATGGATATCTTATGTGATCTCATTCGTATGTAGTTTGAAATCTCTGATCAGAGTGTTGGTGGTAATTAAGAAAGAGGTTTCTTATATTACACCATCGATCCAACTACGACATGACACATAGTATCGATTCTTTGACAGCTCTCGATATACCAATAGTTGTCGAATCGATCGAGATATATGAGATGAAGGGACCGTACTGTACGCTAACCATAATGGAATGGTTTTTGCAGGCACTATCATTTGATACCTAGGGAATCATGTAAGCGATGCTGCTAGGCGTTTAACATGATTGGTTGGGTACTTTCAGACTTGAGTTCTGACGTTCTTATTATCAAGGAGTTGATAAATAAGAATGGAGCAATTGGGGTATGCTCATATAAGGATATGTTTAGTCCCGAATCACGTAAATATATGAACCCACTGCTAGTTGTAATATTGAACCATTGAGGGTCACACAAGTGCTAACTTTCTAGATCCCGTTGAGATGAAAAATAGTTTAATGTGTTGAACGGCTTATAAAGGAGTTTATTAGCGCAAAGAATAATATAAGTATGATTTCTATAAGAGGATTATGAAGACTATAAATTTTAATTTGTGGAAGTGTTCCTAATTTAAAAGATGGCTCAAATAAATAATGTATTTGAAAATTGTGATTTTCATAAACATTATTATGGACTAAATTAAATTAATTTAAGTCTTGAATTAATTAAACAGTAGTGGACCTAGTATAGTCCAAATAATTAAATTAATTCAAGTTTTGAATTAATTAAATAACATTGGGTCTTGTAGAGCCCAATTGGAATAATTATTCAACTAGTGGACTTGAGTAAAATCAAATAAAGTTTAAATGATTTCAAATGTGTTTGAGATATTTAAATAAAATTTCATGGACTTTGTAATTGTTACAAGCCCAAATAAATTGCATGCAAGGGGAGGTGAAAGGTTGGAGGCAACTTTTTCAATAAACAAGGTATGAGATGCTCATGCACTTTTCAACTTTTCAAGTACCAAGAAAACTTTTCCTCCCCTTCTCTCCTTATGCAATGGACGAAATTTTCATCCATTTTTCTTCAATATTTTGCTTCTTCATTTTGTTGAGGATTGTATAAAATTCTCAATGCGAAATACTCTAATTTTTCAAGTGCAAAATTAGAGTGGATCTTCCTAGTTGGTGGTGGACCTAATTTAAAGGAAAGAATCGATAAGAGCAAGTTGTGCTCTTGGAAAGCTTGTAGATTGTCTATCCTCAAGAGCTAAGTTGTTTACCACTTAGTTGAAGCTGAAAAATCAATCCTTGTGATTGATAGGTACATTTCTAAAACACTCTATGACATTTGTTTTTATTTGTTATTTGCTACACAATATTGTGGGGTGCTCGGTTTTGTTATCTTGAAAAATATGTTTTTGAAACTTATGTTGCACATCCGGGCACCATAATCGATCCCCTTTCAAGTGGTATCATGAGTTAAGGTTACCATATTGTGTAGCAAATACATGATGTTATATTGTGAACTATTTCTAATCGCATGCGATAAATTTGTCGCAACAAATCGAGGCCGGTTTTGGGAAGGATTTCGGGCAGCATGTTGCTGCTCATTTCGGGCATCATGGGTTGTCGAACCCCCCCCCCCCCCACCCCCCTCACTTTTAAATAAAATAATAATAATTTGTATATTGGCCGAAAACCGGCGACGGAGCTCTTGCAACGACGATAACGACTAGGGTCTTCAGAAGTGTTTTGGAATATCAAAGTGTCATGGGCCTTGAGTTGTTGGGTCATTAGATGGTTAACATATTTTGTGAAATTTAAATAGGCCAAAATATTTTTGATGAAAAATGTCATTTGGTTCCTTAAGTTTAAATCTACAAAATTTGTATATATTTTCTCATAAAATAAATAATTGAAGTTGGACTTTAATTATTTATAGTAAATTATGATTTACAAGAAATTCGGTTATAAATAAATTAATTAGAAACTAAAAAAAAGAGTTTGTTTACTTTGTTGATTTAATTTTATAATCGTGGTGGTTAATGATTGGATCAAGATATATAATATTGGATCGATTGATTATTGTGATAATTAATTGATGGTGTATGATATGTGATATTATGCATGAAGGATGATCAAAAGCTCAAGCCCAATTTCCTAGCTGTATGTTAGGATATTTTGTATTGAATGATTGTAATAATTACCAATTTATAAGTGTGCTTGGTTTATAGCCCGTTCCCATCCCATGAGATGTATTCCTATTTCCCATGGATATTTATTTGTAAATATTAGTATAGTGGAAGATCAAGATTGGAAGATGGTGGGCCTTGATGATTATGAAGATCGAAGACATGTAACTATTGGAAGCTTATGTAATTATGCATTTGCATCCCATGCATTCCCTAGGATTTAACCTAGGCCCGTGTTTGGCTCACACGGTCCATTCTTTTTGAAGCGATTGATCATCCTTGTTAACTTTACTGTTTATAATATATGCATGATATATTATAAATAATGAGTATGTGCGTTATTATTATGATAATAACAAAGTTTCATGAATCCAGCAAACATACGATTAAACATTGCGAGCTTTTAAAGAAAATAAATGATGAGATCTTTCAAAATTTAAAACCCTCATTTTGAATAAGATTCCATATTAATATCAAGCCCAAAAGGGGAATTATAAAGGTTTTTATAATTTTATTGTCGTCTATCGACAATGGATGCATGATGAACACTACTCGTATTCAGTGCTCGGCTCATATTATTGAGGAAGTCCTGGACATCGGAAAGCTGTGACATCCATTAACATGGTGATGTGAACTACGTTGAACTCTCATGATTTCGGATCATATTATTGAGGGAACTCATGGCGATCATCCATTAAGGTTCAACATCGATGGGTATGGCTTGACACGTAAAGATGAACGATGTCATATTATTGGGTCCTACTGTGGAACTCTTAACTCCTAATCGTCATTACAATGTCATTTTATTAGTGTTAATTAATTAGCTCAAAAAACGAGTTAAAATTTTCTTTACAATGAGCCCAAAATATCTTATTTGATTATTAAAAATAGTATTTCATCTCATATCGTAAAACATGCCCACACATAATCAAAACCAACCACATAAAAACAAATTATATCATCGAGACATGTCCCGGTATATAGATACATATATACACTAGGAAACAAAATAAGAAACATCAGCTCAAACTGTGACTCCCTCCAGAAGCACCATCTCCGGTCTCCTCATATCCTAGAGTACCTGTCATTGTCCACATACAAAGACAACAACAGCCCCATATGGGGTGAGAAAAGCTCAGTCTGAAACAACCACAATATATACCACAAGTATCTAAACAATGATATATGATATGGAAGTATCTGGTCAAATGCCCATCCACTGAGCACGTGTCAGAATCAAACGAATCGCTATCAAATCAATGTTAGAGCTGGCACACCGGCCTCAATTAGGGATACTCGTACGATAGCATCGACAAAGAGCCATCAAATCCCAAATCTCAATCAATCATCGGGGCTACTAATGACTATGCTTTAAGGGCCCTATATTGCAATACATAGCATCGTGTTCACAAACCCCAGAATCAAATCCAATCATATCAAGGTATCCAAGGATCATAGCTCAACGTGTATGTCATGTATGTTGTGAGAACCCGAGATTTTACGATCCCAAGTAAATAAGGTAAGAAATATACGAGCTTAAAACTTAGTTTAATCTAAGATCAAAATACTTTCATTCTACCTATAAAACTTAAATATGAACTTAGATTTTCAGCTAGGAACTCGTGGAAGTAACTTCAAAGCTCGGGAATGAGCTCAACCGGAAGCCGAGCTGCAAGTAACCACATCCATCGAAGTATTGTCACGAGAGGAGTAAAACCCCAGCTCAAGGACTCGATCTTTCAGCTCAAAGCAGCTCAACCAAGCTTGTCCTAACAAGACCAAAAAGGGAGCTAAAAGATGAGCTAAAGGCTTGGACAAATTAAGTATGCAAGAAATAACCTTTGCGTTAACCCATGATGGAGCTGCGGGAGAAGCTAAGGGTTAGGACATATTGATCATGCAGGAAATGACTCTTTAGAAAATCAAGGTCACATTTAAGGAGTGCATGAGATTTTGAACCACATTCATGACTAATCTTGGAAGTTTGGACTACAATTATGGCCATTCTTGAAGGCCAAGATTTCGGCCAAGGGCTATGTGAAGAACCTTGAGTTGGCCTATAAATAACACATCTAGGTTGAAAGAAAGACACTCCAAAAGCAAGCAAGAAATTTCGGTTCCCTCTCCCCTTCACTCTCAAAGTTTCGGCCACTCTCCTCCACCAAAATCTCCAAGTTTTCGGCCTAGGCTAGCAAGGAGGGAGGAAGGAATTTTCGTATAGTCGATTGCGGAAATCTTACGTCGAAGTGCTGTCTAAGTAAAGACTGCAATTGCTAAAGTCGCGCCGAAGTGCTGTCGAATTTTCAGAAGAAAGCTTCGTTCAAAAATCTACAAGTGTAAATGGGCTTTTGTTATATATTCGTTTGTATTTTTAAACTTGAATATATATTATGACATGCATGATTGTGTGTCTCCATTTTCGAAAATATGAAGTCTGTCCGTTTAAAATTACGATCGATTATATGCTCAGTCTGTTATTCGAAATTCTATGATTCCGCTGAATCCGTTGAAACTCTGATATCTGAAACTTCTGATAAGTTCTGTCCGATAAGTTCTGTTTGTTAATTCTGAAATCTTTGTTACACTTGTACGATTCAATTTGAAATGGGACGAGAATTGTGGTTCTGTCTGGCCCCCAATGGTGGGTATAAAACCATTTCCGTTTGACCCCCAATGGTGGGTATAAAACCATTTCTGTCTGGCCCCCACCAGTGGGTATAAAATCGAGTTCTGGCCTCACCCCTTAGAGGACTAACATATTGGAGACAATTTGACCATGGAAATGAGATGAGTAACAGTGTTCTGTCTGTTCTGATCTGTTCTGTTCTGTCTGTTCCGATTTGTTCTGTTCTGAATTGTTCTGATCTGTTTCTGAATTGCTCTGAATCGTCCGATAACCTCTGTCTCATATTTGTTTCGTTTCTGTTATGAGGAGTTAAAAGTAATAAGATTTGAAAGTTTGTTAAAGAAATGTTTTAAACATTAAGTTCTATATGTATCATTGGAAATCGATCGACCCCCACTTGCTGAGTGTTTCCCAAAATATTCACCCCTTACAAATTTCAGATAAAAATGAGGAGCAACTGGATGAGGAAGAGCAAGATGCTTTCTGGGGTTGGTGAACCGGAGATCAAGATCAGAACTCAAGATTTTACTTTTCTTTCGTTTCCGTTATTTGAAACTCTGATGTATTTTATTCCATTGTCATTGTAAGACAATACTTTATTTATGAAAAAGACTGGTTTGATTTGATACGAGGCTTTATTGTTTTCAATTTAATTGTTAAACAATGCCGGATGTCACCGATGCTTCGGACTCGGGGCGTGATATTTAAGTGGTATCAGAGCTACCAGGCTCATAATCCCGCTGGGATTTTTATAGACAAAATTTGGCGAAGTCAAATTTTGGCAAAAGCCTAGTGTATCCCAATTTGAGTCCAACTTTCACCCGTTCTTGAAGTCTAACTTTCATCTGTTTCCTAAATTTCGAATAGACTTCAAAAATCTATCCCTTCGATCATTCCACAAACTCTGAATATCGAAAATTTTCCACGACAACTTTGTTTCTACTATTTGTGCCTTTCTATCCTTTATACGATTCTGATGCTTTGCTTTCGATTTTTATCCTATGAAATGGATGCTCCACGTACTCGCGCTCAGGCTGCCCTTCGCATGCGTCAGCTCACGATTGATAATCAGACTAGGGAAATCGCGACTTTGAAAGCGCAACTAGCCAAGGAAAGATTGGAGAAACAAGAGCTTAGCGAGGTTAGCCACATACTTGAGACTGATGTACAGCGATTGACTCATCATCTGGACTTGGCAGAGAGCCAGCTGTTGCAGATACCGACCGATTTCGTTCGCATCACACGCTTAGTTGCACTTAACAAGGATTTATTGGAGAGAGTGGACGTGCTGCTCAGGCCCGTCAGCGCCAGGAGGAGTACAACGCCAGGAAGGATCGGTACATTTCGAAGCTCCACAGCGCTATGGACAGACTTCAAGATCAGAATAACTGCCTACATTTGGTGATAGAGAACATGGAGGAAGATGAGGTAGCACCGATGGAAGTGGCCGGAGACGACAGTGCCAGCGACAGTGACGGCGGAGAGATGATCGATTAGATTAGCATTATAATAAAGTATCTGGATTGTAGTAAACTTGTGACTAAGAAAATAATATGTGTACCAAACTATTTTGAAACTTTCTATTATCTTATTGCATATTTAAGAATGGATGAGTATCTTATTTAAATGTTTTTATAGGAAACCAACATGTACTTTCAAAGCATTATAAATGAACTTCAGAAACAACTTCAGGAAAAGGAGTCAGAAATTAAAACACTGAAAGAAAAGAATGATAAACTTGAGAGAGATAACTATCAGTTGGACGGAAATAACGTGTGCATGATGGAGGATCTTCATGAGGCCAGAGTGGAAGAGAAGAAACTACGCGAAGACGTTAGACGTTACGCAGCTTATCATCTAGAGTCAGAACGTCAGCACGAGATCACCAAGCAAGAGTTGAAGAAAGTTCAAGATAAGATTTTTACGCTCGAAATTCGGGAAAATTGTCTTCTCAAAACCCAACGTCTTCTTCAGGAGCAGATTGAAGAGCAAGAAATCGATGAAAAAGTGAGCCAATCAACAATACAAGAACTACAGGATCAAGTAAACAACCTCGATCACCACAACACACAACTGCAGAATTACATTGAGCACCTACAAAATGAGATGGTCAATATGGAAGAACTCATAGAACAACTGGAAGAGAACCCTGTGGAGGAAGAAATTAACGAGGCAGTAGGAGACGGAGAAGTAATAGATGAGTAGAGAGAGAGAATCCGAGAATAGGCTTCGATTGTATCTAGAAATATTTGATTAATCATTTGTTTTGAAAAATATTTGGTTGTAAGAAAAAGTTTACAATTTAATGAAATTATTTCTTTGATTAAATATTGTGGCAAACAAATTAATAAAATACCTGTTTATAGGAAATGGCAGGTAGACCACCCCGAAACAACCGTAACCCTCGTGGCGCCAACCAAGATGAAAACCCACCACCACCACAACCAAGAGTGAATCTCAGTCAAGAGGATATGATGGCAATAGCCACTATCGTAGCTGCGACGTTGCAAGGATTCGTGAACCCATTGGCTAACGCCATCCAACCACCACCTGAACCGCAACCGCGTGGGATTAAGTACCATTACGAATCTCTCAGAAGGAATCGAGTTCCAACTTTTGATGGGAACCCAGACCCAGAGGTCAGCCACAACTGGCTCAAGAACGTCGAAACACAACTACATTTACTGGAGATACCTGAAGAACTGAGGGTGGAGGTTGTAACACCGTTTTTGGAAGGCCGAGCTAGGAAATGGTGGGAAACTGTGTCGCCATCCTTGGCAGAAGTGGAAGAAATCACATGGCAGATTTTTAAGAGAGAATTTTCGAAACAATATTATCCAGCTTAGTTTCGACTACAGAAGTTGAGTGAGTTCGAGAATTTCAAACAGGCTCCGGACATGTTAGTAATGGAATACACTTCCCGGTTCAACGATCTAGGAACCTATGTCCCAACGATCATGTCGGATGAGACGTTAAAAATGCATCGTTTCAAAAAGGGACTCAAAAGTCGAATTCAGTCAGCATTGGCGGTATTCAAGCCAAACAATTTTGCGGATCTGATGGGCGCTGCAATGAGCGCAGAAACTGATATCAACCGACGCGAGGAAGAAAACAAGAACAAAAGACCGATGAGCAGTCAATCTACTCAGAATGGTCCCAAGTTTAAGAAACCAAACTATTCAGGTGGGTCTTTCAAAGGAAGTGCTGGCAACACCGAAGGAAAATGGTGTGATACATGTCGAAAGAAACATGTTGGAGAATGTTATCGGAAGACAGGTGCTTGTTTCAAATGCGGAAAAGTGGGCCATAGGATTAAAGATTGTCCGGACAACAAGGACAAAGGGACGGGGCCCAGCAAGCAACATGAAAACAAGACTAATGCTCGGGTTTATGCAATAACCCAAGAGGAAGCTGATAACACCAATGAAGTGGTGGCAGGTACCATCTTACTCAACAAAATGCCTGCATATGCTTTGTTTGATTGTGGTGCCACACATTCATTTGTGTCTAGAAGATTTGCTAAAAAGCTTAAACTTGAGCATGATATTCTAGAGTAGCAACACCTGCCAGCAAAACAATTGAAACACACAAAGTGTATCGAAACTGTAAAATTTGTATCAGCAATCAAACTTTTGAAGTGGAATTAATTCAACTCAATATGGTTGAGTTTGACATCATCCTTGGAATGGACTGGTTAGCTAAAAACCATGCCATGGTAGACTGTAAAAAGAAAGATATTAGACTTCAGACTTCGACTAAGGAGGAAGTCATATACCATGGGAAGTCCAAAGAAAGGAAATCTCTGTTATCTGCCTCACAAGCCTGGAAAATCATAAAAGGAGGAGAAGAGATTTATCTGGCAATGATCAATGAAGTCAAGGGAGAAGAAATTCCAAAGATGGAAGCTATACCGATTGTTCAAGAATTTTCAGACGTTTTCCCCGAGGAACTACCGAGAGAGATACCAGATAGGGAAGTAGAATTTGAAATCAATTTGGTCCCTGGTGATGCACCAATATCAAAGGCACCATACCGAATGGCTCCAGCTGAATTAAAGGAGCTAAAGGAGCAACTGCAGGAATTATTAGACAAGAAGCAGATTCGCCCCAGTGCATTCCCATGGGGAGCCCCAGTTCTTTTTGTAAAGAAAAAGGACGGAAGCATGAGGCTATGTATTGACTACCGGGAGTTGAATAAGATCACCATAAAGAATAAGTACCCACTCCCAAGAATAGATGATCTTTTCGATCAGTTAAAGGGAGCCAAGGTCTTCTCAAAATTAGATCTGAGATCTGGTTACCATCAGTTGAAGGTCAAAGCGGAAGACATCCCTAAAACTGCTTTTAGGACAAGATACGGACATTACGAATTCATGGTAATGCCTTTTGGCCTAACGAATGCTCCTGCAGCATTCATGGACCTGATGAATCGGGTATTCAAACCATATCTCGACAAGTTTGTGGTTGTCTTTATAGATGATATCCTTGTGTACTCACGAAGTGAAGAAGAACACAGAGTACATCTGTGTCTCACTTTGCAGACACTTCGAGAAAAGGAACTATACGCCAAATTCAAGAAATGTGAATTTTGGTTAAAAAGTGTGGCGTTATTAGGGCATATAATTTCTGAATTAGGAATGTCAGTAGACCCTAAGAAGGTAGAGGCAATCAAGGATTGGCCACAACCAAAGACAGTGACTGAAGTAAGAAATTTTCTGGGATTAGCAGGCTACTATAGAAAATTTGTGGAAGGATTTTCTTCAATAGCCATTCCACTCACCAAACTTACTCAGAAAAATTCGAAATTCATTTGGAATGAAGCTTGTGAAAAGAGTTTCAAAACCCTAAAGATAAAACTCGCATCCACACCAGTACTCATTCTTCCCGAGTAAGGTAAGAATTTCACTGTATACAGCGACACATCAAAGGAAGGATTGGGTTGTGTGCTTATGCAAGAGGGTCAGGTAATCGCTTATGCCTCACGGCAATTGAAACCATATCAGCAGAATTACCCCACTCATGACTTGGAGTTAGCCGCAGTAGTATTTGCGCTTAAAATCTGGAGGCACTATTTTTATGGAGTAAAATGCGAAGTGTTTACCGATCACCAGAGCCTCAAGTATATTTTCACTCAAAAGGAATTAAATATGAGGCAAAGAAGGTGGCAGATGCGTTGAGTCGAAGGAACCTTGGGAAGGTGAACTTAAATTCCCTATCAGTGAAACCAAATCTCCGAGAGACCATCAAATTGAGGCAGAGTCAAGACACCTCCATCTTTAAAATAAAAGAACAGATCCAAGAAGGAAAAGCTCCAGAATTTCAAATTGATGAAAATGGAATACTCTGGATGAAAGGACGATTGTATGTGCCAAACGTCGATGGAATTCGAGAAGAAGTAATGGCCGAGGCACATAAATCGAGATTTTCAATACATCCAGGAAGCACCAAGATGTACCGGGATTTGAAAAATAATTACTGGTGGAACGGTATGAAGAAAGATGTAGCTGTCTTTGTTGTTAAGTGTTAGTCTGTCAACAAGTCAAGGCGGAAGATCAAAGGCCTGGAGGACTTTTACAGCCATTGCAGATACCAGAATGGAAGTGGGATAACATCTCCATGGATTTTGTAGTAGGGCTACCACGACCAAGACAGGGTCACGATGGGATCTGGGTGATCATTGACAGATTGACCAAGTCCGCCCATTTCTTGCCCGTACGAATGAATTATAATTTGGATAAATTAGCCACTTTGTATGTGGACAACATAGTGAGGCTACATGGAGTTCCAGGGAGTATACTGTCTGACCGAGATCCGAGATTTGTGTCAAGATTTTGGAAAAGTTTCCAAAAGGCTATGGGAACCAATGTCACTCTCAGCACGGCCTATCATCCCCAGACTGATGGCCAAACCGAAAGGACAATTCAAACCCTCGAAGATATTCTGTGGGCATGTGCACTGGATTTTTCTGGAAATTGGAGTGAACAAATACCGTTAATAGAGTTCGCCTATAACAACAGCTACCATAGTAGTAACGAGATGGCTCCATATGAGGCTTTGTATGGTCGGAAGTGTCGGTCGCCTCTATATTGGGACGAAGTTGGAGAAAAAGCTGTTACCGGACCAGAACTCATTCAGTTAACCGTTGATAAAGTAGTCATAATCAAGGAGAGACTCAAGGCAGCCCAGGATAGACAGAAGAACTGGGCCGATCTAAAAAAAAAGACCGTTAGAATTAGAGATTGGTGAGAAAGCTTACGTCAAGGTCTCCCCTATGAAAAGAGTAGTTCGATTCAGTAAATCCGGAAAGTTGAATCCGAGATACGTGGGACCGTTCGAGATACTGGAAAAGGTAGGAACCTTAGTCTACCGATTAGCGTTACCACCAGACATGGCCAGGATACATAACGTTTTCCACATCTCACAACTGAGGAAGTATGTCCCAGACCCGAGTCATGTACTCAAAGTTGCACCACTGATGATTGAAGGAAACCTCAACGAAGAACTCAAATCTGAAGAAGTCCCTATTCGAATAGTGAACACAAAAGATCAAGTATTGAGGCACAGGACAATACCTTATGTCAGGGTACAGTGGTCAAATCATACTGAAAGAGAGGCAACTTGGGAACTCGAGGAGAAGATGCGGTCACAATATCCTCACCTATTAGAATGATCAAGCTAATGCAAGTTTCGGGGACAAAACTTTTAATAAGGAGGGAGGGATGTGAGAACCCGAGATTTTACGATCCCAAGTAAATAAGGTAAGAAATATACGAGCTTAAAACTTAGTTTAATCTAAGATCAAAATACTTTCATTCTAATTATAAAACTTAAATATGAACTTAGATTTTCAGCTAGTAACTCGTGGAAGTAACTTCAAAGCTCGGGAATGAGCTCAACCGGAAGCCGAGCTGCAAGTAACCACATCCATCGAAGTATTGTCACGAGAGGAGTAAAACCCCAGCTCAAGGACTCGATCTTTCAGCTCAAAGCAGCTCAACCAAGCTTGTCCTAACAAGACCAAAAATGGAGCCAAAAGATGAGCTAAAGGCTTGGACAAATTAAGTATGCAAGAAATAACCTTTGCGTTAACCCATGAAGGAGCTGCGGGAGAAGCTAAGGGTTAGGACATATTGATGATGCAGGAAATGACTCTTTAGAAAATCAAGGTCACATTTAAGGAGTGCATGAGATTTTGAACCACGTTCATGACTAATCTTGGAAGTTTGGACTACAATTATGGCCATTCTTGAAGGCCAAGATTTCGGCCAAGGGCTATGTGAAGAGCCTTGAGTTTGCCTATAAATAACACATCTAGGTTGAAAGAAAGACACTCCAAAAGTAAGCAAAAAAATTTCGGTTCCCTCTCCCCTTCACTCTCAAAGTTTCGGCCACTCCCGTCCACCAAAATCTCCAAGTTTTCGGCCTAGGCTAGCAAGGAGGAAGGAAGGAATTTTCGTATAGTCGATTGCGGAAATCTTACGTCGAAGTGTTGTCTAAGTGAAGACTACAATTGCTATAGTCGCGCCGAAGTGCTGTCGAATTTTCAGAAGAAAGCTTCGTTCAAAAATCTACAAGTGTAAGTAGGCTTTTGTTATATATTCGTTTGTATTTTTAAACTTGAATATATATTATGACATGCATGATTGTGTGTCTCCATTTTCGAAAATATGAAGTCTGTCCGTTTAAAATTACGATCGATTATATGCTCAGTCTGTTATTCGAAATTCTATGATTCCGCTGAATCCGTTGAAACTCTGATATCTGAAACTTCTGATAAGTTCTGTCCGATAAGTTCTGTTTGTTAATTCTGAAATCTTTGTTACACTGTTACGATTCAATTTGAAATGGGACGAGAATTGTGATTCTGTCTGGCCCCCAATGGTGGGTATAAAACCATTTCCGTTTGGCCCCCAATGGTGGGTATAAAACCATTTCTGTCTCGCCCCCACCAGTGGGTATAAAACCGAGTTCTGGCCTCACCCCTTAGAGGACTAACATATTGGAGACAATTTGACCATGGAAATGAGATGAGTAACAGTGTTCTGTCTGTTTCGATATGTTCTGTTCTGTCTGTTCCGATTTGTTCTGTTCTGAATTGTTCTGATATGTTTCTGAATTGCTCTGAATCGTCTGATAACCTCTGTCTCATATTTGTTTCGTTTCTGTTATGAGGAGTTAAAAGTAATAGGATTATTCCACTACATATTTGATTTTCGACTTCAAATACATGATATTCCAGTACTTCGATAAATAAAGGTGCTGAAACTAGAAGAAACTTACCTCAAAAGAAAGCTCTCGACGCGATGATTCCGAATCTATAATTGTTTCGCGTTTGGATAACGTTTCGAGGTAGATTCTGACGATATAAATCAAGTTTCTCTCAATATTCTCGAAGTTGCATTGAAGGAAATGAAGAAAATGAAGAAGAAACTTCGTTCTTATCACTCCACCGCTCTCACGCTCGGGCGGTAACATCTCGCGCCCGAGCACGAGACGTTCTGTCCCCCGCGTGTCATTTGTACCACGCTCGGGCGGTAACATCTCGCGCCTTAGCGCGAGACGTTCTGCCCCCGAGTGCTGGCTGTGCCGCGCTCAGGCGGTAAATTATCGCGCTCGAGCGCAAACTATTCTGCCCAACATACTTAGGGTCCAAATTAACAAAATAATCAACATAAAAGTTATAGATATATGTCTTAGCTTTTCAATGAAATTGGGTTCATTTCATTTGGACCAACACTCAAACAATCATGCTAAAAACCGTAACATGTGTCACTTTTCTACTGTGGTCCAGCACATCATTCAAACACAATCAATTATATACATCATTTACGTAATAACATGACAAGTGCATGAATTATCGATATAGGATTTACGATAATACAATACACGGTCCTTACATTTCTCCCCCACTTAAAAGATTTCATCCTCGAAATCTCAAAAATCTCTATATACATAATATTGGCAAACATATAATATGTCACCAGTTATAGTACATATAAAAACTAAAATCAATAAATGGATCATTGTACATGGAATACAATGGAACAGGTGGCATAAAATCGAATAAATGCGGATAATGATTCTCGCATCTTTATTTCCAATTCCCACGTTGATTCTTCAACACCATGTTGTGTCCATTCTACTCGAACTAGTGGAATCGATTTGTTACGCAATATGTTCTCCTTCCGATCCATAATGCAAACAGGTTGTTCAACATAGGAAAGAGAAGGATCAAGCTCAACTTCATCAGGTTGAAGTACATTTGAGGGATCTAGTTCATACTTTCTCAACATATAAACATGAAATACATCGTGAATGGCAGATAATGTTGGTGGTAATGTCAATCAGTAAGCAAGATCCCCAACACATTCAAGAATCTCATATGGACCAACATATCGAGGAGATAATTTTCCTCGCATGCCAAATCGAATAGTGCCTTTAAAGGGATATATTTTCAAAAACACTTTATCATCTTTCTGGAATTCTAAGTGTCGTCTTTGTTTATTCGCATAACTCGTTTGACGATCCTGAGTAGCTTTCATCTGCTGTCGAATCAACTGAACCTTATCATTCATTTCCTGTAACGTCCGAAAAACCAACATACATAAACCACTTGCATGCAAAAATATTTTAATTGCTTAATTATTTTATTTAATTGATTTTAAATGTTAGCATGATATTTATTATATGATTAAATGTATGATGACAAGATTAAATGATTACATGACATGTTTACATGAAATTAAGGATTTTACCTGAATATTCGATAATAGGCAGGGAAAAAGAGACCGGGAACGACCAAGACAAGAATATGTATTTTTCAATAATTAATGACAAGGCTTCCTAATATGATTTAAAAATGATTTGATTTTCCTAAAAATGTTGGAGTTCGAATTATTTTGCGAGTCAAGTTCGATTTTTCCCGGGAAGCCGGTTTTAGGCAAACAAGGAGTTTTAAAATATCAAAAATATTGTTTTATGGAAACTAAATTTACAAACTTTTATGTTTTAATTAATTAATTATTATTGGGTCCAATTTAATTATTTTAATTAGGCCAAATTACCCTTAAGTTGCAAGTCCAAAACCAAAGCCCATATAACTTGTTAATTAAATTATAAATAGGTGTATTAGGTCTTCAAAACCACACAATCACCATCAATCAGCCGATTTCAACCTCAAGCACACACCACAATTTTCGAAAAATAGGAGGAAGAAAAGGCTAGGAGTTCTTCGTCGTCCGGTCGTCCAACGTCGCACCCTCGCCAAAGATCGAATAATCGAGCGTTTAAAACGCAAATGCACGTTTTCTAAACCTTTTAAAACATCATACAAATCATAATATGTTTGTTTTAATTGATTATGCATGAAAAATACGTGGGTTTGATTATTTCACGGTACGTTGCGTATTTTCAAAGTTTCAACGATTTCGCGCTTATATTGAAAACTTTTTTGAATCCAACGGACACAATGTCAATACATGATAAATTATGAATGGTTTATAGCCCAAACATGATAAATTAATAGAGAAATAAGCTGGAAAACCATGGGTCAAATTCAAGAAGGAGCCGTGGGGTATGTTGGCTTGTTCTTAATGCTACGGCTTGATTTCTATGCATGGGGTCATAGGGCTCGTCCAGGGGAAGTTGTGGTCTTGGTCTAGGACTGGGTATGGTCCTAGGGCGGCTAGGGCTCGAGCCTTGGGCTGGGGAAGAGTCCATGTGAAGAGGGACTCTCCCCCAAGCATGCTCGCGGCTGGTGTGCTTCGGGAGAGGGTGCAACGCGGCTAGGGGCTAGCCAAGCTGGTCAAGTAGGGTCCATCGTAGAGGGGTATGGTTCGGAACTCGGTCTGGAGTGGCTGGGCTGGGCGCTGGCTCGAGAGATCGTGAGGGAAGAAAAAGGCGAGAGCAGGTTCCCGGAGTGTCTGATAAAAGGTGCTCGCGGCTGGCCTCGGGACGAGCCATGTGGGTCCTACAGGGTCTAAGTATGAGGGCTAAGGTATGGACTAGGGTCTGGTGCGGGTGGGTCGCTGCTGGCTCGAGGGAAAAGATGGAACCATGAGAGAGCAACTAGCGCGCAGGGTGGCTATGCTTGGTTCAGAGCTTTGTGTTTGGGGTTCCAGGGCTTGGGCTGGTCTGGGTAGGGTCTGGGCGTGGTCCAGGGTCGGTGAGGGTCCAAGGTGATTGTTGGTTAGATGGCTAGAGAAGTCCTAGTTGGCTAGGAGTTTTGGTGAAGTGGTAATAATCACGCACAAAACAAACAGATTTTGGGTTCGATTCAAGCATGGTTTGAGCGAGCTAGGGCTAGGTTCTATGGGTCAAAGTTGGTCAGTAGGGTCCCTAGGTGGGTTGGCTAGAGTTTGGCTTGAGGTGGCTCGGCGTGGCTCGAGTATTTTAAGAGATGGCTCGGGGTGTTCGATTATGTGTCAATTTCAAAAATTAAAGAACTAAAATTGAATCCATGGCTCCATAGGTGTGGCTCATGACTTGGAAGGGTAGAATAAATAATAAAAATGTTATGTTTAAGATTTGGGATCAAAATAATGAGTTTTTGATTTATCCAGAATTTTATCGCCGCACAAAACGCTAATGAAAGAATTAATTGAAACGCATAGTTTTAAGCTTTATAAAATTATGAAAAAAAATATATTTAAGCTTAAATAATTATTTAAAATATTCCGATGTCATTAAAAGTGAGAAAAAGATAAATTCGAGAATTTTTACGTCCAGGGGCAAACAGTAATTTTACACTTAAGAAAATACGAAAATGCTTGGCAGCGTCCCAAAGGATCATAAGGCTTGTAAAATGATATTTTATGATTTAAATATGATTTATGGTAAAAAAATGTGCAATATTTACTGTTTAAAATGTTATTTTTGGAAAGATGTGTTATTTTATGATTTTTAAAGAAAATGAAAAATATTTTGAGAGATGTGAATTGACTGTGACAAAATATATGATTTATGATATATGATTTTATGGGGATGTCGTGAGGGAAAAAAGCCCCAGAGGGAACCCATTTACGGGAAAAGACCCCCCGAGGGAAACAATTTATGGGAAAAGGTCTTAGACGGAACCTGTCTTTGGGAAGAGGCTCCCGAGAGAACCCCGACGATCGTATTTTCACTGTGGAGCCTAGTGCACACCCCCATGGGTCATGTGGAGCTAAGATTGCAGTCGACCAAAGGATAAAACCTAGTCACTTTCAAGGTTCAAACTTCACCCAAAATGATATATGATTGAAAGCTTATGATAAAAATGATTTTATGATATATGATTTATGATGGTGATTAAAGCTAATTTTAAAAAAAATGATTTAGTTATGCTCAAAGCTTATTTAAAATGATTTTTAAGGATTCGTTTATGCTTAAAGTTATTTTAAAATGATTTTACGATTTATGATTTAATTATACTTAAATGATTTTAAATGATTTATTTATGTTCCGAAGATTATTTTAAATAAAAATATGATTTTTAAATGCATATGAAGGTATATATATTATTTGCTATCCATGTTTAGAACGTGCTGATTCTTTAGACTCACTAGGTTTGTGTGATGCAGGATTAGATGATTTATGGTAGGCGGTGACACTTGAGTGTATCGAGTGCGGCAGTACACACCCGAGGGCATTTATGTTTTCACACTAGCCAGATATATACATGATTTAAGGATTTATTTTAATGATATTTATTAGAGATAATTTTTATTCTTTATTTTTATTGTTTGTAATCTTTTCAAATGTCAATTTAGGAAGTTTTGGTTAGGTGATGATTTATGATTTATTTTATGCACTTGAGATTTAAATTGTTAAGTTATTTTATTTAGTTTAGTATTTTAGAATTTATGATTAGGAAAAAAAATCGAGGTCGTTTCAGTTAGTATTATAGCAAGGTTTTCCCCAAAGGGTTGTGTATTGTCACTTCGAGAAGCTCAAGAAGTCACGCCTCAAATATGTGTTTACTGCTATATATTTTATATGATAAAATTCTTTTAAATGCTGATATGATGCATGATATAAATGTTAGTTTCATACTGCATGAAAAATTTTAAATGCATGTTGGGTACTAAAATTGATTGGGGTATTGAAGAAATTATAGGAAAATAGGCTACATGCACTACTTGAGTCGGATTTAGGAGTCAACTTTGGGAAAATTTTGGGTTAGAATTGCAATTTTCAAGATTTTGATAACCGAATTGAAGAGTGAGATTTAAGTTAGAGGTTAAGTTTGATATGGGTAAGGGAATTTAAGCTTGTAGTCATCAAGTCAAGTAAAATTTCGAGGACGAAATTCGATTTAAGGGGGGAATAATTGTAACATCCGAAAAACCAACATACATAAACCACATGCATGCAAAATTATTTTAATTGCTTAATTATTTTATTTAATTGATTTTAAATGCTAGCATGATATTTATTATATGTTAAAATGTATGATGACATGATTAAATTTATGATGACATGATTAAATGATTACATGACATTTTTACATGAAATTAAGGATTTTACCCGAATATTCGATAATAGGCAGGGAAAAAGAGACCGGGAACGACCAAGACAAGAATATGTATTTTTCAATAATTAATGAAAATGCTTCCTAATATGATTTAAAAATGATTTGATTTTCCTAAAAATGTTGGAGTTCGAATTATTTTGCGAGTCGAGCTCGATTTTTCCCGGGATGCCGATTTTGGGCAAACAAAGAGTTTTAAAATATCAAAAATATTATTTTATGGAAACTAAATTTATAAAATTTTATGTTTTAATTAATTAAGTGTTATTTGGCCCAATTTAATTATTTTAAATAGGCCCAATTACCCTTAAGTTGCAAGCCCATTTAACTTGTTAATTAAATTATAAATAGGTGTGTCTGATTCAGTTTCCCAGGTAGCTTCTTCAATGCCATGGCGACTCCACTGGACTTTCACAAGCAGAATTGTCTTCGTTCTGAGCTGTTTTTCCTTTAGGTCGAGGATCTGAATCGGCCTTTCAAAATAGCTCAATGTCTCGTCAAATTCGACCTCTGGTGGCTGAATAACATGTGAAGCATCAGGCAGGTATTTTCGCAATAATGATACATGAAAGACATCATGTATCCTAGATAGAGAAGGCGGTAAGGCGAGTCGATAGGTACGATCTCCTATCTTCTCGAGAATGTCATATGGCCCAATATATCGTGGAGACAACTTTCTTTTCTTGCCAAATCTGACAACTCCTCTGAAAGGTGAAATCTTCAAAAATACCCGGTCTCCTGCCTCAAATACCAACGGTCGTCGTCTGATGTTGGCATATTTGGCCTTTCTATCTTGAGCTGCCTTCATTTTCTTCTGAATCAGCTTCACTTTTTCTGTCACATCTCTGATCATATCAGTTCCAATCTCAGGAACTTCAGAGATATCATCCCAATAAAGAGGGGATTTGCATTTCTTTCCGTACAACACTTCAAACGATGCCATCTCAATACTCGTCTGATAGCTATTGTTGTACGAAAATTCACAAAGTGGCAATGCATCTTGCCAGTTAGTGCTAAAATCAAGCACTACAGCTCTCAGCATATCTTCCAGTGTCTGGATCGTCCGCTCTGACTGTCCGTCAGTTTGTGGATGATATGCGGTACTCAGATGTAATTTCGTACCTAGAGCGCTGCAAACTTTGCCAGAAGTGCGAAGTAAACCGAGGATCACGATCTGATACAATCGACTTCGGCACTCCATGTAATCTGACCACTTCTCTGACATAAATATCGGTCATCTGGTCATGTCTATATGTCATCTTGTATGGAATAAAACATGCGGATTTGTTCAATCTTTCAATCACAACCCAAATCGCATCACAACCTCTGGAGGAACGCGGTAACTGCGTCACAAAATCCATGGAAATGTGATCCCATTTCCATTCAGGAATAGATAAATTGTGCAGTAGACCTCCTGGTTTCTTTCTCTCAGCTTTCACCTGTTGGCAATTCAGACATTTGGATACAAATGTAGCAATATCAGCTTTCATCTGTTTCCACCAGTATTGTGTCTTCAGATCATTGTACATCTTCCTGCCATCAGGATGAATGCTAAAACGACTGCTGTGCGCTTTTGCCAGTATCCGCTGTCTCAAATCTGAAACATTCGGCACAACAATATGGTTATTCACATACAAAACACTGTCATGAACCTGATATTCCGATTGATGTCCAGCTCTGACCATAGCAATCGAATTCTGTACATTCTGATCAACTTTCTGTGCTTCTTTGATTCTCGATATCAGTTCTGGTTCGACTCGAATAGCACATAATCTCAGAGGCTGACAATCTGTTTCAAAGGCTAATCCAGACAAACAGCAATCTTCTATCAAATTCGAAACACCAATCGTTGATAAGGATAAAGAACATACCTTTCGACTCGGTGCATCAGCTGCTGCATTGGACTTTCCAGGATAGTATTTGATTTCACAATCAAAATCCTTCAATAAATCAAGCCATCTTCGCTGCCTCATATTCAACTTGGACTGTGAAAACAGATACTTCAGGCTCTTGTGATCAGAATAAATTTCAAACTTCTCACTGTAAAGGTAGTGTCGCCATATCTTCAAAGCAAATACAATGGCAGCCAATTCAAGATCATGAATTGGGTAACGAGTCTCGTGTGGCTTCAGCTGTCTCGAGGCATAAGCAATAACATGTCCTCGCTGCATCAGAACACAACCCAAACCTCGGTGAGATGCATCACAATAGACCACAAAATCACCAGTACCTGATGAAATAGTAAGTATCGGTGCACTGGTCAGTCTTTTCTTCAATTCAAGAAAGTTGGTCTCACATTCTTCAGACCAAACAAATGGAGCATTCTTTCCAGTCAACTGAGTAATCGGCTTGGCAATGCTGGAAAAATCTTTGATGAATCTTTTGTAATATCCGGCCAAACCCATAAAGCTACGAATCACGGGTACTGATGTCGGTTTTGGCCAACTGATCACAGCCTCAACTTTATTGGGATCAACAGAAATACCATCTCCGGATATAATGTGACCAAAGAATACAACCTGTCTCAACCAAAACTCGCATTTCGACAGTTTAGCATATAATTTCTCAGCCCTCAGAATTTTCAATACAGTTCTCAAATGCTCAGCATGCTCAATCATATTTTTCGAATAAATCAAAATATCATATGATAACGAAATCATCAAGATATCTCTGGAATATACGGTTCATCAGACCCATAAATACAGCTGGAGCATTAGTCAACCCAAACGGCATGACAATAAATTCATAATGTCCATACCTGGTTCTAAATGCTGTCTTCGAGATATCAGAATCTCTGACTCTCAGCTGATGATATCCAGATCTCAGATCGATCTTGGACTATACTGAAGAACCCTGCAACTGATCAAACAAGTCATCAATGCGAGGCAAGGGATATTTATTCTTTACCGTTGCTTTATTCAGTTGTCGATAGTCGATGCAGAGTCTCATTGAACTGTCTTTTTTTCTCACAAACAATATTGGAGCACCCCAAGGAGACACGCTCAGTTTGATATACCCCTTGGCCAGTAAATCCTCCAACTGTTCTTTCAACTCTTTCAATTCAATCGGTGCCATTCTGTACGGAGCTCTAGAAATCGGAACTGTACCTGGCATCAATTCAATGCTGAAGTCGATCTCTCGAATCGGAGGTAAACCAGGAATCTCATCTGGGAAGACATCAGCAAACTCACATACCACTGGCAAATCAGCCAATGATGGACTAGATTTCAGTAGATCAACTAAATAGACAAGGAATCCCTCCGCTCCTTTCTGTAACAATCGAGTCATATTCATAGCAGATATCAAAGAAATTCTGGCTCGAGAACCCTTACCGTAGAATTTCCACTCAACAGCCATCTCAGGTCCGAATCTCACAATCTTGTGGAAACAATCAACAGTAGCTCTGTACTTGGTCAACATATCGATACCGATAATACAGTCAAAATCAGACAAGACAATACAGTCTAACTCAACCTCATGCCCATCATACCGTAACATACAATGTTTCACAGACTTCAGTGATTTCAAACTTGTCCCCAAAGGAGAAGAGACAGACACTACAGCAGATAATGACTCAATGGGCAATGAATGCATCAATGCAAATCGCTCAGATATGAATGTATGCGATGCACCAGTATCTATCAATACATATGCAAGAGAACCAAAAATAAAACAGTTACCTGCAACAACATCATCTGGTGCGTCCTGAGCCTGCTCTTCAGTCAAGGCGAACACTCTGGCCTGCTGTCTAGGAGGTTGGCTAACTGTCTGGCTTCCTCCTTGTGAGGGCCCTCGAACTACTTGCTTGAAAATTTGCGGAAAATTAAAAATTTTCTTTTTAAAAGAACTTAAATGGCCTCATTCATAAAATCACTGGTGAATCAAGTTCAATATTTCAAAATATTGCAGCGGAAGAAAATCAAAGTTTGCCAACAACAACGATTTAAAAATATTCAACAACTGATAAAAATTGTTTGCGAAGAAAATAACAACTGCTGCTCTGAGGTCCTCGGGTGCCACTACTGCCGACCCAAGCTGACTCACTGGTCCCCGCCCTCGGCCCTGGCCTCATCAGTACCTAAAACAATCAAGTCTAGTGAGCCTAAAGACTCAGCATGCATAAATCGCAGGTAACGAGTAAAAATCTGAATTTAAAATATGCATGTGATAAAATATCCTGTCCTGAGGCATACTGAAAATAATCTGTACTGAGCAATTATAATACGTGCATAACTGAACTGGAAGTCACTGTAAAAATATTTGCTCCTTGGAGCCTGTACTGAAATATCTGGTAAAATTTTCTGTTGAGATTATGTTTTACGCCTGTGGCCACTGCACTAAGCTGAACTGATCGGTAACTGGCTACCGGGGAGGCTGAAACTGATCTGAGCTGGCCGGTCACTGGCGACCGGGTGGTACCATACTGAACTGATCGGTCACTGGCGACCGTATAAAAATAACACTCCCACATAGTGAATGAACCACAAGCCATATCGCATAAATCTCAAAAAAAATAATCATTTTCTATTTAATGCACGTAAAATAATTAACTGGCGTAATGAAAATTCCTGTAATTTTACCAACTGGATTGGATTGGATCGTTCCCAGGCTTGCTGCAACCTAACTGTGCCATGAAAAATATGCAATAGCTTAAACTTGACCAACTATGCAATTTACGTTTAAAAGATGCGACTATGACGCCTAATGACTTCGCATTTAATCATGACTCCGAGCCAACCTGAACCGACACGGAACCGACGTATAGTCATGATTAAAATACGCTGAAAAATCATAAAATAATGTTCCTAAAATGATAGGGTCGAAATCTAGGTGAAATGGAGGCCAAAACACGAAACGCTCTTTCGAGAGTCAATTTGGCACATTGCACCGTAAATTCTCGTACGACCTCAAAAATGATCCAAATGACAAACGGTTGAAAACATGACCTTCCCAACTCAATGAGGCACTGTCCAGTCCAAGGCCATGGGCTAAAAGCCAACCAAGAACTCAAACGACGCTTCTGAACAGCAGCATACTTGCTGTCAAAAAAATACAGCAGCTGCGCACTACAAGACTTGCATTGGTTTCGAGACTATCGGCCATTAGGGGCGTGAACCACCGACCAGAGACTCTTACCAACATCCCAAGGAATGATTTGAACCATGGCTAAGGGCCCTAGGCCAGCCACAATCCGCATCACACCAAATCTTAACCGAAGGGTCCAACCGAGAGCAACGTGCATGCGTGTGTAGTGTTTATGCTATGATCGATGTCTTGCGTCGTTCCAGTGGCCATTTGATTGACCATGGCACGATCTAGACATCTAGGAGCATGATATGAACCGTGGCTAAGGGCCATAGGCCAACCAAGATCCACACCAAGCCACAAAAGAAACGAACCATATGCTGAAAAATGGAAGGGCCGAATGGGGAAAGGGGCTGTTTTGATGTTTTGATTAAAAACCGATGAACCATGGACCAAGCCACCAAAAGGGCAACTTAGTCACGTCTTAGACATGCTAGGGAAGTGATCCAACCATGGCTATAGGCCCTTGGGGCAGCCAAGATCAGATCCAACCCCTTGACAAGAAACTGAATTTTCGAACCACATTTTTCTGCACCTAAGGGACTTGCTGTCATTCTGAATTTCCAGCAAGCATGGGGCTGGTTTGAATGGACCAACATGGTCCTAATGCATCCTACTACATGTATACAAGCCGCCTTGGGAGCCTGGAATCGAACCAATCACCTGAAACCACAAAACTCAGAAAAACGTAAAGCTTGTCATGAAAGGGCCGAAATTCTGCATGTGTGTTCCAAAAATATTTTGACATGTATCTCGGTTTTTGCTTGCTAAAACATGATCATGTACTGAAAAATAAATGATAATATGACTTGATTGAGGTTTGAAAGAAATCTAGACATGCCTGGTTTCGTTTCGAAAGAAAACGAAAGAAGAGACGAGACGGCGCGGAGGAGACGGAGTGGCTTGCTTCTCTACCTTTCTTGGCTCTCGATTTTTCTCCCTTTCTCCCTAGCTGCTATCCACGTTTTTTCTACTGAAAAGGGGTCTTATTTTCGGTGGAGGTGGAGGGGGGAGTGATGGTTATGAAGGTGAGGAGAAGGGTGCACAAAAATAGGATCATATCAAGACCAAGTCCACTCCCCTTTTGAATTTGAATTTTGAATTGATATCAAATGAGTTGGTGGATGCTTCTAGGAGGTGGTGGCCGAAATTTAGCTTGATTCTAGACTAGGATATGTCCATTTATTTAATTAAATTGTGCTCCCAAAAATCCTAGAATTATCCTACTAATTACATGCAAAGAATTGGTCAAAGTTGGTGAGTTGGAAAATGAATCTTCTAGCACTAAGGGTGGCCGAAAAATGCATGATAAAATAAAGAGAAATGTTGATTATCTAGTCAACTAATAATCCTTGAAAGCCTTACTAATCCTTTAAATAATTTAGTGAGCTAACCCCTTAATTTAATAACTTAAATGAGTTCATTTCTTAATCACCTCAAATAATTAAATTAAATCTTCAAACCTTCCTTTCTAACTTAAATGAACTTAGTTACTAGCTAAATTAACTTCTGGAAATATTTCTCAAATCTTAAATTCTATCTCAAAACTCCAACTCCGGTCCGGCCTCACTGAAAATACTGAAATGCTAAAAATCAAACTGCTGAACTGAAATAATAAATAATTAACTTCAAACAAATGCATTTAAAATAATCATGCAATGAAGTCAATTAAATTTAAAAATCTAGAATTATGCATGGCTTATACGTCTACTGATTTACGGGTTCTACAATCCTTCCCCCCTTAAGTAAATTTCGTCCTCGAAATTAGAACTCACCGAATAACTCGGGGTATCTACTTCTCATCTCCGGCTCAGACTCCCACGTAGCTTCCTCCTCTGAATGGTTGAGCCATTTGACTTTGACTCGCTTAACCAACTTGTTCCGAAGTTTCTTCTCTTGTCTGTCTAGGATCTGCACGGGTCTCTCCTCATAAGATAAGTTCGGAGTAAGCTGCAACGGCTCGAAATTCAGCACATGCGAAGGATTTGCCATATACTTCCTCAGCATGGAGACGTGAAAGACATTGTGTACTCCGGCCAGATTTGGCGGAAGAGCCACACGATAAGCAAGCGTCCCAACTCTGTCGAGGATCTCAAACGGTCCAATGAATCTCGGACTGAGCTTCCCTTTCTTGCCAAATCTCATGACACCCTTCATAGGTGCCACTTTCACGAAGACATGATCGCCCACTGCAAACTCTAATTCTCTCCTCCGCTGATCGGCATAACTCTTCTGTCGGCTCTGAGCAGTCCTCATCCTATCACGGATCTTGACTACTACATCTGCTGCCTGCTGAACAATCTCTGGACCCAACTCTGCTCTCTCTCCTACTTCATCCCAATGAACAGGAGATCTACACTTGCGACCATACAGCGCTTCATACGGAGCCATACCTATGGACGACTGGAAACTGTTGTTATAGGTGAACTCTACCAATGGTAAGTTCGACTCCCAACTCCCAGAGAAATCAATGACGCAAGCACGGAGAAGATCCTCTAAGATCTGAATAACTCGCTCCGACTGTCCATCTGTCTGCGGATGGAAAGCTGTGCTAAACAGCAACTTCGTACCCAAAGTCGAATGCAAACTCTTCCAAAACGAGGAAGTGAATCTGGGATCTCTGTCGGATACGATAGAAACTGGAATACCGTGGAGTCGGACTATCTCTCGGATATACAGCTCTGCATACTGAACCATGGTGAAAGTCGTCTTAATAGGCAAGAAGTGCGCTGATTTGGTAAGACGATCTACAATCACCCAGATAGCATTCGATCCTCTGGCTGACCTCGGCAATCCGGTCACAAAGTCCATGGTAATGTTCTCCCACTTCCACTCGGGAATAGGAAGAGGCTTGAGCAAACCTGCTGGTCTCTGATGCTCGGCCTTCACTAACTGGCAAGTCAGGCACTCGGATACAAAACGCCTGATGTCCTTCTTCATTCCTGGCCACCAATACAATAGCTGCAGATCTTTGTACATCTTCGTACTCCCAGGGTGAATAGAGTACGGGGACGTATGGGCCTCTGATAAGATGTCTGCTCGGATAGAATCACTGCTAGGAACCCATATCCTATCTCGGTATCTCACAATACCGTCGCTGACTGAATACAAAACACTGCCCTTAGCTTCATCTCTCTTCTTCCACTGTGCCAACTGCTCATCTGCTGCCTGACCGCTGCGAATACGGTCAATAAGAGAGGACTGGATAGTCAAGGTAGATAAACGAGGAACTCTACCTCGAGGGTAAGTCTCAAGATCAAACCTCTGCATCTCAATCTGAAGAGGTTTCTGCATCGTCAAATGAGCCATCACTGCGACTTTCCTGCTCAAAGCATCCGCAACTACATTAGCTTTACCCGGGTGGTAGCTAATGTCACAATCGTAGTCTTTCACAAGCTCCAACCAACGCCTCTGACGCATGCTCAGCTCCTTCTGCGTAAAGAAATACTTGAGGCTCTTATGGTCGGTAAAGATCTGACACTTCTCTCCATACAGATAGTGCCTCCAAATCTTCAAAGCAAAAACTACGGCCGCTAACTCCAGATCATGGGTGGGGTAGTTCTTCTCGTGAATTTTCAGCTGTCGAGAAGCATACGCTATCACTCTCCCATGCTGCATCAAAACTGCACTTAAACCAAGCTTCGAAGCATCGGTATAAAGAACAAACTCACCAGATCCTGACGGTACAGCCAAAACGGGTGTTGAGATAAGAGCTTGCTTCAAAGTATCGAAGCTCTTCTGACACTCCTCGCTCCACACAAACTTCACATTTTTCTTTGTCAGTGCTGTGAGTGGAACGGCAATAGAGGAAAATCCTTGGATGAATTTCCTGTAATATCCTGCTAGCCCAAGAAAACTGCGGATATCTGATGCATTCTGAGGCACAACCCAATCTCTGACTGCTGCAACTTTCGCCGGGTCTACCTCAATGCCACTGCTAGAAACAATGTGGCCCAAGAACGCCACCTTCTCTAACCAGAATTCGCACTTACTGAACTTTGCGAATAATTTATGTTTCTGCAATGTCTGCAACACTGTGGTCAGATGCCTGCTGTGCTCCTCCCGACTCTTGGAGTAGACGAGAATGTCATCTATGAACACTATCACAAACTGGTCAAGGTACGGCTGAAATACGCGATTCATTAGGTCCATGAAGATCGCTGGCGCATTCGTCAGACCGAACGGCATCACTAGGAACTCGTAGTGGCCATAACGAGTCCTGAAAGCTGTCTTCGAGACATCAGCATCTCTCACCCTCAACTGGTGATAACCGGAACGCAGATCTATCTTGGAGAAAATCGAAGCTCCCTGCAACTGGTCAAACAGATCCTCAATCCTCGGCAGTGGGTATTTATTCTTCACTGTAACCCTGTTCAACTCCCGGTAGTCAATGCAAAGCCTCATCGTGCCATCCTTCTTTTTCACGAATAAGACTGGCGCGCCCCATGGAGAAAAGCTCGGGCGAATGAACTCCTTGTCAAGAAGTTCTTGGATCTGCTTCTTAAGCTCTGCCATCTCTGTCGGTGCTAGACGGTACGGTGCTTTGGATATCGGAGCCGTACCTGGCATAAGCTCAATGGAAAACTCCACCTCTCTCTCTGGTGGCATACCAGAGACGTCTTCGGGAAAAACGTCTAAGAAATCTCTGACAATCGGAACATCTGAGGCTGACTGGCTGGGTTCCTCGGGGACAGATAAAAAGGTTGCTAGAAATGCCCGACACCCTCTATGCATGAGCTTCCTAGCCTGAACATAAGGAATAATGCGCGGTAAAGGAAAGTACCTGTCCGGCTCAAATAAGAACTGCTCCATTCCCGGCGGTCGGACAAGAACGGATCTCCGCTGGAAGTCTATCAACACTCTGTTCCTCAATAGCCAGTCCATCCCTAGGATGATGTCAAATTCCGGCATCGGTAGCACAATCAGATCCGCATAAACAAGATTACCGTGCAGCTCAAGGTCTATATCTCGGATAACATTGGTGGCTGCCATCTCCTCGCCTGACGGCAACACTACTGAAAAGGCTGTATCTAGCCCAATGGTCTGGATCTTGAGAAAGTTTGCAAAGACCTCCGAAATAAACGAGTGAGTGGCCCCTGAATCTATCAAGGCCTTGGTAGCGGAACCAGATATAAAAATTCTCCCTGAAAGAGCGGAGCTCTAAGTTGAATCCCACTACAAGATCTAAGCTTATAGACATGCAAAGGTCTAGGTTCCTCTAGCTTAATTTCCCCGAAATAAATCTGAGTAGAGCATGCAATCCTATAACAGTTCTAAGTTCAAAATCTAAATCCCGATTCCCAAAATGTTGAAAGTCGAAGAATAACTTAAAGTTTAAAGGTACCTGTCAACAACATAGTCTCCGGGTTGGCTTCCGCGGCATGGAGAGCAAAAACTCTGCCTTGGGTAGGCAGATTCCTCTGAGGGCACTGCAGCAACATGTGGTCTGGACTGCCACACTTAAAACACTTTCCTGAGCCAGCCATACATGCTCCAGGATGGCGACGTGAGCACCTGGGACAGACTGGGTGCTCCTGAGTCCTCGGGGCTGGGCGTCCCCGCTGCTGCTGCTGCTGCTGCTGGCCTCGGTTCCTGGGCGGTCCATGAAAAGGCCTCTTATTCTGCTGCTGATGAGGAGGAGGGCGGTGCGGTGCCTGGACTGGGCGCTTGCCCTGGCGATCCCTCTCGATATCCCACAGATCCTGCTCTGCGGCTAAGGCCTTGGAGACGGCAACCTCATAAGTAGCAGGGTCAGATACCCTAACATCCCGGCGCAAGATCGGCCGTAAACCCACCAGGAAGTGCATCAGCTTGGCTCTGGCATCATTCGCTATCAGGGGCACAAAGTGACAGCCCCTCTCGAACTTACGGATAAACTCCGTAACCGACATATCCCCCTGTCTCAGGCTCATGAACTCGGTGGTCAGCCTGGTGCGAACCTCCTCAGCAAAATACTTGGAGTAGAAAACCTCCGTAAAGCGGGTCCAAGAAAGTGTAGCCAATGTCAGGGCTACCGAAGCTCCTTCCCACCATAAGCGGGCGTCTCCAGTGAACAGGTAGGTGGCACATCGGACTCGGTCTGCGTCCCCCAGCTCCATAAAATCGAAGATAACCTCGAGGGATTTGATCCATCCCTCGGCAACCATGGGGTCAGATGCCCCAGAGAATTCCTTCGGGCGCATCTTCATGAATCGCTCATACACTGCCTCGGGCCCTGTCGGCCTGGCTGCGGCTGCGGCTACGGCTGCGGCATTGCCCCCCGCAAACTGTGCGAAGAACTGTGCCATCCCAGCTAACATCTGGGCACTCATGTCCGGTGGGGGCGGTGGAGGAGGTGGTAGGTCTCCCTCCGGTCTATGCTCCTCTCTGTCCTCTCGGCGAGGCTCCACCTCTCTGTTGCGCTCTAAAATGCGTCTAGGGGGCATACTGTTCCAACATAACCCATACGTAACTAACATGCATAATTCCATACTTTATTTTAAATGAACTCTGAAATACTGAAAATCTGGAAGCATGCTGACAAAATAATTCATGCTATAACTGAAATGCTGAACAAAATGCTGAACTGAAAAACTTACAGACCAAAGGCGTGGCTTCGTGAGCTTCTCGCGGTCAGTAGTAGTGAAACCCTATACAGAACCACCGCTCTGATACCAACTGTGAGGGCCCTCGAACTACTTGCTTGAAAATTTGCGGAAAATTAAAAATTTTCTTTTTAAAAGAACTTAAATGGCCTCATTCATAAAATCACTGGTGAATCAAGTTCAATATTTCAAAATATTGCAGCGGAAGAAAATCAAAGTTTGCCAACAACAACGATTTAAAAATATCCAACAACTGATAAAAATTGTTTGCGAAGAAAATAACAACTGCTGCTCTGAGGTCCTCGGGTGCCACTACTGCCGACCCAAGCTGACTCACTGGTCCCCGCCCTCGGCCCTGGCCTCATCAGTACCTAAAACAATCAAGTCTAGTGAGCCTAAAGACTCAGCATGCATAAATCGCAGGTAACGAGTAAAAATCTGAATTTAAAATATGCATGTGATAAAATATCCTGTCCTGAGGCATACTGAAAATAATCTGTACTGAGCAATTATAATACGTGCATAACTGAACTGGAAGTCACTGTAAAAATATTTGCTCCTTGGAGCCTGTACTGAAATATCTGGTAAAATTTTCTGTTGAGATTATGTTTTACGCCTGTGGCCACTGCACTAAGCTGAACTGATCGGTAACTGGCTACCGGGGAGGCTGAAACTGATCTGAGCTGGCCGGTCACTGGCGACCGGGTGGTACCATACTGAACTGATCGGTCACTGGCGACCGTATAAAAATAACACTCCCACATAGTGAATGAACCACAAGCCATATCGCATAAATCTCAAAAAAAATAATCATTTTCTATTTAATGCACGTAAAATAATTAACTGGCGTAATGAAAATTCCTGTAATTTTACCAACTGGATTGGATTGGATCGTTCCCAGGCTCGCTGCAACCTAACTGTGCCATGAAAAATATGCAATAGCTTAAACTTGACCAACTATGCAATTTACGTTCAAAAGATGCGACTATGACGCCTAATGACTTCGCATTTAATCATGACTCCGAGCCAACCTGAACCGACACTGAACCGACGTATAGTCATGATTAAAATACGCTGAAAAATCATAAAATAATGTTCCTAAAATGATAGGGTCGAAATCTAGGTGAAATGGAGGCCAAAACACGAAACGCTCTTTCGAGAGTCAATTTGGCACATTGCACCGTAAATTCTCGTACGACCTCAAAAATGATCCAAATGACGAACGGTTGAAAACATGACCTTCCCAACTCAATGAGGCACTGTCCAGTCCAAGTCCATGGGCTAAAAGCCAACCAAGAACTCAAACGACGCTTCTGAACAGCAGCATACTTGCTGTCAAAAAAATACAGCAGCTGCGCACTACAAGACTTGCATTGGTTTCGAGACTATCGGCCATTAGGGGCGTGAACCACCGACCAGAGACTCTTACCAACATCCCAAGGAATGATTTGAACCATGGCTAAGGGCCCTAGGCCAGCCACAATCCGCATCACACCAAATCTTAACCGAAGGGTCCAACCGAGAGCAACGTGCATGCGTGTGTAGTGTTTATGCTATGATCGATGTCTTGCGTCGTTCCAGTGGCCATTTGATTGACCATGGCACGATCTAGACATCTAGGAGCATGATATGAACCATGGCTAAGGGCCATAGGCCAACCAAGATCCACACCAAGCCACAAAAGAAACGAACCATATGCTGAAAAATGGAAGGGCCGAATGGGGAAAAAGGCTGTTTTGATGTTTTGATTAAAAACTGATGAACCTTGGACCAAGCCACCAAAAGGGCAACTTAGTCACGTCTTAGACATGCTATGGAAGTGATCCAACCATGGCTATAGGCCCTTGGGGCAGCCAAGATCAGATCCAACCCCTTGACAAGAAACTGAATTTTCGAACCACATTTTTCTGCACCTAAGGGACTTGCTGTCATTCTGAATTTCCAGCAAGCATGGGGCTGGTTTGAATGGACCAACATGGTCCTAATGCATCCTACTACATGTATACAAGCCGCCTTGGGAGCCTGGAATCGAACCAATCACCTGAAACCACAAAACTCAGAAAAACGTGAAGCTTGTCATGAAAGGGCCGAAATTCTGCATGTGTGTTCCAAAAATATTTTGACATGTATCTCGGTTTTTGCTTGCTAAAACATGATCATGTACTGAAAAATAAATGATAATATGACTTGATTGAGGTTTGAAAGAAATCTAGACATGCCTGGTTTCGTTTCGAAAGAAAACGAAAAGAAGAGACGAGACGGCGCGGAGGAGACGGAGTGGCTTGCTTCTCTACCTTTCTTGGCTCTCGATTTTTCTCCCTTTCTCCCTAGCTGCTATCCACGTTTTTTCTACTGAAAAGGGGTCTTATTTTCGGTGGAGGTGGAGGGGGGAGTGATGGTTATGAAGGTGAGGAGAAGGGTGCACAAAAATAGGATCATATCAAGACCAAGTCCACTCCCCTTTTGAATTTGAATTTTGAATTGATATCAAATGAGTTGGTGGATGCTTCTAGGAGGTGGTGGCCGAAATTTAGCTTGATTCTAGACTAGGATATGTCCATTTATTTAATTAAATTGTGCTCCCAAAAATCCTAGAATTATCCTACTAATTACATGCAAAGAATTGGTCAAAGTTGGTGAGTTGGAAAATGAATCTTCTAGCACTAAGGGTGGCCGAAAAATGCATGATAAAATAAAGGGAAATGTTGATTATCTAGTCAACTAATAATCCTTGAAAGCCTTACTAATCCTTTAAATAATTTAGTGAGCTAACCCCTTAATTTAATAACTTAAATGAGTTCATTTCTTAATCACCTCAAATAATTAAATTAAATCTTCAAACCTTCCTTTCTAACTTAAATGAACTTAGTTACTAGCTAAATTAACTTCTGGAAATATTTCTCAAATCTTAAATTCTATCTCAAAACTCCAACTCCGGTCCGGCCTCACTGAAAATACTGAAATGCTAAAAATCAAACTGCTGAACTGAAATAATAAATAATTAACTTCAAACAAATGCATTTAAAATAATCATGCAATGAAGTCAATTAAATTTAAAAATCTAGAATTATGCATGGCTTATACGTCTACTGATTTACGGGTTCTACACTCCTGGCCTCGGCTGTGACTGGGCTGGTGCTGGCTGGAAAGAGTGAATTGCAGATGGTGGTCGTCTACTAGTCTGAGCTACTGATCCAGATGATTCGGCATCCTGTGATCTCTAAGAATCTCTCTGGGGACAAACTCTAGCAAAATTTCCCTGCTGTCTACAAATACGGCAACTGCCAAACACTCCTCGGCACTGCTCTGTGGCATGTTTTCCTCCACAAGTGTTGCAATAGGCTCCTGTATAACTCTGGCCCTGACCAATCTGTTTCGAGCCACTAGAACTGGATGAACTGCTTCAAGATCTCTTAAACTGCTTCCCTCTGGCTTTTAGGTAATATTTCTTTCCACCACTGCTGCTGCCACTCTCAAATCGGAGAGGTGGTTGATGTGGTCTCGGTGCTGGAGGCACAAATGAAGCTCCTTTCTGTCTCATCAGACCGGCTTCGGCTCCCTTAGCTCTATTCAAGGCATCAGTAAAATTGTTTGGTCGCCCTGTATTCACCAATGTAAATATTTCAGGATTCAGGTCATTAATGAACTGATCGGCAACAGCTTCGTCGTTCTCGGCCACATGTGGAGCAAAGCGCAGTAATGTAAAGAACTTGGCCACATATTCCTCAATGTTTAGCTGACCCTATCTCAGATTGACAAATTCGGCCCCTTTGTCCATCATGCAATTGGTGCCCGTTCATTTTCACTCTCCGCTCATCAGTGTAATCCAAGGACTCAAACAGCATCTCAATGTCATCCAGCCAACTCTCACAATCCACTGCTGTCTCAGTACCCTTCAGAGTCGGTGGATGGAACGACTGAAATCTCTTCAGCAATGTTTCCATCGGTGTTGCTGTCACATCCATTGGGGGATTCGAAGTGCAACCCTGTTCTGGTACTCTTCGAGGAGGCATATCTGATTACCAAAAGGGTTAGCAACCAAATACAACAAATCTGTTTCAGTCCTCCTCCGATCATCTTACTGCTGATCAAGAATCGGTTTTGATTCATTCTCAATAACACATGTTTCCAAATCAAATCAGATAAACAGATAAACATACATTATAAAGCAGTAGAGCATGTTAGCAATCAAAAGCAAGGAAAGAAAACTCATTCTACCCCGCTCACTAGCTCCTATCTCAGTCTAAAGGATCTATCGTTCTGATACCATCTGTTGTTGGGACCCGGACGCTAATTCATTTCTTAATCATTTGTGGGAATAATTAAATTAATTATAATAAACAGGGTCTAAATTTTTTTTATGCAAGTATCAAATGCGTAACGTAATGGAATTCATTCGAATATATACATTGAAAACAAAGTACAAGTCTTGTACCATATACAGTCATTTAAAACTAAGGTTTAACGACTACATATCAAGTGTTCAAACCCTATCTACAAACCAAGTCCGTAGTCTCCACTCTAATCACGATCTCTCTTCATCTCCTCGACCCTGATCCTGTCCCACCTGTTGCCATGCACACATACAAACACGACAACAGTCGGATAAATCCGGTGAGAAATACATCCCAGTATAAATCAACGATACATGGAATCATATAATCAATATAAAGCATGAAGCAGATATCAGTAATATGTATCAAAATCTTAAAACATAATTCAATTCATGACTCTATATCTCAGACTATACTCCTTCCTAGTCTAGGGATCCCGGTTTCCATACGTTGGCATACTATATCGAATCTCAGTAATAGAAGTAAATCCACCTCTAATCAAACATCGATATAAACCAAACATCCAATGTCTTGACCTATCCGTCAAAGACTTTGGCACCTCCGCCAATCACTATTCGGTGACAATGAACAATGGGTCAGTGACGATTCAATCACCATCTGGCTCTTCTGTCACAAGACCAATCGTCTAATACATTCTATCTATAAATCAATAGAACAAGCATATCAATCCAAATCAATGCACATAATAACAATAAGTATGTGGTTTAGGGAAACTCAAGTATATCACACTCGAGTCATTCTCCCGGTTCGACATTGACTTATACCTTTCTTTAGTTGCAGTTCTGACAACGTTCAAGTCTGGAATTCGAAGTTTGTCAATACACAATCTGGCAATAACAATATCAAGAAGTATAATATCAATATACTGCTCAAATCAATATCAAATCTGAATCTAACTCAAAATCAACGGCATAACGGAACAATCTGAATATACCAAGCAATACAAATCAATACATATCAATTCCTGCAACTCCCAATCGATACAACCCAAATGTGATATCAAATTTCAATCATATCTAATCAGAAATTCATAACAATTTCATACGGTAACCGTTCTTCGATCCGGTTTTGATTATACGACGTCTAACATGTCAAGAACATCATATATTAATCATATCCGATTCTGGGAATATCATAATTTCAAGACATATCAAAACTTAGTAAAACTTACGTCCAGTTGAAGTCCTTGTCGATAGGAACACAGTATTGAAGTCGGATTGAAATTCTGACGGACGGATTTCTTGCAGCTTGGCATGAAGTCCTCGGCATCATTTTACTCGGCAGCTCGCGCATATGCGCGCCCCACCACCGCACATATACGCGAGGTTCTCTGGACTCGCAATTTTTTCTTGCACACACTGGCGCATATGCGCGCACTCAATTCGCGCATATGCGCGAGGCCCTCTGCCCATCTAGCGCATATGCGCGCCTCCTGGTCGCGCATATGCGCGAGGTGTACTGTCCTCGCACATACAACCTTTCATGCTGAATCAAATCTTGTCCCGATTAATCCTCTCATATTAATATCAATTCACAATAAATCATTTCGCAGATTAACAGATAAAAATCCCGGGCATTACAATGAATCAGAACCGACTCTTGATCGGAGGTAAGATGATCAGAAGAGGACTGAGACAGATTTGTTAACTTGATTACTAATCCTTTTGATAGTCAGATATGCCTCCTCGAAGAATCCCAGAACAGGGTAGCACCTCGACCAATCCGATGGATGTTACAGCCACACCTATGGAACCATTGTTAAAGAGATTTCAGTCGTTTAAACCGTCGACTTTGAAAGGCACTGAGACGTTTGTTGACTGTGAGAGTTGGCTTGATGACATTGAGATGCTATTTGATTCACTTGACTATACAGATGAGCGTAGAGTCAGACTGATTGGGCACAATTTGCATGATGTTGCAAAGAATTGGTGGCTTACAACTAAAAGAGATTTGGAGCATCGAGATACGGTTATTACTTGGAAGATCTTTAAACTGAATTCTATCAACGATTCTTCCCAGTATCGTACAAAAAAGACAAGGGTGCAGAGTTTGCCAACCTGAAACAGGGACAATTGAATACTGAAGAATATGTGGCCAAATTCTCTACCTTGCTACGATTTGCTCCACACGTTGCTGAGAATGACGAAGCAGTGACTGATCAGTTTATCAATGGGCTGAATCCTGATATTTTTACACTGGTAAATACAGGAAAGGCGAATAATTTTGCTGATGCTTTGAATAGAGCAAAAGGAGCGGAAGCATGCCTGATTAGGCAGAAAGGAGCTTCGTATGTTGCACCAGCACCGAAACAGCAACAACCCTCAACTCAGTTCCACCAACCACCTCCCAAATTTCGAGAGTGGCAGTAGCAACAGCGGGAAGAAAGATCAATTGAAAGCCAGAGGAAAATAGTTTAAGAAATCTGGTAGTAGTTCATCTAGCTCCACTGGTTCACGACAGAGCCAGAATTATACAGGGGTATATTGCAGAACTTGTGGAGGAAGACATCACACAGAGCAATGCAAAGGAGTATTTGGTAGTTGCAACATCTGCAGACAGTAGAGACACTTTGCCAGAGTTTGTCCACAGCGAGGTTCTCAACGATCCCAGGGAGCAGAATCATCTGGATCAGTGGCTCAGACTGATAGGCGATCATCTGCTGTTCACTCATTCCAGCCAGCACCTACTCAGTCACAACCGAGGCAGGAGAAAGCCAGACTGTTAGCCAGCCTCCGAGACAGCAAGCCAGAGTATTTGCACTGACTGAAGAACAGGCACATGAAGCACCTGATGATGTAGTTACAGGTAACTGTTCTCTTTGTGGTTACCCTGCTTATGTATTGATGGATACGGGTGCATCGCATACTTTTATTTCTGAGTGATTTGCATTGATACATGCTTTGCCTGTTGAGTCATTATCTGCTGTAGTATATGTCTTGTAGAACCCGTAAATCAGACTACGTATAAGTCATGCATAATTTCTAGCATTTAAAGTAAAATGATTTTTATTATTATTGCATGAGGATTTAAATTCATTCCTTTAAAGTTAATTATTTTATTGCAGTAGTTTAACTGTTATCTTTTCAGTTAATTCAGTGAGGCCGGACTGGAGTTGGAGTTTTGAGATAAAATTCAATATTAAGAAAACATTCCAAGAATTTATTTTAGCTAACTAGTAAGTTAATTTAAGGTAAAAGAGTGTTTAAGCAATTATTTAAGTAACTTGAGGTGAGTAGGAAATAAGTTCATTTGGGTTCCATAATTAATGTGTTAATTCACTAAATTATTTAAAGGATAGGTAACGCTCTAAAGATTTAAAATACACTAACTAAGCAATATTTTCCCTCCACTTCATAGCATGATTCGGCCACCCCCTTAGGTGATTAAACAATTCTTTGACAACTCACCACCTTTGACCCTTTCCTTGTCATTTCTTAGCATGATAATCCTTTCATTTATTAACCACCATTAATTAATATTAGATCATTATCCTAGCCTTGTTTGATAGGAAGAATCGGTCCTTGTTGCACCCCATTATCCCTCCAACAATCTCTTGGATATCAAACCATTTCAAATTCAAAGAGAGCAAGACTTGGTCTTGCCATCCCTTCTATATTGCAACTCCCCTTCATCACTCCTAACCATTCCCTCCCTCTCCATTATTTCGAAATTTCAGAGCCTACATTGAGAGAAAAATCGAGAGTGAGCAAGGGAATTAATAGAGAAAAAAAATCGAGTAGAAGGAAGGAAGATCACTCCATCTCCGCCGCGCCGCGTCGTTGTTTCATTCGTTTTCTTTTCAAAACGAAACCAAGGCATGTCTATATTTCTTTCACTCCTCAATCAAGCCATATTAATATTTTAAAAACATCATACTCATGATTTTTTTGAAACAAAAACCGAAATACATAAGAAGCATTTTTCGAAAATTCATGTGCAGATTTTCTGATTTCTTTCATACTTCACGGGTTCTGTGTTTGTGTGGTTTCAGGCGGTTGGCTCATGTCCAGGCTCCCAAGGCTGCATCTAGACATGTACTAAGACATGTTAGGATCATATTGTTCCAATAGTTTAAGCCCATGCATGCTGGAAATCGGATATGACAGCAACTTCCTCCTAGTGTCACTTGTGGTTCGATTTTTTTGTCACCTTGCTGTCAAGGGGAGTGTTTCTGATCTTGGCTGCCCTAAAGGCCTATAGCCATGGTTAGAACACCGACCTATCATGTCTAAGACGTGACCAAGTCGCCATTTCGAGTCTTGGTCCATGGTGGAATCGGTTTTCAAATAAAAGAAAACAAGAACAGCCCCTCCCCTTCAGCCCTTTTGAATCCTGCTTGTGTCCCTCGGTTTTTGGTGGTTTGGAGTGGACCTTGATTGGTCTCTGGCCCTTAGCCCTGGTTAACACCATATCCCATGATGTCTAGATCAAGCCATGGTCAACCATATGGCCAGTGGTATGATGCATGATAGCAACAAAATAAAATTTCAGAAACATCACTGTACAGATTTTGAGTTCTCGGTTGAAGCTTGGTGTTGACCTAGGTGTTGGATTGGATTGTGGTTGGCCTAGGGCCCTTAGCCATGGTTCAAACCATACCCTAGGATGTTGGTAAGAGGCTCTGGTCGGTGGTTCAAGCCCCAATGACCAATAGTCTCGCAAACAAAGCGATGTAAGCACAAGTGCGGTTGCTGGAATTTCTGGACAGCAACTTGCTGCGTCGGTTCAGAGGCTCGTTTAATTCTTGGTTGGCTTTTAGCATATGGCCTTGGACTGGACAGTACCTCATTGAGTTAGGAAGGCCGTGTTTTTGGCCGTTTGTAATTTGGTTAAGTTTAGAGGTCGTACAAGAATTTACGGTGCGACGTGCCAAATTGACTCTCGAAAGAGCGTTTCATGTTTTGGCCTCCATTCACCAAAATTTCGACATGCATCATTTTTGGAGCATTATTTTATCATTTTAGGTGTATTTTAATCATGACTAAATGATGGTTCGGTATTGGTTCGGGTTGGCACAGAGTCATGATTAAATACCAAGTCATTGGGCGTAATTGTCTCGTTTTTGGATTCAATTACAAAGTTCTATCAAGAAAACCATTTGCATATTTTTCATGTTAAATTTAGGTCGCAGCGAGCCTGGGAACGATCCAACCCATGTGGTAAAATAATACAGGATATTTAATTATATTACGTGCATAAAAATATAAAATATTCATTTTTGAGATTTATGCGATATTGCTTGTGGCCATTTCACTATCATGGGATTATTGTATCACCCGGTGGTCACTTACCGGTTCAGTTCAGTTCCACCCAGTATACTGTGGCATTAGTCTGATCAGACGATTATTACATCACCCGGTGGTCACTTACCGGTCAGTTCAGTTCAGTGCAGTGCATGGGCCACTTGCGTAAAACATAATCTCAACAGAAAATTATTATATGCTATTTCATTACAGGGCTCTATTGAGCAAACATTTCACTTATGATTCTCAATTCAGTTATGCACGTATTATAATTGCTTATGATAAGTTATTTTCACGTTATGCCTCATGACATGATATTTTTACTCCCATGAAATTTTATTATATTATTTACTCGTTATTTACGATATTTTCATGCTGAGTCTTTAAACTCACTAGACTTAATTGTTGAAGGTACTGATGAGGTCGGGATCGAGGGCGGGGACCAGTGAGCTAGCTTGGGTCAGCAGTAGTGGAACCCGAGGACCTCATTTACAACATTTACCATTTTTATGCTTAAACATTTTTATCAGTTGTTGGATTACTTTAACTTGTTATTTTGCGAACAATAATTTCTTCCGCTGGTATTTTGAATATTAAACTTGATTTATCAGTTTATTTTATGAATGAGGCATTTTAATTATTTTAATAAGAAAATTTTAAATTTTTCCGCAAATTTTCAAACACGAATTTTCGGGCCATTATAGGTGTATTATATGTCTCATCACCTTTGGGGACATGTTTGATATCAGTGAAGTCTGTGAAACATTTTATGTTATAGTATGATGGGCATGAGCAATGATTCTGTAAAAGGTTGTACTACTACTGACCACGAGAAGCTCATGAAGTCACGTCTTCGGTCTGTAAGTTTTACATTTACGCATTTTATTTAAAGCATGAATTATTAAACAGCATGTTTTCATGAAATATTTCACGTCCAGATTTTTATTGTTCAGTATTTAAATTTAAATAAATTATAGAGATTATGCATGTGGGTTACGTATGGGTTATGTATGGAACAGTATGCCCCCTAGACGCATCCTCGAGCGCACTAGAGAGGATGAGCCTCGCCATGAGGACGGCATGAACCAGAGGCAGGAGAGGGACTTACCACCTCCACCACCCCCTCCACCTGACATGAATGCCCAGATGTTAGCTGGGATGACTCAGTTCTTCGCACAGTTTGCGGGGAACCATGCTGTGACAGCCAGGCCGACAGGGCCCGAGGCTACTTACGAGCGCTTCATGAGGATGAGGCCGAAGGAGTTTTCAGGGACGTCTGATCCCATGATTGCCGAGGGCTGGATCAAGTCCATCGAGGTTATCTTCGAGTTCATGGAGCTTGGAGATGCAGACAGAGTTCGTTGTGCCACCTATTTATTCGGAGGAGATGCCCGCTTATGGTGGGAAGGAGCGTCAGTAGCCCTGAACTTGGCTACGCTGAGCTGGACACGCTTCACGGATCTATTCTACTCCAAATATTTTACTGAGGAGGTGCGCACCAGGTTGACCACGGAATTCATGAGCTTGAGACAGGGAGATCTGATTGTTACAGAGTTCATCCGTAAGTTTGAGAGGGGTTGTCATTTTATGCCCCTGATCGCAAATGATGTTAAAGCCAAGTTAATGCATTTCCTAGTGGGTCTACGGCCGATCTTGCACCGTGATGTTAGGGTTGCTGACCTTACTACTTATGAGGTCGCTGTCTCCAGAGCTCTAGCTGCAGAGCAGGACCAGCGCGACATTGAGAGGGATCGCCAGGGCAAGCGCCCAATCCAGGTACCGCACCGCCCTCCTCCTCAACAGCAGCAACAGAACAAGAGGCCTTTTCACGGCCCGCCGAGAAACAGAGGTCAGCAGCAGCAGCAGCAGTGGGGAACGCCCAGCCCCGAGGACTTTTGAGCATCCAATTTGTCCTAAGTGCACACGTCGCCATGTTGGAGCGTGTATGTATGGTTCCGGGAAGTGTTACAAGTGTGGTAGTCCAGACCACTTGCTACTGCAATGCCCTCAGAGGAATCTGCCCACCCAAGGCAGAGTTTTCGCTCTCCATGCTACGGAGACGAACCCAGATACGATGCTCATGACAGGTACCTTTAAGCTTTAAGTTTTATTTGGGGATTTATTGTTTTGGGTTGAAATTTTGAACATAGAATTGCAGTAGGATTGCATGCTCTACTCAGTATTATTTTGAGAATTTAAGTTAGAAGAACTTTGACCTTTGCATGTCTATAGGTTAGTTCTTGTGATTATTGGGTTCAGTGTAGTGTTCCTACCTTTTAGGGAGAATTTTTTTATATCTGGTTCCGCTAAGAAAGCCTTGATAGATTCAGGGGCTACTCACTCATTTATTTCGGAGGTCTTTGCTAATTTGCTTAAGGTCAAGACCATTGGGCTAGATGTAGCCTATTCAGTAGTATTGCCTTCTGGTGAGGAGATGGCAGCTACCAATGTGATCCGAGACATAGATCTTGAGCTCCATGGCAACCTCGTCTATGCGGATCTGATCGTGTTGCCGATGCCAGAGTTTGACATCATACTGGGGATGGACTGGCTATTACGGAACAGAGTGTTGATAGACTTCCAGCGGAGATCTGTTCTAGTCCGACCGCCTGGGATGGCAAAATTCCTATTTGAGCCAGACAGGTACTTTCCTTTGTCGCACATTATTCCTTATGTCCAGGCTAAGAAGCTCATGCATAGAGGGTGTCGGGCATTTCTAGCGACCTTTGTATCTGTCCCCGAGGTGCCCAGTCAGTCAGCCTCAGATGTTCCTATTGTTAGAGATTTCCTAGATGTTTTTCCTGAGGACGTCTCTGGTATGCCACCCGAGAGAGAGGTGGAGTTTTCTATTGAGCTTATACCAGGTACGGTTCCGTTATCCAAAGCGCCGTACCGATTAGCGCCGACAGAGATGACAGAGCTTAAGAAGCAGATTCAGGAACTGTTGGATAAGGAGTTCATTCGCCCGAGTTTTTCTCCATGGGGCGCGCCAGTCTTATTTGTAAAGAAGAAGGATGGCTCTATGAGGCTTTGCATTGATTATCGGGAGTTGAACAGGGTTACAGTGAAGAACAAATATCCACTTCCGAGGATTGAGGATTTGTTTGACCAGTTGCAGGGAGCTTCGATAATCTCAAAGATAGATCTGCGTTCCGGTTATCACCTGTTGAGGGTGAAAGATGCTGATGTTTCCAAGACTGCTTTTAGGACTCGTTATGGTCACTACGAGTTCCTTGTGATGCCGTTCGGCCTGACGAATGCGCCACCAATCTTCATGGATCTCATGAATCGCGTATTTCAGCCGTATCTTGACCAGTTTGTGATAGTATTCATAGATGACATTCTCATCTACTCCAAGAATCAGGAGGATCACAGCAGACATCTGACCACAGTGCTGCAGACCTTGCAGAAGCACAAGTTATTCACAAAGTTCAGTAAGTGCGAATTCTGGTTAGAAAAGGTGGCGTTCTTAGGCCACGTTGTTTCTAGCAGTGGTATTGAGGTAGACCCAGCAAAAGTTGCAGCAGTCAGAGATTGGGTTGTGCCGCAGAATGCATCAGAGATCCGTAGTTTCCTTGGGCTAGCAGGATACTATCGGAAGTTTATTAAGGGATTCTCTTCTATTACCGTTCCACTCACATCATTGACGAAGAAGAATGCTAAATTTGTGTGGAGCGAGGAGTGTCAGAAGAGCTTCGATACTTTGAAGCAAGCTCTTATCTCAGCACCAATTTTGGCCATGCCGTCTGGGCCCGGAGATTTTGTATTGTATACCGATGCTTCGAAGCTCGGTTTGGGCGCAGTATTGATGCAGCATGGGAAGGTGATAGCATATGCTTCTCGTCAGCTGAAAATCCATGAGAAGAATTACCCTACCCATGATCTAGAGTTGGCCGCCATAGTTTTTGCCTTGAAGATTTGGAGGCATTATCTGTATGGAGAGAAGTGTCAGATCTTTACCGACCACAAGAGCCTCAAGTATTTCTTTACGCAGAAGGAGCTGAACATGCGTCAGAGGCGTTGGTTGGAGCTTGTGAAGGATTATGACTGTGACATTAGCTACCACCCGGGTAAAGCTAATGTAGTTGCGGATGCATTGAGCAGAAAAGTCGCAGTGATGGCTCATTTGACGATTCAGAGATCTCTTCAGCTTGAGATGCAGAGGTTTGATCTAGAGTCATATCCTCAAGGTAGAGTTCCTCGTCTATCTACTTTGACGATCCAGTCTTCCCTTATTGACCGTATTCGCAGTGGTCAGTCAGCAGATGAGCAGTTAGCAAAGTGGAAGCAAAGAGATGAGGCCAAGGGCAGTTTCTTGTATTCAGTGAGCGACGGTATAGTGAGATACCGAGACAAGATGTGGGTTCCTAGCGGTGATTCTCTCCGAGCAGATATTCTATCAGAGGCCCACATGTCGCCGTACTCTATTCACTCTGGGAGTACGAAAATGTACAAAGATCTGCAGTTGTTGTATTGGTGGCCCGGAATGAAGAAGGACATCAGACGTTTTGTATCCGAGTGTCTGACTTGTCAGTTAGTGAAGGCGAAACATCAGAGACCAGCAGGTTTGCTCAAGCCTCTCCCTATTCCCGAGTGGAAGTGGGAGAATGTTACCATGGACTTCGTGACCGGCTTGCCGAAGTCAGTCAGAGGATCAAATGCCATCTGGGTGATTGTAGATCGTCTTACCAAATCAGCTCACTTCTTGCCTATTAAGACGACTTTCACCATGATTCAGTATGCAGAGTTGTATATCCGAGAGATAGTCCGACTTCATGGCATTCCCGTTTCTATCATGTCTGACAGAGACCCCAGATTCACTTCCTCGTTTTGGAAGAGTTTGCATTCGACCATGGGTACGAAGTTGCTGTTTAGCACAGCTTTCCTTCCTCAAACAGATGGGCAGCCAGAGCGAGTTATTCAGATCTTGGAGGATCTTCTCCGTGCTTGTGTTATTGACTTCTTAGGGAGTTGGGAGTCGAACTTGCCATTAGTAGAGTTCACCTATAACAACAGTTTCCAGTCGTCTATAGGTATGGCACCGTATGAAGCACTGTATGGCCGCAAGTGTAGATTTCCTATTCACTGGGATGAAGTAGGAGAAAGAGCAGAGTTGGGTCCGGAGATTATTCAGCAGGCTGCCGATGTAGTAGTCAAGATCCGTGATAGGATGAGGACTGCTCAGAGTCGACAGAAGAGTTATGCGGACCAGAGGAGGAGAGATCTAGAGATTGCCGTTGGCGACCATGTCTTTGTGAAGATAGCACCTATGAAGGGTGTCATGCGATTTGGGAAGAAAGGGAAGCTCAGTTCGAGATTCATTGGACCATTTGAGATCCTCGACAGAGTTGGGACGTTAGCTTATCGTGTTGCTCTTCCTCCGAATCTGACCGGAGTACACAATGTGTTCCACGTCTCTATGCCGAGGAAGTACATGGCAAATCCTTCGCATGTCTTGAACTTTGAGCCGTTGCAGCTTACTCCGAACCTGTCTTCTGAGGAGAGACCAGTACAGATCTTAGACAGACAGGAGAAGAAGCTTCGGAACAAGCTGGTTAAGCGAGTGAAAGTCAAATGGCTTAACCATTCAGAGGAGGAAGCTACGTGGGAGTCTGAGCCAGAGATGAGGAGTCGGTACCCTGAGTTATTCGGTGAGTTTTAATTTCGAGGACGAAATTTCTTTTAAATAGGGAGGATTGTAGAACCCGTAAATCAGACTACGTATAAGTCATGCATAATTTCTAGCATTTAAAGTAAAATGATTTTTATTATTATTGCATGAGGATTTAAATTCATTCCTTTAAAGTTAATTATTTTATTGCAGTAGTTTAACTGTTATCTTTTCAGTTAATTCAGTGAGGCCGGACTGGAGTTGGAGTTTTGAGATAAAATTCAATATTAAGAAAACATTCCCAGAATTTATTTTAGCTAACTAGTAAGTTAATTTAAGGTAAAAGAGTGTTTAAGCAATTATTTAAGTAACTTGAGGTGAGTAGGAAATAAGTTCATTTGGGTTCCATAATTAATGTGTTAATTCACTAAATTATTTAAAGGATAGGTAACGCTCTAAAGATTTAAAATACATTAACTAAGCAATATTTCCCCTCCACTTCATAGCATGATTCGGCCACCCCCTTAGGTGATTAAACAATTCTTTGACAACTCACCACCTTTGACCCTTTCCTTGTCATTTCTTAGCATGATAATCCTTTCATTTATTAACCACCATTAATTAATATTAGATCATTATCCTAGCCTTGTTTGATAGGAAGAATCGGTCCTTGTTGCACCCCATTATCCCTCCAACAATCTCTTGGATATCAAACCATTTCAAATTCAAAGAGAGCAAGACTTGGTCTTGCCATCCCTTCTATATTGCAACTCCCCTTCATCACTCCTAACCATTCCCCCCCTCTCCATTATTTCAAAATTTCAGAGCGTACATTGAGATAAAAATCGAGAGTGAGCAAGGGAATTAATAGAGAAAAAAAATCGAGTAGAAGGAAGGAAGATCACTCCATCTCCGCCGCGCCGCGTCGTCGTTTCATTCGTTTTCTTTTCAAAACGAAACCAAGGCATGTCTATATTTCTTTCAATCCTCAATCAAGCCATATTAATATTTTAAAAACATCATACTCATGATTTTTTTGAAACAAAAACCGAAATACATAAGAAGCATTTTTCGAAAATTCATGTGCAGATTTTCTGATTTCTTTCATACTTCACGGGTTCTGTGTTTGTGTGGTTTCAGGCGGTTGGCTCATGTCCAGGCTCCCAAGGCTGCATCTAGACATGTACTAAGACATGTTAGGATCATATTGTTCCAATAGTTTAAGCCCATGCATGCTGGAAATCGGATATGACAGCAACTCCCTCCTAGTGTCACTTGTGGTTCGATTTTTTTGTCACCTTGCTGTCAAGGGGAGAGTTTCTGATCTTGGCTGCCCTAAGGGCCTATAGCCATGGTTAGAACACCGACCTATCATGTCTAAGACGTGACCAAGTCGCCATTTCGAGTCTTGGTCCATGGTGGAATCGTTTTTCAAATAAAAGAAAACAAGAACAGCCCCTCCCCTTCGGCCCTTTTGAATCCTGCTTGTGTCCCTCGGTTTTTGGTGGTTTGGAGTGGACCTTGGTTGGCCTCTGGCCCTTAGCCCTGGTTCACACCATATCCCATGATTTCTAGATCAAGCCATGGTCAACCATATGGCCACTGGTATGATGCATGATAGCAACAAAATAAAATTTCAGAAACATCACTGTACAGATTTTGAGTTCTCGGTTGAAGCTTGGTGTTGACCTAGGTGTTGGATTGGATTGTGGTTGGCCTAGGGCCCTTAGCCATGGTTCAAACCATACCCTAGGATGTTGGTAAGAGGCTCTGGTCGGTGGTTCAAGCCCCAATGACCAATAGTCTCGCAAACAAAGCGATGTAAGCACAAGTGCGGTTGCTGGAATTTCTGGACAGCAACTTGCTGCGTCGGTTCAGAGGCTCGTTTGAGTTCTTGGTTGGCTTTTATCCTATGGCCTTGGACTGGACAGTACCTCATTGAGTTAGGAAGGCCGTGTTTTTGGCCGTTTGTAATTCGGTTAAGTTTAGAGGTCGTACAAGAATTTACGGTGCGACGTGCCAAATTGACTCTCGAAAGAGCGTTTCATGTTTTGGCCTCCATTCACCAAAATTTCGACATGCATCATTTTTGGAGCATTATTTTATCATTTTAGGTGTATTTTAATCATGACTAAATGATGGTTCGGTGTTGGTTCGGGTTGGCACAGAGTCATGATTAAATACCAAGTCATTGGGCGTAATTGTCTCGTTTTTGGATTCAATTACAAAGTTCGATCAAGAAAACCATTTGCATATTTTTCATGTTAAATTTAGGTCGCAGCGAGCCTGGGAACGATCCAACCCATGTGGTAAAATAATACAGGATATTTAATTATGTCATTTAATTATATTACGTGCATAAAAATATAAAATATTCATTTTTGAGATTTATGCGATATTGCTTGTGGCCATTTCACTATCATGGAATTATTGTATCACCCGGTGGTCACTTACCGGTTCAGTTCAGTTCCACCCAGTATACTGTGGCATTAGTCTGATCAGACGATTATTACATCACCCGGTGGTCACTTACCGGTCAGTTCAGTTCAGTGCAGTGCAGGGGCCACTTGCGTAAAACATAATCTCAACAGAAAATTATTATATGCTATTTCATTACAGGGCTCTATTGAGCAAACATTTCACTTATGATTCTCAATTCAGTTATGCACGTATTATAATTGCTTATGATAAGTTATTTTCACGTTATGCCTCATGACATGATATTTTTACTCCCATGAAATTTTATTATATTATTTACTCGTTATTTACGATATTTTCATGCTGAGTCTTTAGACTCACTAGACTTAATTGTTGAAGGTACTGATGAGGTCGGGATCGAGGGCGGGGACCAGTGAGCTAGCTTGGGTCAGCAGTAGTGGAACCCGAGGACCTCATTTACAACATTTACCATTTTTATGCTTAAACATTTCTATCAGTTGTTGGATTACTTTAACTTGTTATTTTGCGAACAATAATTTCTTCCGCTGTTATTTTGAATATTAAACTTGATTTATCATTTTATTTTATGAATGAGGCATTTTAATTATTTTAATAAGAAAATTTTAAATTTTTCCGCAAATTTTCAAACACGAATTTTCTGGCCATTATAGCTGTATTATATGTCTCATCACCTTTGGGGACATGTTTGATATCAGTGAAGTCTGTGAAACATTGTATGTTATAGTATGATGGGCATGAGGTTGAGTTAGACTGTATTGTACTTGGGTTGTCTGATTTTGACTGCATTATTCGTATCGATATGCTGACCAAGTACAGAGCTACCGTAGATTATTTCCAAAAAATTGTGAGATTCAGATCTGAAATGGCTGATGAATGGAAATTTTACGGTAAGGGTTCCAGATCGCGAATTCCTTTGATATCTGCATTATCTATGACTCGATTATTACAGAAAGGAGCAGAGGGATTCCTTGTGTATTCAATAGATGTACTAAATCGAGCCCATCATTGGCAGATTTGCCAGTGGTATGTGAGTTTGCTGACGTCTTCCCAGATGAGATTTCGGGTTTGCCGCCAGTTCGAGAAATAGATTTCAGCATTGAATTGATACCAGGTACTGTTCCTATTTCAAAAAATCCATATAGAATGGCACCAATTGAATTGAAAGAGTTGAAAGATCAGTTAAAAGATTTACTGACCAAGGGTTACATCAGACCAAGTGTTTCTCCTTGGGGTGCTCTAGTAGTATTTGTCAGAAAGAAAGACGGTTCAATGAGACTATGCATTGATTATCGATAGTTGAACAAGGCTACGGTGAAGAATAAGTATCCTTTGCCTCGTATCGATGATTTATTTGATCAGTTGCAGGATTCTTCTGTTATTCCAAGATCGATCTGAGATCTAGATATCATCATCTGAGAGTCAGAGATTCTGATATACCGAAGATAACTTTCAGAACCAGGTATGGCCATTATGAGTTTATAGTCATGCCGTTTGGTTTAACGAATGCTCCAGCTGTATTTATGGGTTTGATGAACTGTATATTTCAGAAGTATCTTGATGATTCTGTGATTATCTTCATTGATGATATTCTGATTTATTCGAAGAATATGATTGATCATGCTGAGCATTTGAGAATTTTTTTGAAAACTCTGAGAACTGAAAAACTGTATGCAAAGATGTCGAAATGTGAGTTTTGGCTAAGACAGGTTGTGTTTTTGGGACACATTATGTCTGGAGATGGTATTTCTGTCGATCCTAGTAAGGTTGAGGCCGTGATCGATTTTCCTAGACCGACATCAGTGCCAGAGATACGCAGTTTTATGGGTTTAGCAGGCTATTATCGTCGATTCATTAAAGATTTCTCCAGTATTGCTAAGCCGATTACTCAGCTGACTCAGAAGAATACTCCATTTGTTTGGTCAGAAGAGTGTGAATCCAGTTTTCTGGAGTTGAAGAAGAGATTAACCAGTGCTCCGGTGTTGACTATTTCGTCAAGTACTGGTGATTTTATTGTTTATTGTGATGCTTTTCACAGAGGATTAGGTTGTGTTCTGATGCAGCGAGGACATGTGATTGCTTATGCCTCGAGACAATTAAAGCCGCATGAGACTCGCTACCCGATTCATGATCTTGAATTGGCTGCCATTGTATTTGCATTGAAGAGCTGGTGACAATATCTATATGGTGAGAAGTTTGAGATTTATTCTGATCACAAGAGTCTGGAATACCTATTTTCATAGTCAGAATTGAATATGAGGCAGCAAAGATGGCTTGATTTAATGAAAGATTTTGATTGTGAAATCAAATTTTATTCGGGAAAATCCAATGCAGCAGCTGATGCACTGAGTCGAAAGGTATGTTCTTTATCCTTATCAACGAGTGGTGTTTTAAATTTGATTGAAGATTGTTGTTTGTCTGGATTAGTATTTGTAACAGATTGTAAACCTTTGAGACTCTATGACATTCAAGTTGAACCAGAGCTGATTTTTAGAATTAAAGAAGTACAGAAAGCTGATCAGAATGTTCAGAAATCGATTGCGATGGTCAGATCAGGGCATCAATCAGAATATCAGGTTCGTGATGATGTGTTATATGTGAATAATCGTCTTGTTGTACCAGATGTTTCAGATTTGAAACAGCAGATCTTGTCCGAGGCACACAGTAGTCGATTCAGTATTCATCCTGGTGGCAGAAAGATCTATAATGATTTGAAGAAATAGTTTTGGTGGAAACAGATAAAAGAAGATATTGCCGATTTTGTATCCAAATGTCTGAATTGCCAACAGGTGAAAGCCGAAAGAAAGAAACCAGGAGGTCTGTTGCATAGCTTATCTATTCCTGAATGGAAATGGGATCACATGTCCATGGATTTTGTGACAAAACTACCACGTTCCTCCCGAGGTTGCGATGCGATTTGGGTCGTTATTGACAGATTGACCAAATCAGCATGTTTTATTCCGTACAAGATGACATACAGACATGACCAGATGCCAGAGATTTATGTTAGAGAAGTGGTCAGATTGCATGGAGTGACGAAGTCGATTGTATCAAACCGTGATCCTCGGTTTACTTCGTACTTTTGGCACAGTTTGCAGCAAGCTCTAGGTACGAAATTGCATTTGAGTACCGCATATCATCCTCAGACTGACAGACAGTCAGACCGGACTATCCAGACATTAGAGGATATGCTTAGAGCTGTAGTGCTAGATTTTGGCACTAGATGGCAAGATTCTTTACCACTTTGTGAGTTTTCGTACAACAACAGCTATCAGACGAGTATAGAGATGGCTCCGTTTGAAACGTTGCATGGCAAAAAGTGCAGATCCCCTTTGTAATGGGATGATATTTCTGAGGTACCTGAACTTGGGCCTGATATGATTCGAGATATGACTGAGAAAGTGAAACTGATTCGGCAAAGAATGAAGACAGCTCAGGATAGACAGGCCAAATACGCCAATGTTCGACGACGACCGTTGGTATTTGAGGTAGGAGACAGAGTATTTTTGAAGATTTCTCCTTTCAGAGGCATTGTCAGATTTGGAAAAAGAGGAAAGTTATCTCTACGATATATTGGTCCGTACGAGATTCTCGAGAAGATAGGTGATAGTGCATATCGACTCGCTCTACCTCCATCTTTATCTGGAATATATGATGTCTTTCATGTATCTTTATTGCGGAAATATCTTCCCGATGCTTCTCATATTATTCAGCCAGACGAGGCTGAACTTGATGAAACTCTGAGTTATTTCGAGAAGCCGATTCAGATTCTCGATCATAAAGAAAAGCAGCTCAGAACGAAGACTATTCCGCTTGTGAAAGTTCAGTGGTTCGAAAATATATTGTTGGGACAATCATGATTTGATTTATATTATGTATTCCTGAGATTATGGTGATCGTATAATCGAAACCGGATTGAGAACGGATACTGTATGTAATTGTTATCATTTTCAGTTAGATTTGATTGAGAATATACAGATTTGGTATTAGAATTGTGTTTATTGATTGAGTATGAGTTGGTGAAATTGGTATCTGTTGATATTGAGTTGCCGGGATATATCGAGATTGCGATGTTATGCCGTCGAAACAGAATTAGATTGAGTTTTGATCATATCCAGTATTGGTTTGAGTTGTATAATGACAATGTCCTTCTCGAATGTCATTCCAGATTGGTATTGAAGATTTCAAAGACATAACAAAGCCAAACCCCAAGAAAAGAAAGGTATAAATCAATGTTAACCGGGATATGTAACTCGAGTTAGATACGACTTGAGTTTCCCAAAACCACATACTTATTCGTTATTGTTTTGATATATTTGAATTCTTTGAATGTTTGAGCTTATTCTATTGATTTAAAGAAAAGCAGAGAATAGAAGATATATATCGAGAACGAGTCTTTGGCAGAGGTGCCAAGACACTAGATGTTTGGTTTATATCGATGTGTTTAGGAGTAGATCGACTTCTGTTGCAGAGATTCGATATAATGTGCCAACATCCGGGAACCGGGATCCCTAGACTAGAGAAGAGTCGAGTCAGAGATTTAAGAGTCAAAGAGTTTGATTTACAGTTTTATATCGATTCATGTCTTTCAGATTATGATACATGCTATTGATAACTGTTATATGCTTTTGTAATTGTTTATATGAAATGAATGTATTCATTGTTTATATTGGGAATTATATTCTCACTGGAGTTATCCAGCTGTTGTTGTGTTTGTATGTATGCATGACAACAGGTTGGACAGGATCAGGGTCGAGAAAAGGATGAGAGATCAAGATTAGAGTAGAGATCCGGACTTAGAAGTAGAATTGGCTTTCAACACTTGATGTATAGTTGTTGAATCCTAGTTTAATATGAATGTATTTTGTACAAGACATGTAATTTCGATCAGATTGTAGATATTAAACTTGATCTTGTAAATGAAGTAAGATTGATTATCATATGTTTCACACTTATGTATTTTTAAAAAAAAAATTAGACCCATATTATGTAATTGATCCATTTAATCCCAAAAACGATTTAAGAAAATGAATTAGGTTCGGATCCCTACACTGTTATTTTAAATTGGTGAAGCGTGCTTCACGACCCAGGGGTCGTGAAGACTTGTGCTTCACGACCCTGGGTCGTGCTCTTCACCCTGGTATCTTCACACTGAATATTTCATATTTGAAAATAAATTTTCTTATCAATACGTGGTTTTTTCGTTGGATTTGTTGTAGAGGAATACCTTGTAGACTCATGGTTAATTGTTAGCCAAAAAATCAGAACAATGTATGCAGGATGGAAGGTTGAGAAGAAAATGAGTTTTTGTGAAGATAAGAAATGAAATGAGAACTAGAGTTGAGTCGAGAAAGATAGAAAAATTGAGTTGAGTAAGTTTTTTTTATTTAATTAAATTATAAATTTTATTATATATAAAATTAAAATAAAAAAATTAAAGACTCTCGTTTTCCTCATTTTCCCATAACCACAGAACAGAGGACGAAGCAGAAACCCTCATTTGCTCCGCGATGAGAGCTCTTCAACGATTACTTCCGCAACTCTCAATCTTGCAACCATGCGTTCAGCTTTCACCCGCATTTCAGAAACTATTTTCGACGCAAAATTGTAGTGGACTCGATGGGGCGGCCCATTTTGGAGGATCCGGGTCGTCGGAACCCGACCCGTTAGGATGGGACGCGGGTGTTTCGTCTTGGTCAACTGGGCTGACGAAGGAGCACTTCGATGGGGAAGCAGTGGGGCATCAAATCAGTCTGCCGGTGGCTGTTGAGCCGAGTCTGGGCCAGTTCGAAAGGAAGTCTGCTGGGTGGGCGGATGATGTAACGGAAAAGGTGAGGGAATTGAACAATGAGAATCGAAGAGGGAAGGCGTTTGTGGACAGCTGGGATGACAAGATGAAGGAAATGGCTGTATTGATGAAGCAGGTTAGATTGCTTTTTGGGACATGAAATTATTGTTTCTTTCTTCATTTTCACCTAATTTCATAGTTGGAGAAAGGTCCCAAATTTTCATTTTGATTTTATAGGTGTGGTTTCGAGAGTTTCTTGAAGTAGTTGTTGCGTGAGGAAATGACTTTCGATGAAGCGGAGTAGTTTTTTCTTTTTGGGACATGAAATTAGCTTTTCTTCCCCTTAATTTGATTGTTGGAGGAAGGCCTGAAATTTGCATTTTGATGCAATCTGTGTGGTCTCAGAGTTTCTTCAAGTAATTGTTGTGTATGACATTTGGATCTACGATTTAGTGGAGGAAATCATTAGGAAAAATAAAGATTTCAACGGCTTTGTTTCATCACCAAAAACTTTGGTTCATCATGGAGATAGTACATATCAGTTTGTTTTTTTCAATCTAGTTGAATGCTTTGAAGTGAATAAATTAAATTCATGAATAAGTGATACACGATGCTCAGGATGAATCAGGCAACATCACTCCCGTACACCGGAAATTTAAGACAGAAGAAAGAATTGAGCATGATATTAATTATACAATGCATAAAAGAGAACACATAATTGGTTCTAACTACTATAAGACCTCTTGGCACACAGCTTTGTTAAGGCTTTGTAACTAGGTTTCTCATATTGTATATTTTATACATGCATTTCACTTGTAAAAAGCAAAGTCAAGATAAAAGCTTTCGTTGGTAATTTTGCTGCTGATCAAATGTCCCAAACTTTTTGTGCAAATTTCTGGTGACTTGATTTCAGTTTTCATCATTCATTCAGTTTAATTCTGGAAAAGAGGAGAAAACATTGTGTTTGGGATATCGTTGTTCTCTCTACAGAGAGACTCGCTCGGCAAATCGTTTTGTTTCTTGCCCGAGTTGGATTCCTTTTATTTTGGTTCTTTGTCCATTGAGGTTCAATCTTCAAAGATTTAACATTTTTCAAGAATGAGGCAGCAATTGTGCTTTATTTGTTTAGTCTTTATTATTTTTAATTTTTTTTGTGCTACACTTCTCTGTTTTTAGGATATCAGATTTGAGAAAGCATAGTTCATGAATATACACACACACACATAAATTGAGTATCCAGTTTTCTGAATGAGTCATGATTTCAATTCGATAGAAGTACATAGTTCATGAATCAGATATGAACTATGTACTTCTATCGAATTGAAATCATGACTCATTCAGAAAACTGGATACTCAATTTTTGTGTGTGTGTGTATCTCATGCTATTTTCAATCATCTCACTTCTCTGGGTAATTGACAATTAGAAAGGGATATTCATCATTGGATATAAATTAAATGGTAATTATTCCTTATAACTTGTAAATTTAGGTGCGAGAGCCAGGTGCCAGAGGATTGTATTTGAAAGATTCAGAAAAAGCTGAAATGTATAAAAAGCACAAGGAGAATCCAGAGGTGTACACTGTGGAGGCCTTAGCAAAAGAATACAGGGTCATGAGGCAAAGGGTACACGCGATTTTATGGCTGAAGGGGGATGAAGAAGAGGAAGAGACGAAACTTGGACATCCATTGGATGACACCATTGAGCGCTTGATAGACGGTTTTCCCGAGTAAGTGGATCTTATGCATTTATTTAGCTTCTTTTTATTTTGCACTTTGGCTGGTGCGTGACCCATGAAACTCCACGATTGTGGGTAGGTAGATGGATTCTGTGTTAGTAGCTTTCTCTCGGAGTTCGTATCATTGAGGAACAAAAGGCAAAATTAAGGCACAATTATCTCTAAGGACATAATACACATTTTTGTGACAGAATATTCTTTGACTGTGTTGTTACTTGAGACAAATTCTTAAACCAAGAGATATCAAAGCCATCAAATTTCTTTCCCTCATATGCTAAGTTCCAAGGAGCGGAGTCTTGGAAATGGATTAGAAGGAATGGAATTTGGGTTGTTGGTATTTTGCTGGAGCAAACATCATTGAGGAAACGGATTAGCAGTCAGACGTAGCAATCATTAAAAGAGTAATTCGTATTACTGTATTGTGCAATTTCATTTGTGGGAATAAATCTGTCTTGGCTTTTGTAAATACTGAGTTTTTGCATGAAGGGAAGTCGTGTAGCGTACTTACATGAACCACTACTAAAAAGACTAAAAGACGTGCATAATTAAACTTGATAACAACAATTAAACAGCGGAAACCAAATAACTTAGTCATCTCACAACCCGAACAAAAACAAAACAATAATCTCGGTCTTAATCATTAATACAATCAATTCGAAAGCATAACATGCACGAGAATACGAGAAACCAAATAAAACCTCCACTGGATCACCACAGAAAAGCCAATTGCTCTAGCCACTGCTCTGGCTGTCCGAACCGTTCAACCTAAGACCTGGCCCATGGAATGAGGTGTCCAAGATGAAAATGAGGACATGAGTGACATTAATCCAATACGAGAATGTATGAGGATACAAACAGATATAATGCATGTCAAATACAATATGTTCGGATATCAAGGATCAAGTCAATAATCTCATCCTCTGTCTAGAGACGCCTGAGTATGTGGTCTCTGATCTGCCCTAGAGATGTTTTGGCTCCCACACTCATCATCAAAACGTAGACCTACAATGTCTAGGGTCATCAGAGCTCGCGGGTCCCATCTGACATTATAGATCTCGATATCCAATCGTCCACAATACAGAACATGGCTGAGTGACTCCAATAAACGAGGTATATCTCAAAAGATATCATGCTCAACGTGATATGTCACGCATAATATGTCTAAGCAGTTAAAAATGTATCATGCAACATAAATATGCAGCATATAATTGTGTATACTACGCTTGGATTTCAGTCCGTACATCATGTACCTCACTAAAACAATATGACAGAAAATTTACTTGTCTGAAGCTAAAACAATACCAACATATTGAAATTGCTGTCATGCTGGATCCAGAATTACTAAATATACTTCAAAGTTCTTGTTAATAATCTTTAAATAACTATTTAAGGCTTTAGGATTATATCTGCGTCTTTTTGTCTAATAAACATTTTATTCCGGGGGTTAATCTTTTCATCGGCTTTTGTTATCCTCCTCCCGCGACGACAGTGAGCATTTCAGCCCGTTGATGACCTCTCGCTCTGCGTGTCCCGGTTCACCAACTCTTTCTCGAGTCGACAGTAGCTCCGAAGCTTCTCGACACTAAAATGCCCTAGAAACTAGCTAGAAAACCTAAGGTATATGGCTAGAACTCGAGAGATAGTAGCTGAGGGAAAGTGGTGTATGAAACAAATGAAATTAGCTTCCATTCATAGGCTGCATCCGGACTAGTTCAAAAAATTCGAACTCGACCTTATCTGCCACATATTATAATCTCATTCGTCTAGTTGGATTTCTCAGGGGATAATGTAATCTGAAGTAGAATATGTGGTTTATTTTAAATTCGGTGGATCCCAACATATTGATTTTCAATTAATTTATAACTTTTTAATCATTTCTTAATTAGTAATTCATTCAAAAGAATGATTCGCGTCATTACATCCTCCTCTCCTTACAAAGATTTCGTCATCGAAATCAGAACTGATGTACAAATACTACTGAATAAAATACAAATCATGATTACAATGGTACAACCCAAAACAAATGCGGACACTCTGAGCGCATACGGCTCTCTAACTCCCAAGTCACCTTTGCTGTATCTGGGCATTGCCATTGTACTAGAACAAGTTGAATGGTCTTGTTTATGAACTTCATCTCTTTCCTACCCAGGATTAAGAGTGGTTGATCTACATAAGTCCAGTTTTCTTCAAGTTGAACATCTGTCGGACCAATAACGTGTGATTCATCTGTTACATACCTTCGTAGCAACGATACATAAAAGACATTGTAAATGCTGGGTGGATATGGCAATAAAGCCAATCGATATGCCAATTTCCAACATTCCAAGATTTTGAAAAGTCCGATGAATCTTGGGGCTAATTCTTCCTTAAGTCCAAATCTCTCCGAGGAATCTTGGGGCTAATTCTTCCAAATCTCTATCGTCCTGCGGAATGGAAACTTTTTTATCTCCGATGGTGCCAAGCTATAAGGCGGTCTGGAGTTGCGGTTCTTGGTGTCAATTCTATCTCAGTTTCAACTTCCGTTTCCGTAGGAAATCCAGGTATTTCCGAAAATTCATTGACAACTGGAATGTTCTTCACTTCGATAAGTCTACAGCATAGATGAGGTATCTCTCTCTTCCTTTCGCTAAAGCCCGATGTGCCTTTATAGCAACACTACTAGCATTGGAGGTCGAGCTCCTCGCCGTAAAAGAACCAATTCTTTTCCCTTTCTGGAAGAAACTGAACGAGACGTTGATAACTATCTACCGTCGCTCTATGCTTAGTCAACATGTTGATTCCTATAATACAATCAAAATCTTCCACAGCCAGTATCATAAAATTGGCAGACAAGTATTTCCTTTAACTCTAACAAACTGTCTACTACCGGTCGCCTTAGCTAAAATCTCTTGTCCCATAGGTGTAGACATAGACATTAAAATATCTAATGACACGTAAGATAGTTTATATTTCTTAAATAGCATTGATGTTATGAATAAATGAGATGTCTCAGTGTCAATTCATACATATGCAGGAATACCACATAAAAAGAAATTATCTGCAATGACTCTCGTTTTACTCCTTAGCTTGCTCTTGGTTTAGGTCAAACACTTGTCCCTGGACTCGTGGGAGTTGTTGAGATCTTTGTGATATCCCTCCACGACGGAAACCTTGAGCGGGAAAACCTTTCTGCTGCACAGTGGCCTCAAACTATTTTCCACTGTAAGACCCTACCATAGAACCTCTGCCTCCACTCTGATCCTCTAAGTTAGAGGCAATCCTTCTTCATGTGACCAAAACCACCACAATTGAAACAAGCACTTGTCACCCTTCGATATTTTTCCGTATGGTGATTGCCTCCACTCCTACCAATATTGTGCACTCTTCCAGAACTGAAAGAAGAAGAAAATAGAGACTTCTTGAAAGACTGACCCCTTGGTCCCAACGAACTAGAAATTTTGCTAGCTTGCATAGCATTTCTCCTAGCAATACTGATCTCGGCTTGACGACAACGATTCACTAATCCTTCGTACAAAGTCAGATTGTCACAGACAGAAACTCGATAAAAAAATCACCTCGTTCAAACCATTCAAAAAATGAGAATATTTTGCCGTAGAATTCTCACTTATATGAGGAGCATACGGCAACAGATTCGTAAAACGCTTCTGGTAATCCTCAATGCTCGAATCTCCTTGCTTAATGGTCAACAGTTTCATCTCATTCTCCTGACGAAGAGCTGGTGGGAAGTGATGATTGTTGAAGGCCTGACGGAAATGTTGCCAACGAATCCGCCCATATTGCTGAACTAGAATGGCAAAAACAGATTTTCATCATTCCCGATATTTTCCTTGGATCATAAAATCGGATACCTCCATCTCATAGTACAGCACTCGAAAACACTGCTCATCTTTATGAAATCCATAACGTTGACGCGGGTCCTGCGTCTCCTTTCATCGTGGTCTCGGTGTCACCTTCCCTCACGATCTGTACGACGATGTTCTCTGCATGTCTCATTGTCGCCATAACGGCCATGTCTCACACTTCCGTGACTGCTTCCATCTCTCGACATCTGGAAGGAAACCAAAATCAACCTCTAAATTCTCGAAACAAAATTACTAACGTCCCAAAAATCTTTGCATGCTTTGATACCTCTAAACGTAGTGTCTTACCTAAGCCACTAAAAAGCATGCATAATTAAACTTGATAACAAAATTTAAACAGCGGAAACCAAATAACTTCTCACAACCCAAATGAAAACAAAACAATAATCTTAGTTCTAATCGTTAATACAACTAAATCGAAATCATAATCATGTCTGAGAATACGAGAAACCAAATAAAACCTCCACTGGATCACCACAGAAAACCCAACTGCTCTAGCCACTGCCCTAGCCGTCCGAACCGTCCAACCTAAGATCTGCCCCGTGGAATGGGGTGTCCAAGATGAAAACAAGAACGTGAGCGACAATCGTCCAATACGAGAATATAAGAGTATACAAATATATGATGCATATGAAATGCAATATGCTTGGATATCAAGGATCAAGTCAAGAATCTCATGCTCAGTCTAGAGGCCCCTGAATGTGCAGTCTTTGATCTGTCCTAGACATGTTTTAGCTCCTACCTCATAACCAAAGCGTGAACCTACAATGTCCAGGGTCATCAGAGCTTGTGGATCTCGTCGGACACTGTAGCTCTCAATACCCAACTGTCCACAATACAGAACAGGGTCGAGCGGCCCTACAAACGAGATATATCTCAAAAGTTATTAGGCCCAACGTGATATGTCATTCATAATATGTCAAAGCATTAAAACATGTATCATGCAACAGATAAATATACAGCATATAAGTTTGTATACTACGCTTGGATATCTCACTCAGTACATCACGTACCTCACTAAAACAATCTGATAGAAAGTTTACTTGTCTGAACATAAACAATACCAGCATATTGAAATTGCTATCATGACAGATCCATAATTACTGTAAGCATGTTTCAAAGTTCTTCCTAATGATCTTTAAATCACTATTTAGGGCTTTAGGTTTATACTTGCGTCCGTCGTCGTCCCGCTGATGACGTCTCGATATGCGTGTCTCGGTTCACCGACTCCTTCTCGAGTCGACAGGAGCTCCGAAGCTTCCAGAAAACCTAAGGTATAATATGGCTAGAACTCGATATAGAGTAGCTGAGGGAAAGTGGTGTAGGAAACAAATTAAATCAACTTCCATTTATAGGTTGGATCCGGACTAGTTCAGAAGATCCGAACTCAATCTTATCTGCCACCTGTTATAATCTCATTCGTCTAGTTGGATTTCTCCAGATAATGTGATCTGAAGTAGATTGGGTGGTTCATTTTATATTTGGTGGATTCTCAACTAATGAATTCCTTAATAATGCTTAATTAACAACTATTTAATCATGTCTTAATTTGTACTTCATTCAAAATAAGGATTTGGGTCATTACCAGACGGTAGTCCAATGAGATGCTTATATAGTTGGAAGCAGATTTTTCAGTTGGATTATTTTATCGGATTGGATTTCTTGAATAGTTGGAAGCAGATTTTTCAGTTGGATTATTTTATCGGATTGGATTTCTTGAAACTTTCAATTTAGCTTCAAAGTTTTATGTTGTCATGAATGCTTAGAAAACTCAAAATTGATATGTAGATGCCTTGTGATTCTGCTCTATATGTATGAAGTACAAATTTTGCGAAACGAGTGTGGTCGTTTTGCTTCCCACAAATGAGCTCCAAAAACTGCATCTGCTGTTTGTTTGTGCTTCATGATCTACCAAGGGATCTAAACTATTCGTTATGTGTATATACAGCCGTTTTTTTGGTGTGCAAAATTTTTAGTGTGTATGAACTCGTCAGTACAGATTATACAATGTATTGAGAAATTTCCTGTGTTTTTATCACACTATACAAAAGGCTGTTTTCTCTTATTTCCCTTTTAATTAATGACAGAGAGTGTGCGATCTTTCCTTGTCGTAATATTCGACAATATTTTCACTCATAAATTAAGGATATGCATTCATTTGCTGATGGACTTTTTGTCCTCGTGATAGCTTGTTTTGCTTATTTCTGTAAATACATCATCCAAAATATGAGTCAAGATTTTTTACGAATAAGAAAATTCCCTGTATGTATATGATGAGAACAAGATTTTTCCTTCAATATTATGAATATTTCACAAGAGATTTGTGTCATCTTCACATGGTAATTTTTTGTGCTTCATTAAACCATATTTGCTAGTGAATTACATGTTATTGTCATTTATTCGGATGCAAATTGTGAAATCGGGAAACCGAACGTGCCTTTAACGAGCCATCTTTCTTATTTTACTTCATATTATTATTCTCGATGGTATCCAGAATGTATTTGATAAATAGTTCAAATGACATATTCTGGGTAAAGTGTCCATTTGTCGATGCTTCTGAAAATTAGTAAAAATGACAGTTATTGCTTATTGTTCCGTTGCTTCACTACGGCCTACGATATCATATTTCAGAGTTCAAATGACGCCAGTGATGTAAATATGTTTCTTATGAAGACTTCTATGTGTCTCAGCTTTTCCTCGTTAACTTCTACTCTGCAGACTTTTCAATTCCCATGATAGAGAATTCCATATCGCGTCTCTCGCATATAAGCCAGATTTTAAAGTCATGCCTGAGGGCTGGGACGGGACGACTCGAGACCCTGATGAGGTGCACTATGAGATCTCAATGAAAGAGGATGAAATGTTGTATCAAGAGTTTGTTCAACGTATGAACTTCAACAAAATGAAGGTAAAATAGACACACACTCGGTTAAGATTGTAGACTAATTAGTATCACGGGTACCGATGATAATGTATATGGAAAACCAATGTTATGTTCAAATTTTAGATGGCAAAGAAGGTGAAATGCCACAAGTACAGCAGGAGGCGTCCCGCCGAAGGATGGAACTTGACGGTGGAAAAACTCGGTTCCAAAGACAAGCGTGGCAATGGGGGTGGCTGGAAGTTTGTTAGTGAGGCAGATGGCTCGACGAGGCCTTTGAATGAGTTTGAAAAGATGTTCGTGAAACGGGAGACTCCTCGTAGACGACGGAAGATATTGCCATGACCTTGAGTGAGCTATCAATGAAAATGAAAGAAGGTACAAACGATAGGGTGATTTTCTTAAAGTTGCTTATGATGGGATTGTCATGGATTTTGTTACATGAGCAGATGTCTGAAAACCTAGGATCGAATATAAAAGCTAATAAAATTATTGTTTTTATTGTTCGTCTAGTAATTTTTTTCCCTTGTGAAAGAATTAAGGTTATATTTGCACAACTTTCACTCTCTTATATGGAAATAGGAAACATGGTTTGATAGCATTTGCTTGGTTCTTTCTGCAAAAATGTGGTAATGTCCGTCCGCACTTCAATAAATAAATTTCGCTATTAAAATGAACATATTGATCTATCAGTCCTCTCAGCAATGCGTATGAATAACGAAATCTAAGCCGACACGATTTTACAACCACGTAATAATATAAGAAATAAGGAAAACTTTTGTAGAGAATTTTAAACACGTGCATCCCTTGAATAAATTCATCTTTAGTTATAAATAACCAAAATGGTTAGAATTATTAACAAAAACGGCATCAAAATGATTTTAATCCCAAATAACATAATACCAAAAAATATATTTATCTACTCATCTTGACCAGACAATTACCCAATTTTGGGTGGAAATTTCAGCACGTGCACCTTTTTTTTAGTTTTAACAATATAATCGATATATAGAGCCAATTCATAAATCGAGGAGCATTTGACACATCACAAGCAATGACCAAAATGATTTACACTACTCCCAAAGTCTTAACACAAAACAAAAAATTCAGAAAATTATTTCACATAAGCTCAATATTTTTTCTTATTGCATGTTCTTGTGCCGACTCAAAAATTTCAACAATAATTTGTCAAGTTGGTTTGCATGGAATTTGCATAGTTAAATAACTTGCCACAATCTAGATCGACCCCTTCCACAAAACATAAGAGCATATCTGCGAAGAGCCAAAATCTAAAATCACAATTCAACAATCATCTTCAAATCTATCAAAGGTAATTTCATCTTTCACAAAATGGGGGCCTACTTCATAGGACTTGGGACCCAAAAAAGGGGTTCTGCAAAAACAAAATTGGATTGTGCTGAATTACATCAAAATATAATTTACCCCTAAACCAATAATACCGAACAAAACGGAGATAATTCCATGGTTGTAGCTACCGAATATGTTTTACTAAAGTGTACGCGATAGCTAGGACTCGCTATTGCACGAAAACCCAGCTAGCTTTTCTTCCTCTTCATATTAATTGTGATTAGTTTTCGAAAGGTGGAAGGAGCCGAAAGCCTATCTTTGACGTCTCCAGGAAATCATAACTTACTGGTTGATATTGAACAAAACTGAGAGCTTATTCCAATCCCATGAATCGACACTTGGGAACATAACAGCAGCTCCCAAGGCCAAAACAACGATAGTAAACACCACAGTTTTTACGCAGCCACCACCGCTAGATAACTTTCCTGATATCAACTTACAATACTTGTCAGCATCTTTAAATAAAGGTTGTCGAACATCGTCGACTCCACCACTTAATGCTTTCTCGTTCTGTAAAATGAAGTTGAAATGAATGAGCCGAAACTTCCAACTTATAGACGAGGCAATATACAATGAGAGTTCAGGAGAGCTGAAACATAAAAACCCTCAACTCTGAACAAACCAAAACTGACGATATAAAGGGCCTACCTTTTGCCTGAAACTCTTCAGTGTCTCCCCAAGTGCTTGAAGAGAAGATTGTTTTGAAGAAAATTCTTTCCAGTCCTCTGCAAGCTTCCTCAGGATGACAACACTAGCTTCTATGTTATCCAAATATATCTTGTCCTGTTGAAATCGATTTTATAGCATCAATTCTAACAAAAGGTACGCACATCAATAGCAGTAGCTGGTATCCACGGAAAACTTCCATATTACAGGAAATGAATCAGTGCAGAGAAAAGTATAGCCAAGTTCAAGACACCGACTCGAGAAACCTACCCACTGTTGGTAACAATCAGGGCTCTGAGTCAAACTCCATATGAAGATGCTAGTTGCTTCTCGAGATAGCTCAGGGAACCCTGCATAGCATGATTTGCCAAATGCATTTCACATTCGTAACTACTTGCAGCATACCATATAGATTAAGTGGTATCATCCTACAGTACTCGAGTATAAAAGATAAAAAAGAATTAATAAAAGACAAAACAAGTAGAGCATCTCCAAGATCAAAATACCTTCTCCAACTGCTTTCACAGCTAAAGCTTGTATTTTGAGCGACACTTGCCTCATGGCCTTGCTCCCAGGAGAACCAGCAAGAGCAACCTCTTTGAGAATTGGGTATACTGCTTCAAACCTTTCAGTTGCCTGACACAAACAGCTACAAATGTTAAAATTGGTACGAGGATGGAGCAAAGAGGCTGAACAAATACTATATAGAACTACTTTTAAGGATATTGTTGATGTAAAATCAAAGACCTTAACTCGAATGGAGGATGCAGGGAAAGTTAAATGTAATAGTAGGTCAAGTGCTGCAGGTGGCACCAAGCGTTCCCCCTTCCTAACAGCACCATTTACTAATATACCCCGAGCCTTAGGTGCAGACACAATTCTGATACACGGACTTAGCATGTTAATGGGAAATAGTCAGATAACATGATGAAACATGAAGTACAGCAACTGTAACCCCAAACCTTTCCACTATCTGCAAGACCAGATCCCTAGATTGTGGATTAGACCCGGACTTTCCTCCAAGTGTTGGCAAAATATGATGTGCCCACAAGTACAATCCAACTGCAAGATCTCCTTGACAAGCCTACAGAAAAGGTCAAACGTCGGCTTAAAATACAAGATTCAACAAAGATTAACAAGTTCTTATGATCAGAGTTGATTCCAAAGTGAATAAGCATCTATTAAACTAGCCTGAACTGCCATCCATATGATAACTAGACGCTTATCTTGTCCTTGGTATTTTGAGTTTTCACTCAATTTTGGCAACACGTTGATTAAAGCATCTGGTTTCCGACGTAATACCATTGCTAACACTACAAAGATAGCAACCTGCCATATCAGCAACAAAAAAAAAACAGTTCAGACTACTATGCATAAAAATTATAAAATTGACTATATTTTAGTAGCTCTGCATTCGACAACTTATCAACCAACATTTGTCTTGAAATAAGAGAATCAAAGGACATAAAAACATTAACAAAACAAATCACTGTAACTTTATTTTACATATCTATCTTCAACTGCAATAGCCAGAAAGGTGAAATATTGTATCTCCGCTATCACATTCTTTCCTTTTAAAATAGCAAAAATGTTTCACAAAAAATCAGTATTAAAAGCTTAGAGTTTCCAAAAAAAAATTATTAGAAACGAAATTTTATTAGAATAGGAAAACAAAGTACGAGTAGGCGGATGAGAAAACTACTACACTTTTGTCAATAACATAGAAATTTCCAATCCTCGCTACGTCTGAGATAAGTAAATGGTTAAACACTGCCAACTTTGTTGTCGAACTAGCAACCCTAAATTTGATCTTCTCCCAAACCTCTACAGACTCAGCTATGTCGGTGAAAATTCTTCTGCTCCGCTACCACATACCAAAAACACCAACTTTTCCTCCCGCTAGGTAATCCTGGCTCCAAAAGAAATATAACATGCACCGTTCTTAGAAAGATCCCTCCAAACCCAATTCCTGCAATACTTTGTTCCATATTCCGCTCGTGAACGAACAATGCAAAAGTAAATGATCTTGATCCTCTTTGTTCCGACATAGGCTACACCAGCTCGGACATAAAGCACAATTATGCCATCTTTTTTGCAACGAATAAAAAGTCGGCAATTTTCCCAAAACTACAATCCACGAGAAAACATGAACCTCATATGGCATAGGTACTTTCCAGATATTAGTAAAATACAGGAAATAAGGGAAGTTGCTGATTGGAAAAAAATACTCATAAAAAGAACTAATAGAAAAAGACCTTGAAGAGTCTCCCGTCCAAACAATATCTAAGACCCCTTAGTAGAGCGTTGAACTCAACAATTTCGACCTCATTTAAAGCCCTGCTGAAACGCACATCCCAAGCAAAGTTGGATCAACTGGGATAAGAGTGCTTTATTGGGTTTGAATCAAGAACAAAGGAAGGAGGAAGATATAGCGAAGGGGATCGAGTGCCGCAGGGAACAATGGCCAATAAAATACTTGGGAGTTCCTTAGGGGGTAATCCTCTACAAGTGTCTTTTTGGGAGCCTATCAAGATTAAGATCATTCGAAAATTGGCAACTTGGAAAAAGGCTTTCTTGTCTAAACGGGGTAGAGTGACTTCGATTGCTTCGGTATTGAATGCTCTACCTATATATTTCTTATCTCTCTTCAAGATACCAAAAGGAGTAGCGGGGGAGATGGAGAGAGTGATGAGAAACTTTTTGTGGGATGGGAACGAGGGAGATTTACATTGTCATATGATTAGATGGGAAAAAGTTTGTCGACCGAAAGAGAAAGTTGGATTAGGTCTTGGGAATATATGCTTGAGAAATACAGCTTTAATGGGAAAATGGTGGTGGAGGTTCAACGTTGAAAGTGATACGCTGTGGAAAAGAGTAATAAAGAGTATGGGTTACAAGACAATGGATGGGATGCGGGGTTGGCTAAGAATGTGACTTTTAGATGTCCGTGGAAGTTCATTTCTACATCGTACCCGACTTATCACCGACTACTGAGACTAGTGGTTCGAGGGGGGACTAAAATCATGTTTTGGGAGGATATTTGGTTGGGGGAAACTTCTCTCCGGGATTTATTCCCTTCTTTGTTTCAGCTATCTTTGGTTCGTAATTTGCCTATTTCATATTTTACTTCTTTTGATTCTTCGTCACATAAATTTTCTTGGGACTTGCATTTCCGTAGATCTCTCCGTGAGGAGGAGATTACTCAATTATCTTCGCTTTTACTCGTTCTTGAGGGAGTTAGATTGGTCGAAGGGGTTGATGATTTTCGACAGTGGGAGGGGGATCCATCCGGTAGGTTCACAGTCAAATCTTTTTTCAATTCATTCTTCACGAATAGTAATGGTCCACAAGATTTCAAATTTTTCAATATCATTTGAAAAATACCAATTCCGTCAAAGATTCAAATTTTTTCATGGAAAGCAATCCTTGCAAAATTACCGACATCCGAGGTGATGCAAAAGAGATATCCTAATTGTTCGCTTTGTCCGAACTGGTGTGTGTTGTGTCGTAAGCATGGGGAAACACAAGATCATTTGTTTATTCACTGCAAGTTCACTCATGCGTTGTGGGCCAGGGCTTTGAAAGAGATGAGACTGGTTTCGAAGACAACACAAGATTTGTTTACTACGGATCTGGGATATATGCTTGGCAAAAGAGGTAAAATATTTTGGAAAGTAGTGATCCATGGAATTAGTTGGGCTGTTTGGTTGGAGAGAAATAGAAGAATTTTTGAAGAATTAGAAGAAACAGCGGAAGAATGTTGGGGAAAAATCAAATTCACAACAGCGAACTGGATTCGGACAGATAAAAACTTTCAGGGATTGTCTACATCAGATATTTTGAGAGATTGGTCATATGTGTATTGTTAGAACTAACTAGTTTATGGCAGTGGATCACTAGTCCACTTCTTGTACTATAAACTTCGCATATTAATAATATTATTATGTTTCTTATCAAAAAAAAAATATGTTGGCATTGCACTCAACACTAACGCTATCAATGTTAGACGACTCCTCCTTGATAAAACGCTTTTTTCCAGCTTGCTAGCTTCTTAGACATCTAGGAAACCACGGGTTCCCAAAAGTCAAATTAATGGGTTTGCCTCCCAACAGTACCCCAAGATATTTAATTGGTCACTCCTCTTTTTTACACTCAATCTCTGAAGCCAACCCTTCGACTTCCACTTCTGAACAAACAATCCCAAAAAAAGGCTTTTTTCCAAGTTATTCTTCAATCCCGACTTCTAGCTGAATGAGTTGAGTATCTCCACCAAACAACGCAAATGCCCATCAGATTTGACAAAAAAATGTTTCATCCGCAAATTGGATATGATGGATCTCTATTTTATATCTCCCAACTTTTAACCCATTTAATTCATTCACAACATTAGCCCTATTCATCAATCGCCCCAATCCATCGATCACGAGATTAAAAAGGAAAGGGGATAATGGACCCTTGGCCTAAGACTTCGCTCCATTTTTATTTTGCCCCATGGTCTTCTATTAATAAAAATCGAGAAGGAGACATTCGATACACAACCTTTAATCCACCTTCGCTCAAAACTTTTTTCAACCTAGTTAAGACTTTAGCCAAGATCTTATAGATACACGTTATCAGACTAATTGGTCTAAAGTCTTTAACCTTGACCGCATCCTGTTTCTTTGGGATCAGACAAATGTAAGCCTTATTGGTAATATCGTTAATGATGCCTCCTTTGAAGAATTCGGCAAACACCTTCAGTAAATCCTCTTTGATCGTATCCCAACAGTTTTGATAAAAAGACGAGGTAAACAAGTCCGGCCCTAAAGCTTTCGATCCATTGCTTTCAAACATTGCTTTTTTAATCCCTAGGTTAACTTCCCCATCAATACTTAACATTAAAACACCAGGACTATATAAAATCGTCCTTGTAATTTATCCCTCTTGTGGCTTCAATCCCTCAAATTTGTTTGTGTTAATTTAGTCCCTCAAGTACATTTGATCCATTGAATATTGACGAGAAAATTAACGCCGAGCACATAACTAGGGCAACTTGACATATTTGAGGGACTAAATTATCATTCGAATAAATTAAGGGACTGAACTGGAAAGACAAAAAGTATAAAGATGATCTTATGGTCTGTCACACAACTAACAAAACATTCATATGGTCTGTCAAACAACTCAACCTTAAATTCTAAGACTTGAACAAATGTAATGGAACAGTAAAGCTCGACTCCTACGTTTCCCTCATAAGAAGAGAGGTTTTTAGTCAAAACAACTTATTCGAATTTATAGGCGATCATATTAAGATGAAAGTTTAGTCAGAACTTCAAATAGTATATCACACACATCACGACTTGGCCAACATAGATACAACTTCAACTTTTCTCATGCATGAGAAACCACATTGCATACCACTATTGCTCATGAATAGAATAAATTATGAATCAGTAAACAATTTGATATTAAAGAACTTAGCATTGCAAAGTTTTTCACGAAAATAAGAAAGGTGTTGGGACAAGCAGACCAGTAATTACATGAGAATAAGAAGAAACTCTCTTACTACTAACATACTCATAGAAAAGGTTGTCACTGTGTTTGTTTTTAAAAATAGCCCTTCCCTATGTATTTCAGTACATAGGAGAGGCCTGTTTTTTTAAAAAAAACACATAGTAGGGCTTTTAAAAAACTGCCCCTTGAATAGGTATAGAATTTGGTACTTTTAAAAGAAACATGGAGCGAGGAAGGCCGAGGACGATCGTGATCGTATAAACTATGAAGTGTATGTCCAACATGTCAAATTTTCTTCATAGAACTTCTACTCTTCAGCAAACACTAGAAAATGAATAAGATGAGAGATGTTCATGAAAATGCATAGAGGGGACAAGTTAAGGTACCGCATACAACTATCAGAGAAAAATAATCGGCATCCCACAATTCGAAGTATTATGTAATTATAGGTAACCTACCAGCTCCAATGTATAAAAAAGAAGGGTATAGGACTTCAAAGTAAAACACAGTCCCCATATCAGAATTCTTCATCAAAAAGTACAATTGACTTCCCACTGATACTGTACTTAACATTGAAAGTAAACCCTAGGGACATAAAAGAAATGAGAACAAAATGAAAATTGATCATATTTACCTGAGACTTCGAGGATGGTGGTAGCCCTCCTTTCTTTGTGCCCTTAGAAGCCGGTTGTTGGATTGCCAAATCCTGAAGAATGCTGTCCAATGACCACAATAAAAAATTTTCCAGCGCCTCGTATGAGTGATGGTTGATCCAGTCAACTGAAGTCTTGTAAACAGCCTCCGGTACATAGGACACTGGGATCTGTTAAAAAAGAGCAAACAAGAAGTAGATTCAGGCATTAATGAAGGTCACAAAAAATGACCAAAACCATGCATACCAAGAACAGGCATGGATATAATCATAGAGGTTTTATGATCCTAACAGACAGAGTTGAGACAGTACAACGAAGGCTAGAAAAGGTATATGCATGCAGAATTAATTTTACAAAATCAACGGTAATTTCAGTTAGAGAATGAGAAAATACATCAGCGTATTACTTTTCCAAAAAGAGAGAAGAACGATGTCCAAATCAGATATGATATCTGGCCGCTGTTTACAGATAAGGGAATGTAATGGGCACAAAAGCCCGAATTAGGGCAAATAACGATCCACACCAGCAGCCCAACAAGGAGGATGGTAACTGTTGTGCTCTCCAAATAAACATGCTCTCCGAATAAACGAACAGAAATATGAAGAACACAAAGGCAACTGAAATCGTATTGCAAATCCTGTACAATGGTTTTCTCCCTAGCTAAGTGCTAGTCACTCTTTCCACGCGAATGTCTAACGTAATGCTCGCGTATACAATTCCTCTCTATTAATATACCCCCACCCACTTCACGTGTATATCTTCTTTGATCTCCTAACATACACATTAACAATGTTGGGCTTCCCATCTCCACTTCCATTTGGGCTCTCATAACTTGATATCCCCGGACCCAATGACTCCCTGTTTTTCTCAATTGGATCTGAATTCATAACATCTCTGGCCTCCTCAAAAACCATCCTCAAAAATCTCCTCGTCCTCAAGGCGAAAATCAGAGAACTGTGCAGCAACATCAAGTAAGTTTTCCCACATAGCATCCTCCTCCAATCTCCCTTTCCACTTGACCAATAGTTGCTTAGCAGGCTCCCCCTTGATCCATTTAATTCGCTCTGCTACCATGTAATCCGGTTCAAACGTCATAAGCATGTCAGAATCCAGCCCCTCTGGCAATCCCACAGCTCTTTTCAAACACGAAACATGAAAAACGGGATGCACCTTAGACTCCTCAGGTAACTGTAATCGATAGGCCAAAAGGGACCATAAAACTTGGCTGCCAATTTCTGAAAGACCCGCGTACAAACTGATGTTTGTCGATGCGGTCGCAAGTCGCAACTTTAAATAAACCATATCCCCCACATGAAAATGAACCTCTCTTCTACGCCAATTAGCATGCTTCGACATATGTTGTTGAGCCCGCTCAAGATTGAATTTTAGCTGCTTCAGAAGCTCATCTCTGTCCCACAGCGCTCTTGTGAGACAGCAGCTAACACAGTTTCTCCAGGGAGAAAACGGATTATAGGTAGTGGTTTGCGCCCGTAGACCACCTCGAAAGGACATAAACCCGCAGAAGTCTGATAAGAAGTGTTATACCAGAATTCTGCACAATGCAACCACTCTGCCCAATTCTTTGGTTGCTCCGAACAAAAACACCTCGAATACGCCTCAACGCACTCATTCAATGCTTCACTTTGGCCATCGGTTTCAGGGTGGTACGTTGTACTCATTTTAAGTTGTGTGCCTTGTAGATGAAAAAGTTCCAACCAAAAGAAACTCATAAACACAGGAATCGGTTATTTATCCGCTACTGTAATCTCCTTCAATAAGCTGTAATCCACACAGAACCGCCAACTCCCATCCTTCTTTTTGATTAAATAACTGGGATCGAATAAAAGCTATTGTTGGGCTGTATCACACCTGACTTCAGCATATCCCCTACCATGTGCTCAATCTCATCCTTCTGCCGGTAACCGTATCGATAGGGGCGAACTGACACTGGCCCACAACCCTCTCGGATAATTATTGCATGATCCTTGCTGCGATTCGGAGGTAGTCCTTGGGGTTCACGGAATACCCCTGCATAGGTATCAAGAATTCAATGCGGGGCCTTATTAGGGCTGGTGCATCGGCCTTCAATTCAACACCGCCCCACTGAATTCAAAATCAGTCATCTTGACTACTGATTTGAGGGACACCACCGATCGATTGAGTGATGGATCCCCATGCAATATCACCGCACGGGTCGGGTTGAAGGATGGGACCAGCACTCTTGGAGGAGGACATTGCTACAGGGACCACTCGCTTTCTTCCCTTTGTGTTTTGAGGACAAACAAGATCTCCACAGGGGAACCTGATGTAATGGGCACAAAAGCCCGAATTAGGGCAAATAAAGATCCAAACCATCAGCCCAACAAAGAGGATAATAACCTAAGGGTGTCAATTCGGGTAGGTTCGGGTCGGGTCGAAGGATGTGTGCTACAAAAGTTTTCTCAACACGAACACGACCCTACCTGAAAACTATAAACCCGAACCAACCCGACTAACCCGAAAAGTTATTTTCAAAAAAAATATATGATCTTTTTAATATGCAAGTATGCAACATTATTATTTTACGATTTAACAAAATAGTTAAGGATTCAAAACACATAATAAATATTTTAATTAAAAACATAAAACAAAATATTGCTTAAATAAATGATAATTATGTTTTGTGGATTTAAATATTTAAATTTAAGAGTACAAGTTGTGTAAACCATAATTACTTTATGAAAGAACAAGTATTTAGGAAATATAAATATTTCACAAAATAAATATTACATGATAAAAATTAATGAGATCAATAACAATAAAAAAATGTCCAAGCATGTCAAAATAACTTTCAATAAATTGTTTCAAAAATAAATATTTTACAACATAAATATTTGTGCATCCTCATTTATGAATAAATTCAAAAATTTGAAAGTCAACTTGTAGAAATTTTAAAGTAAACTTGCTATAAAAAATAAACAATTGTTTAAACAATCAATATTTTACAAAATCAATATTATATGATGAAAATATATGATATCGATATACAATAAAAAAAATTCAAACATACAATATAAAAATGTAGCCAATATTTCTTATTTCTATAAAAAATTATTTTTTTAAAAAATCAGGTAAACCCAGGTTGAGCTGAATCCGACCCAATCCAACTAATTTTTTCAGGTTTAATTTCGTGTCCAACAAGATTTGACCCGAACCCAAAAAAACCCGACCCTAACCTGATTTTTTAGGTTGACTCGAGTCGGGTTCGTTTTTTAAACCCCTAACAGTAACCAGCTTCAGTCAAGGGACAACGATGAGAACAATTAGGGATGTCAACCAGCTTCAGTCAAGGAATAAATATTTCAATCATCTTTAAGACTATAGGATTCTAGTTTCATAATTTATTGTGCTTTCTTATTTTTGTTGCATGATTACTCGTTGGTTTCCTTATTCAAATAGCATCCTATTTGTATTCAAGGGATAAATTCAGTGGAATAAAATACCAAATTATTATTCCAAATTCTTGAGCAACAAGATCTTGAGGTTCTCTTCATGAAAAGAATCCTCTAAACTTAATTCATCCAAAGTAGGTGGGAAAGGCAGAAAAAGCCACAACACATCAATGAGCTTAACGATCAACCACTCAATTGCCCTATAAGTAGATCCTTACCAAGGGTCATAACAGGGAACCCCTAACTATCGACAAATGGAAGATGTGGGCAGGCTGATGAAAACCATTAAATGTGGATTGATTATTGGAAAGCACAACCATACAGACTACCACCAGGTCCATGAACTAAAACATTTGTCAAGGCGTTATAGGAATCAAAACAGGAACGGCTTCCAGGATTGGTCAAAAGAAATGGATGGCAGGCAATAAAGGTAGTTTTCCCATGCTAGATGTAACGAGGGATGATAAACATTTAAGGACGTTAAGTTTATCAGTTTTCCATGCAAACAAAATATAGACAAGATCACAATGTCAAATATCGAGTGTTCAAACATTGAAGTAAAAATCAGAATTCCAAAATCACCATCAAATACTGCCAAAACATCCGTTAGCACATCTCAGAGGAAATGCTGTTCACTCAAAAACTACTATATGGCTTTGGCAAAGAAAAATCAGAAATTACTACATGATGTACTTTCTCCTTGAATCCCCAAAACATACTACAGATGCTCGCATAAAAGTGACATACCACCCGCCAATTTAGAACATTTACACGCTAAAAAAATTGTAGATAAAAAAAGTATGGGATGCTACACAACGTTCTAACCAACTCACGTCAGCATATTTTGCCACAGCAGACTCTCTAAGAAGCTTCATCCATGGAAACTGTGAGGCGCTCACAGCCGAAAATGCACGCCCAAAGTAATCCGCAAACCTCATCAATTGAATATCTTGTTTCCCTTCATAAGATTCCTATCACCAAAACACCAAAAAAATCCAATAACGCTTAAAATCAAGCACAGAATATTAACAAGGAAAACCAAAAAATGAAAAAGGAGACAGATAATTACCGAAACGCCAGAAAGAAACGAGGCAAGATCAGAATCGTCGATCTTCGCGGCAGCCTCCGCCACCGTAACCTTAGGCTTCTTAACTTTCTTCGGCTTCTCCTTATACGCCTCAGCGGCATTATTCTCCTTCGCATCAACATCCGCGTCGCTGCTGACGTCCCCGTCCTCTTCATCTCCCCATTTCTTCCTCGATCGCACCGGAATCTCATCGTCGTAAATCGCCGCAGAGGCGCGCTGAGCCTCCAATTTCCGCCGCCTCTCCGCCGCGTGCTTCTCCAAGCTATTGAAGACACCGTTTTTCTCGGCGGATTCGTTCGGCAGCGCCGCCGTGGCATGATCGGACACCATCTTGGGCTGATTCTTGCGCTGTTTCTTCGCGTACGTCACCTTCTGCCAGCCATGGTTGTTCTCCTCGGCGGATTCGGCGGGGAGGGAAATTGATCTATCATCTTCCATTGAAACTGCGGAGATCGCCAAAGGGAAATTGGGAGAGAAAAAGAGATCGAAGAAATGACGGGCATTGAATTGGAGAAAGGGAAGAAGAGTGTATTTATAGTAGTTTGACTCTAGCAGAATTTAACCTTGTTCATACCTAAAATTACGGGAATGCCATTAAGAAATTTTAATTTAATAGGAAAAAATTGCCAATTTTATTACGTAATTCTTGCAAACGAAAATGCGTTATGCCTAGCTAATTTTGTGACTTGAATTAACATTGGGAAAATTGTTTTTCGTTTTCTTCTTCCTCTGTTGTAATTATTATAAGATCCAAAATACGATAACTAATCAAACTTTACGTAAATCTAAGAAAAATAAAATGTTTAATTAAATTATTTTAATTGCATTTATAAAATGTTGTATGCATGTTTATATGTTTAAAACATAGTTTTATATTAGAATGGATAACATTATGTTTTAAAGGTTATTCGAGACGCGATCGAGAAACGGAGACCGATGACCATAAAAGAAAAATATTTTACTCATCGTTCATACTATATTATGTGCATTTAACATGATTGTATGAAAAATATGCTACACTTTCTTATATTTTCGTTTTTATGACAATACATGATCAAAACTTGAGTTTTTATACTTTTAAATTCATGTTTAAGATTCACAAAGGGGCTGCCATGATAGAGCTGTGGGAAGGGATGTTTTTCAGTAGGTTTAAGGGTCATAAAGGGCATGGCTAAGGGCCGGAAAAGAGGGGAAACAAGCAGCACATTTTTGGGTTCAAAAAAGAAGTTAGGGTTTTCGGCTTTGGGTTCCTAGAAGGGCACTGCTCTGGACTGCTGTTGGGACATGTCCAGGGGTCCTAATGGGGTCTAGTGGCGGTCCTAGCCGACTAGTACTGTACCTAGTGCGAGGGGAGAGGCTGTAGGTGTGAATATGGGGGAGTCGCGCAAGGCTTCAAGCACACGGGTGAGGGTTGTGCTTGCGTGGGCTGTAGGGCTGGTCCAGTAGGGTCTAATGGGTTTGGTTAGGATCCTAGGATGGTCAGCTAGGGTCTGATTAGGTCAGCCATGGGCTAGGGTAGAAGGAATTTAGGGTTTGTTCAAGTTATGATTTCGAAACTAGGACAGAATTTTCCAGCAAGGTTCTAGGTGTCCTTAAGGGTTTAATTGGCTTGATTTGGGTTGCATAGGGTGTAAGGTCCAAAATTAAGACGACGTAATCCAACTGCATGCAAATCTAGGAAATATGAAATTAAGTAATTAATTGATTTAGTTGCTAAATTATTTGGGCAACATGCATGATTTCATATTAAATATGATTTAATTGTCATTTGCATAAAACTATATTTCTAAGGAAAATTTAAGTTGCGATCGAAGAACGGAGACCGATGGCTGAAAAACGTAAAATATTTTTATTAAAGAATTATTTTTAATTATTTAAATATGGTTGATGGTTTTTCTTATTTTGAAAATAAGGGGTTTTGAGGTGACTTTATACGCCAGGACGTAAGCTTTATCGGCGTTGGCTTTTCAACAAAATATAAACTTTTTGGCAACCCGGCTATTAAATTTACAAACTTATTTTTACCAAAATTATTTTAAAATGTTAATTAAACTCTAATCTAGCACTGATGGGCCTAAACCTTTCTTATTTGGCCTAAGCTTTAATTGGTGAGTTAATTAATGTATAAATATATGTAACCCTCCCCACACCATCACACGTACACGCCGCTTTTCTGAAATCTGCACACACCGAAAGCACTCATCAAACACACGACACCCACCTCCACAATTTGAAGAGGAAATATTCGGTAAAGCTCAAGGGAATTCAAGCCAAGGTTCTTGCTCCGTTCTTCGTCATCGTCAACGGTTTTTCGTGCGTAAATTACGCAAAGACACGCCTATTCTTTCCTTCAAAACATCATCACATCATATTATATTTTATGCATGAAAAGATTTAAAACAAGTGACACTTTTATTTCAAGTTCGTTTTTGTATGTATCATGAAATTTTCAAGTAGAATTTTTAATACAAATTGTGTTGTTTATGTGCATAAAGGGGCTGCCATGACTAGGAAGTGTTATGGTACTGTTTTACACGAGTGTAAGGTGTCTTAGAACCACACAACACGCAACATCAAGCACAGAACACAAGCTAGAGACGTGTTGCTGTCATGGAGGCTTGGTTCTCTTGTTTAAGGACTGGGCTTGCTTCGGCTGCAGGTTTGCGCAGGCTCGCAGGGGTCATGTAGCTCGGCCTGAGGGCTTGGGGCTGGGCTAGGGTAATGCCATGGGGTCCTAGGTAAGTACACGAGAGGCTGGTTCAGGGGCTGGGTTGGTTGGCTAAATCCTAAGAAAGCTAGAAGAGTCCTTGCACCATTGGATTTCTCGGCCATGATTGAGGGCTAGGCTTGGGTCTTCGTTTTTCTGTTTAAGGCGTTTTCCGTGAGTTCCTTGGGTCCAGTAGGGTACTCTAGGGTGTTGGTCAGGGTTTGGATTAACATGGCTCGGGGGTGACTCGATAAAATCAAGAGATGGCTCGGGGTCGAAGATATTGTGTCATATTAGGGTGTCCTAAGCTTATAAAATTGAAAAAATGGATCACGGGGGTCGAGTCGTGGTTCATAAGGACTAAAATAATATAAAAATACTAAATTTATAATTTAGGAATTTTATATTAAAGTATGAGATTTTTCGGAATTAAAACGCCTTAAAAAACGTCCAATTACGAATTAATTAAAAAGCCTAGTTTTTTTTAAGCTAAATAAAATTATGGAAATTTTAATTTAGGCTTAAATAATTATTTGGGACATGTTAGAGTCAAGAAAATTAAGAAAACGTCAAAAACGTAAAATGTCACGTCCAGGGGTAAAACGATCTTTTCACACCGAAAAATTAGTAAACGTCATGGCAGTGCCCTATTTGCTGTTTTATATGTTAATATGATTATGTGACATGTTTATGAATTTTTATATGTTGAAATATGATTTTTAAATGTTCATGGATTATTAAGGGTTAAATTGGTCATTTAAAAGATATGTTGCATGCTTGGTTTCAAAATAAAAAGATATTATATGCATATTTTTATAAGTTATGGAAATAAGACATGTTGATGGATGTGAAGGGATTGTGACTACTGAATATGTTGGAAATATCGTGAGGTTTATGGTCCAGTGGGAGCCCGACGATCGAGTTTCCTTGGATACGGATACGAATACGAATATGTTAATACGTTGGCCAGGACCCAGTTGGCCGGTGAGAGTGTTGCTGGTGTCTCCCGCCGCCCAGTACTGTGGTTTTTTAGATGGATCCATCGCCCAATACGATCAAGAATACGAGTCACAATCACGATCTGAATTCAACAAACACGAACATGAATATGAATATGAATACGAATATGGACATGGACATGAATATGGATATGATTTGAATAGGTGTATGTGATATGTTTATGGTTTTTTTTTTTTTTGAAAATGTTTAAGTTAAAGTTAATGCATTATGAAGAAAAATGATATTTTAAGTATAAGTATTTTTCACTGTTATATGTTAACTGTATTACGTATTACTTGTTATCAAAGATAGTACGTGTTGAGTCTTTAGACTCACTAGGTGTGTTGATGCAGGTGATATAAATAGCAATGATATTGGAGGTCTTGATGAGTGACTTGCTGGATTGTCGGTGCACATAACCCGAGGACTAGCGCATTCTATTTCCGCATTTAAGTTTATGACTTTAAGTTAAAGATTTTTACGGACATTTTACTTTATGCTTTTGAGAGATTTTTGAGAGGTAGTATGTGCTACACTTTTCAAATATTTATTGCTTTTTAGGTTTGGTAAAACGCTTTACGATTTATTGTCTTGACTATTTCTCCTTGCATTTTCAAATAGTAGTTGGGTGTTTATTTTAAAAAGGGTGCAAAAGTATTTTATGAATATGTAGGTGTATAACCGAAAGTGTGAGGAATTAAAAAAAAAATTCTACTACTTTTTAAGAAAACGAATAAGCAGACGTTTCAGTTGGTATCAGAGCAAAGATCCTGTAAAGGGTTGTGCCACCATCAGTGCCGGGAAGTTCAGTCGTCACGCCTCAATTTGTAAGTTTTACATGCTTTATATGATTTAATATGATGTTACCTGCTTGATAACATGAATAATATGTTTACGTTACATGTTTACTAGCTTTTGAATATTTATTTCTTTATATGCTTAAATTGCTAAATGAGCTAGGATATGACTCATGATTAGAAGACTTGGATTAAATGCATGTTGGTTAAGTTAGAATTTGAAAAACGTTCAGATAAAATGCCTCCTAGAGGTGCACCCGTTATCGAGAATCAAGAAGAGAACAGTGTTAATCGTCGAGGGAATAGTCAAAGAAATGCACCACCACCACCCCTTCCTCCAGGGGATCCTGCTACTCGTGCATTAGAGGGTATGGCTCGTCTCTTCGAGCAATAGTTACAGCAGCAATAGCTACAGCTGCAGTTACAGCAGATACAACAGCAGCAGCTACAGCAGCCACCTAGGCCACACCATGATATTTATTATCAGTTCCGAAGGCTAGGGCCGAAGGAATTTTCTGGCACTACTGATCCCTTTGCTGCTGAGAGTTGGATTCGTTCACTCGAGGTACACTTTCGCTATCTAGACATGGGAGACGCTGACCGTGTGAGGTGTACCACTTATCTGTTTCGAGATGACGCTTCTTTATGGTGGGAAGGAGCCGAGCATGGTGTGGACCTTGCTACACTCACTTGGGCACAGTTCAAGACAAAATTCTATGAGAAATACTTTACTGCTGATGTGAGAGGCCGGATAAAGAGGGAATTTATGACTCTCCGTCAGGGAGACGTATCTGTTGCTGATTTTGTGAAAAAGTTTGATAGGGGTTTTCACTTTGTACCCCTTATTGCTAGGAATGCGGAAGAAAAGCTTAGACATTTCATGGATGGCCTACGACCTACCATTCGGGATAAGGTTATGATGATGCGTCCTGGGGATTATGCTACAGCAATTACCTATGCATATCAGGCGGAGAAATCCTTGAAGGACATCGATTTTGAGTTACAATGTAAGAGACAACAGCATCAGAATAACAATCAGCCTAACAAGAAGCCATATATGGGTCCTCCTAGACCTCAAGGGCCTCAAAAGCCCCAAGGTCAAGTCAAGAAGCAAGGACAGCAAAACCCACCACCGGTAGCACCAAAACCAGCAGAAGGGCAGACCTGCAATAAGTGCAATCGCCTACACTATGGGCCATGTGTGTGCGGTACTTCTAGGTGTTTCATATGCAAGGAAGAAGGGCACAAAGCAGCTGATTGCCCAAAGAAGAATGCACCTACCATGGGACGAGCATATATGATGAATGCCGAGGAAGCTGAAGAAGAGGCAGACACTACGCTCATCACGGGTAACCTAGTCATTTATCATTTTTTTATTGCTTTCATTTGCATGAAATGTCAAATTGGTTATTTGAGTTGAATTGGGAACAAGATTTAATTTAGTAGAAATTAAGTTGCATGTTCTACCTTAGGCGATTAAGTTATGATTTTAGAAACCATAAAAAATTATATGAATTTTGTGCCTTATTTTATATGGAGATGAAACAATTCCAAATAAAAAGTTTTAGGGCCAAAATTAAAGAAAATCATAATTAAGGTGTTGGGGAGAATTTCGAATTTGGAAGGATCAACATGCAATTACCGAAATTTAAGGGACCGAAATGCAATAAATCGAAATATACGTGACCTAAGTGCAATTTCTGAATGTTGATAGATCAATAATGAAATTCTCGAAACATGAAGGGCTGAATCAGAATTTTCGAAAATAATATGATGGATCGTGTGTGTTAGTGCCTTCGAAGGCATTTTGAACACAACAACCTTCAATGAGCTTCAATAGCTCGTGTTCTAAGAATATTAACACCGATGAATTAAATCGAGTTTGGTTTTAAACCAAGCGGAAGAAACTCGAAGTAATCCTTCATAAAGAAAACTGAAATGTTAATAACAATATTTTAACTTGTGTAAACTGACTAACTGAAAGAACACATATTAGTTTTTGCATTCTTGTATTTCAGTTATGGTAACAACTGAACACACAAACACTTTAACTAATCAAAACAAGTTTAAAGCGATAGATAATCAGTTAAATACACAAGATATGTTTATGGATGTTCGGAGACTTCAACTGCTCCTACGTCACCCCTTCTATCTCCACGGATAGGTACACTAGAAGACTTTGATTTATACAACTACGTGTACAAGCCCACTTAGCTAGGACTTATCTACTGCCTAAACTGAACTTCTAGCTACAACTGAAAACAACACTTTCAGTCAACACTTATTTAACGTCTATGTGAGAAAGACTACATACACAAGTTTTACGTCTTTGTGCAAGACTGTTTTGGGTGGTTTTTGAGAGTGAATGTGTGTGAGAACTGAACAGAAATGTTCTCACACATAGAGGGATAACAGGCTTCTAATCTAAGCAGATATCACGATGATAATTCCCTCTGGGCTTAAGTGCTTCTGAAAGCTGATATGCAACTGAGTGTGCCATTTTCTCTCTAGTATTGTATATGTGCTCTCTCTGTTTTGATTCTTCACCGATCTTCTCTTTATATAGGCGAAGGAAGCTGATCGTACAGTGAGACTCATTTATTGTATCCGTTGCATTTGAATTGCCTTCTTGGACTATGTGTCTCGTCTTTTTGACTGTCCCTCTGAAGTGTTTTTGTCTTTAATGCTCTGATACAATGTCCATTATTGTCCTTTGACTGGACAATGGCTTTGTACCTTTTCGCACAGCTGGAATCCACAAGAAGGAATCTATCATCGTCCGTAACTGAAGGATTCTAACTGATGCTTCGAACTAGTCAGTTTGAACTGATCTTTCAGTTGGGCTGGTGAAATCAGTTGACTCGTCAGTGAAACTGATTTCACACTCGTTCAGTTGGACTGATCAGCTGGGTTTCTTCATCAGTTGAACACTCTTTCGGCTGGCCAGGCTTCTGAGGTTTTCCTGTTGAATTACCTATCAACTGGTCAATCAGCTGTACTGCTCAAATGATGTAGTCAGTTGAACTGATTCATTTTGAGCGATCAGTTGGGTCTTTAGTTTTGCGATGTAAACAACTCGTAGATGATCCTAGATGCTGCACAACTAAGGTAGATCATTAGTAACACAATTAACAAGTTTTGTTACCATCAAAATCAAGATTGCGAACTTGAAAAGTTCCAACATAATATCAGGATTTATTGGCAATAATTCGATAATATGAGGTCAAGAATGCAAATTTCGGAAAATTGAAGGACTAAGTTGCAATTTTTCAAGAAATACCTAAGTTCAACATGAATCTTCACCTAACCTTTGGGAAATTAATGATAGTAAATCCTTAAGTTTCGACACGAAAAGATTTAAAAGACGTTTTCCCCGCAGGGAGGATAATCATCCTAGGTGTAGCTACCTACGCATTGCTAGATTCAGGGGCTACACATTCTTTTATATCTGAAACCTTCATCAAAAGACTGAAAATTACTCCTCAAGATATGGGTTTGGGTTTCAAAGTTTCTATTCCTTCCGGTGATCAGATGCTCACGTCTAAAATTGTCAAGAATCTGGAGCTTCGTTTATTCAAGGATGTTGTTCGGGGAGATCTTATTGTACTCCCTATGCCCGAATTTGACATTATACTTGGGATGGATTGGCTATCAGCTAATGGAGCTTCGATTGATTTTCGTCAGCGATCAGTATCTATTAGACCACCTAATGGTAAATCTTTTGTCTTCGAGGCAGCAAGGAACAAGCAAATGCCGCACATCATCTCTTGTCTATATGCGAGGAAACTTATTAAGCGGGGATGCCAAGCTTTTCTAGCATGTGTCACAGCCATACATGCTCCAATCAGTCAAAAATTGGAGGATGTCGATATTGTTAGGGATTTTCCTAGCGTCTTTTCCGAAGACGTTTCTGGTATTCCACCCGATCGTGAAGTATTCTCTATTGATCTAATGTCGGGCACTGTTCCTATATCTAAAGCACCTTATCGTCTAGCACCCGCTGAAATGAAAGAACTAAAAGATCAAATCCAAGAATTTCTAGACAAGGGTTTCATTCGCCCTAGTTATTCTCCATGGGGCGCGCCTGTATTATTTGTGAAAAAGAAGGATGGTAGTATGCGTCTTTGCATTGATTATCGAGAGCTCAATAGAGTCACTATCAAGAATAAGTACCCACTGCCAAGAATCGAAGATTTATTTGACCAGTTGCAAGGAGTATCGATATTTTCCAAGATTGATCTGTGATCTGGATACCATCAATTGAAAGTAAAGGAGTCAGATGTTCATAAGACGACATTCCGCACGAGATATGGACACTATGAGTTTATGGTCATGCCATTCGGGTTGACCAATGCGCCAGCGATCTTCATGGATCTCATGAATCGCGTATTTCAGCCGTACCTAGATCAGTTTATTATAGTCTTCATTGATGACATATTGATCTATTCCAAGAGTAGGGAGGAGCATAGTCGACATTTGAGGACAGCACTGCAAGTTCTACAAGATAGAAAGCTTTTTGCGAAATTCAGCAAGTGCGAGTTTTGGCTCGATAGAGTGGCATTCTTAGGCCACATCATTTCTAGTAGTGGAGTGGAGGTCGATCCAAGTAAATTTGAGGCAGTGAAAGAGTGGTCAGTACCGAATAGTGTTACCGAGATTCGCAGTTTCTTGGGACTAGCTGGCTATTATCGCAAATTCATCAAGGGATTGTCATCTATTGCAGTGCCCTTGACATCTTTGACTAAGAAGAATGCGAAGTTTATTTGGGGATCCGAGTGTCAAGACAGTTTTGATAAGCTGAAGCAAGCCTTGATTACAGCGCCAGTATTGTCTATGCCATCAGGGCAAGGGGAGTATGTTCTTTATACCGACGCTTATAAACTTGGTTTGGGCGCAGTTCTTATGCAAAATAATCGAGTTATCACCTATGCGTCGAGACAGCTGAAAATTCACGAGAAGAACTACCCTACTCATGATCTTGAGCTAGCAGCAGTAGTTTTTGCTTTGAAAATATGGAGACACTACCTTTATGGGGAGAAGTGCAAAATTTTCACCGACCATAAAAGTTTGAAATACTTCTTCACCCAAAAGGAATTGAATATGAGACAGAACAGATGGCTTGAGTTAGTGAAAGACTACGACTGTGAGATTAACTACCATCCGGGGAAAGCTAATGTTGTGGCAGATGCATTGAGTAGAAAAGCAGCAGTTATCACTCAATTATCACTCCAAGGACCGTTGCAGTCCGAGATACAGCGGTTCGAGCTTACAGTCTATGCTAGGGGCGAGGCCCCTAATCTTGCCACACTATCAGTACAGTCGACGTTGAGAGATAGAATTCGTGATGGGCAGTCCACTGATGAGCAGTTGCAAAAGTGGAGAGCTAGAGATGAAGCCAAGGGTCGGAAATTATATTCAGAGGTGGATGGTATAGTTCGTTATCGAGATCGGTTATGGGTTCCTAGTGACGATGCTTTGAGAGATCTTATTATGAAGGAAGCCCATGACACACCTTATTCATCCATCCGGGAAGTACCAAGATGTACAGAGATTTGCAGCTATTATATTGGTGGCCAGGCATGAAGAGAGACATCCTGAGATTTGTATCTGAATGCTTGACTTGTCAACAAGTCAAGGCAGAGTATCAAAGACCAGCGGGGAAATTAAAACACTCCCTATTCCCGAGTGAAAATGGGAAAATATCACTATTGACTTTGTTGTGGGATTTCCAAAGACTGTTAATGGATTCAATGCTATATGGGTATTAGTTGATCGTCTTAATAAATCAGCGCATTTTCTACCTATTAAGACGACTTTCACCATGATATAGTACGCCGACTTGTACATCCGAGAGATAGTTCGTCTGCATTGGATTCCAGTATCTATTGTTTCTGACAGGGATTCGAGATTCACGTCGTCTTTTTGGAAAAGTCTGCATGCAGCAATGGGGACCAAGTTATTATTCAGTACAGCATTCCATCCTCAAACCGATGGTCAGTCCAAAAGAGTTATACAGATTTTGGAAGATCTACTGCGAGCATGTATTATCGATTTCCAAGGCAGTTGGGAACCAAAGTTACCTCTAGTGGAGTTCACCTACAATAATAGTTTCCAATCATCTATCGGGATGGCTCCTTTTGAGGCACTTTATGGAAGAAAATGTAGATCTCCTATTCATTGGGACGAGGTTGGGGAAAGAAGAGAGATTGGTCCGGATGTGATTGAAGAGACTGCCGAGCTTGTAGTCAAAATTCGGGATAGAATGAAGACTGCGCAAAGCCGACAAAAGAGTTATGCGGACAAAAGATGAAGGGACTTGGAGTTTGCAGTGGGCGACCATGTATTTGTGAAAATAGCACCCATGAAGGGTGTTATGCGATTTGGCAAGAAGGGCAAGCTAAGTCCAAGATTTATCGGTCCATTCGAAATTTTGGAGAGAATTGGGACACTAGCTTATAGAGTGGCATTGCCACCAGCGCTTTCAGGAGTTCACAATGTGTTCCATATTTCATTGCTGTGGAAGTACATGTCGAACCCGTCACATGTACTTAATTATGAACCTCTTCAATTAACTCCAAACATTACCTATGAAGAAAGACCTGTCCAAATCTTGGCAAGGTAAGAAAGAAGATTGCGAAATAAAGTCATTCCAATGGTCAAAGTCAAGTGGCTGAATCACTCTGAAGAAAAAGCTACTTGGGAAACCGAGAGGGACCTAAAGAGTCGCTATCCAGATCTATTCGGTAAGTTCTAATTTCGAGGACGAAATTTAATTTAAGAGGGGGAGGAATTGTAAGGTCCAAAATTAAGACGACGTAATCCAACTGCATGCAAATCTAGGAAATATGAAATTAAGTAATTAATTGATTTAGTTGCTAAATTATTTGGGTGAAATGCATGATTTCATATTAAATATGATTTAATTGTCATTTGCATAAAACTATATTTCTAAGGAAAATTCAAGTTGCGATCGAAGAACGGAGACCGAGGGCTGAAAAACGTAAAATGTTTTTATTAAAGAATTATTTTTAATTATTTAAAATATGGTTGATGGTTTTACTTATTTTGAAAATAAGAGGTTTTGAGGTGACTTTATACGCCGGGACGTAAGCTTTATCGGCGTTGGCTTTTCAACAAAATATAAGCTTTTTGGCAACCCGACTATTAAATTTACAAACTTATTTTTACCAAAATTATTTTAAAATGTTAATTAAACTCTAATCTAGCACTGATGGGCCTAAACCTTGCTTATTTGGCCTAAGCTTTAATTGGTGAGTTAATTAATGTATAAATATATGTAACCCTCCCCACACCATCACACGTACACGCCGTTTTTCTAAAATCTGCACACAATGGAAGCACTCATCAAACACACGGCACCCACCTCCACAATTTGAAGAGGAAATATTCGGTAAAGCTCAAGGGAATTCAAGCCAAGGTTCTTGCTCCGTTCTTCGTCATCGTCAACGGTTTTTCGTGCGTAAATTACGTAAAGGCACGTCTATTCTTTCCTTCAAAACATCATCACATCATATTATATTTTATGCATGAAAAGATTTAAAACAAGTGACATTTTTGTTTCAAGTTCGTTTTTGTATGTATCATGAAATTTTCAAGTAGAATTTTTTATCCAAATTGTGTTGTTTATGTGCATAAAGGGGCTGCCATGACTAGGAAGTGTTATGGTACTGTTTTACACGAGTGTAAGGTGTCTTAGAACCACACAACACGCAACATCAAGCACAGAACACAAGCTAGAGACGTGTTGCTGTCATGGAGGCTTGGTTCGTTTGTTTAAGGACTGGGTGTAATATCCGAGATTTTATATCATGTTAATATGAGATTCTTGATTATGATTTGATATAATTATAGACGGGCTATTAGGAGACCAGATTGGCCAAAACATATGAAGGGTGCAATTTTGAGACAGAATTATTGGCGCCCGAGCGGTAGAAAATAACCGCCCGAGCGCCAATGTGCAACGGGAGCATGCTTCGGGCAGAAGATGTGGCGCCCGGGCGGTAGTTTGTGACCGCCCGAGCGCCAATGTGTAATCCGAAGGAGCTCGGACAGAGAATGCCGCGCCCGAGCGGTAGTTTAGCACCGCCCGAGCGCCGACTGAAATTCATGAAAAATAGACACGTATCATTAACCGAGCAACTTGATATATATATACGTATATCTTGCTATATTCTTCAAAAACCAGCAGAAGGAATCGAGAAAAGGTTTCTGTGAAAGAGTGAAAAATCCTTACGCCTTTATACTTCAATCCGTCCGTCCGAATTGTAATCTGACTTCAGTACTGCAATCCTATCAACGTAGGCTATAACTTGACGTAAGTTTTGCTACGTTTTGACATGCTTTGAAATTATGTCATTGTCAGAATTGAATAGGATTCATATATGATGTTCTTGACATGTTAGACATCATAGAATCGAAGTCAGATTGAGAAACAGACTGATTATGGAATTGTTATGATTTTCTGATTATATTGATTTGAAATCGGACAGATTTAGATTATGAATGAGTTACAGACTATATCGGATATGAGTTATGATTTGTAATTGATGTCTGTTGATATGGTAGTGACGAGGATACTGAGATTGTGTCGTTCTGTCGTAAATTGGATTAAATCCAGATTAATCAGATTCAATGTTGAACTGAGAATAGAATATTGATATTATGATTCTCGACATGTCGTTTCAGATTTACAGAGATAGTCTTGAGTTCAGAACTGAGATTGCGGCAGACCGAGACTACAAACGGAAGGTATAATTCAATGTGGTATTGGGAGATTGACTTGAGTCGGTTTAGACTTGAGTTTCCCTAAAGCACATACTTTACTTTATTGCAGTGATATTGCATTGATTTGATTGATATACTTGTTCTCTTGATTTATAGATAGCAGGTATCAGATGGGAAATCTTGTGACAGAAGTGCCTGATAGTGGTGGGATCGCCACGGGCACATTGCACGATGTTACAGGATAGTGTAGACATCTTGGGACGGAAGTGCCTGACAGTGGCGGGATCGCCACGGGCACATTGCACGATGTCTCAAGACGGGATATTAGCGATAGAGCTACAGTCCATGACGGATAGGTCAGGACACCGGATGTTGGTTATATCGAGTAATAGGATTGGAATTCTTCTATTACGGAATTCGATATAGGAACACCATATTTGGTTATATGGAATTCTTCTATTACGGAATTCGATATAGGAACACCATATTTGGTTATATCGAGTAATAGGAACAGAGTTCCTTCTATTACGGAATTCGATATAGGAATACCACATTTGGAAACCGGGATCCCTAGACTAGGATGGAGTCTAGTCTGAAACGTGGAGTCACGTATATGTTTGACAGTCTACGATTGTTTATGTTTCAGATTTTGATACATATATCTGTTACCTGATTACATGCTTTATATTTGTTTATATGATTGCATGTTTCGTTGATTTATACTGGGATTTATTCTCACCGGAATTATCCGGCTATTGTCTTGTCTGTATGTGTACATGACAACATGTGGGACAGGATCAGGGTCCAGGAGATGAGGAGAGATCGTGATAGAGTGGAGACTTCGGACTTGGATGTATATAGGGTTTTGACACTTGATATTTAGATGTTGAACCTTAGTTTTACTGATTTGTAGACCGTACAGGACATGTACTTTATTTTATACTGAGTTGTATATTAGTTGATTTCACTACGTTCCGCATTTTAAAAAGAAAAAAATTTTAGACCCTGTTTTATAATTGATTAATTAGTCCCAATGATGATTAAGAACTTGATTAGCGTCCGGGTCCCCACACTGGGCTTGCTTCGGCTGCAACCAGGGGCTAGCCACGTCCGTGAGTGAGTCCAGGGTAGAGTCCTAGCCATGTTAGGACTCGAGCCAAGTGGGCTAGGAGGAGTCCTTGTTGACAAGGACTCCTACCCGAGAGTGAACAAACTAGCGCAGTTTTGCGCAGGCTTGCAGGGGTCATGTAGCTCGGCCTGGGGGCTTGGGGCTGGGCTAGGGTGATGCCGTGGGGTCCTAGGTAAGTACACGAGAGGTTGGTTCAGGGGCTGGGTTGGTTGGCTAAATCCTAAGAAAGCTAGAAGAGTCCTTGCACCATTGGGTTTCTCGGCCATGATTGAGGGCTAGGCTTGGGTCTTCGTTTTTCTGTTTAGGGCGTTTTCCGTGAGTTCCTTGGGTCCAGTAAGGTACTCTAGGGTGTTGGTCAGGGTTTGGATTAACATGGCTTGGGGGTGACTCGATAAAATCAAGAGATGGCTCGGGGTCGAAGATATTGTGTCATATTAGGGTGTCCTAAGCTTATAAAATTGAAAAAATGGTTCACTGGGGTCGAGTCGTGGTTCTAAGGGCTAAAATAACATAAAAATACAAAATTTATAATTTAGGAATTTTATATTAAAGTATGAGATTTTTCGGAATTAAAACGCCGTCAAAAACGTCCAATTACGAATTAATTAAAAAGCCTAGTTTTTTTTAAGCTAAATAAAATTATGGAAATTTTAATTTAGGCTTAAATAATTATTTGGGACATGTTAGAGTCAAGAAAATTAAGAAAACGTCAAAAATGTAAAATGTCACGTCCAGAGGTAAAACTGTCTTTTTACACCGGAAAATTAGTAAACGTCATGACAGTGCCCTATTTGCTGTTTTATATGTTAATATGTGTTGCGACTTTGATTGTTGCACTCTCAAGAGCAGGTTGTCCACAAGTAGTATAATTCGGTGAGTTCGAATATCGTATCCACAGGGAAGCTAAGGTAATTACAAGTCCACTACAATGTCTTTTTGTTTTGTTTTTGTTTTTGTTTTTTTTTTTAATTTTAATTGTTTGAATCTTTAATGGGTAAATTTTAATTGTTCAAATTTTAATTTAAGTAGTTGAGATTAAAGGATCCACTCTTGGTATTTTATTAAAGTTAACGTTAACGAACATTATTGAAATCCACTTAATAAAATGGTTCCAATATATTAAATAATCATATTTATATTATGTTATATATTATTATCTTATAAGTATATAATATATACCAAAACTTATAAATGTGGTCAAGTATTTATTGTGCTATATAAATTTGTAAACACTGAATCAAGGTTCTCACTTTAAATGGTGGGTAAAACCAAACTAACATTTAAATGGTACCAAGAAATTAATATTATGATATATTTATATATAGTAAATCAAGGTTCCCACTTTAAATGGTTGGTAAAACCAAACAAACATTTAAATGGTTCCAAGAATTTAATATTATAATATATTCATATATAATAAATCAAGGCATCCACTTTAAATGGTTGGTAACACCAAACTAACATTTAAATGGTTCCAAGAATTTAGTGTAACATATAGCAACAATAAATCAAAACTTCCACTTATAAGTAGGGTATAAAAATGCTTAAAGAAATAAATATAACATAAACAATAAATAATGATTAAATAATATAAAACATAGATTCTTACCTTTTAGTAACCTTATTATCATGCCAAGAGTTTCACCTTTTCATCTCAACTTTAGGAAGTTAGCTATTCATTATTCAAAGTGTAAAACTTTGAATATGAAATTAACATGCTAATTATATTTAAATGAAGAAATAAAGAAAAAATATAGAGAGAAATATTATGAACTCAAAGGTTTGTTCATAGAATGAGGGATATCTCAATACATTACAATGCACCCCTATTTATAGCCAAATTTGGGGAGATAACCACAAATAAAATATTATTTTTTGACACAAAAGTCTTCATTGGTGTTCCAAGATATTATATTATATTACACATCACTTTTGAAAATCTTCTTTTTGGAATTTGCTTCTTCACATAAAAAGAAACATGTGGATAATTGAGTTGTCTAGTTGTGGTATTTTTTTCAAATCATTTGACCAAGTAATTTGAGAGATATGGTCAAAATACTAGAGCATGGTAAAACTGCCACTCCTTTGGTAACTTTATTTGTTGCTTAATTTCATCCCAATTGTGAGAGGATTTTTATCTCATGTTTGACACCAATATTGTAGATATTAACATCAACTTTCTACAGGTCCAAGAATCATCTTAATCCCATTTGCAACGCCAAGTTTATTCTTGTTTTATCGAACCTGTAAAAAATAGTAAAAACTTGTAATTACACAACAACTTATATTTTATACAATTTATTATAAAATATATAATATTTAAACATTTAATAAAACAAAAACTATATATTTATATTATAAAACATTTAATTAATGTACAATTTTTATGTTTATCAATATGATTATGTGACATGTTTATGAATTTTTATATGTTGAAATATGATTTTTAAATGTTCATGGATTATTAAGGGTTAAATTGATCATTTAAAAGATGTGTTGCATGCTTGGTTTCAAAATAAAAATGATATTATATGCATATTTTTATAAGTGATGGAAATACGACATGTTGAAGGATGTGAAGGAATTGTGACTACTGAATATGTTGGAAATATCGTGAGGGTTATGGTCCAGTGGGAGCCCGATGATCGTGTTTCCTTGGATACGGATACGAATACGAATACGAATATGTTAATACGTTGGCCAGGGCCCAGTTGACCGATGAGAGTGTTGCTGGTGTCTCCCGCCGCCCAGTACTGTGGTTTTTTTAGATGGATCCATTGCCCAATACGATCTAGAATACGAGTCACAATCACGATCTGAATTCAACAAACACGAACATGAATATGAATATGAATACGAATATGGACATGGACATGAATATGGATATGATTTGAATAGGTGTATGTGATATGTTTATGTTTTTTTTTTGAAAATGTTAAGTTAAAGTTTATGCATTATTAAGAAAAATGATATTTTAAGTATAAGTATTTTTCACTGTTATATGTTAACTGTATTACGTATTACTTGTTATCAAAGATAGGACGTGTTGAGTCTTTAGACTCACTAGGTGTGTTGATGCAGGTGATATAAATAGCAATGATATTGGAGGTCTTGATGAGTGACTTGCTGGATTGTCGGTGCACATAACCCGAGGACTAGCGCTTCTATTTCCGCATTTAAGTTTATGACTTTAAGTTAAAGATTTTTACGACATTTTACTTTATGCTTTTGAGAGATTTTTGAGAGGTAGTATGAGCTACACTTTTCAAATATTTATTTCTTTTTAGGTTTGGTAAAACGCTTTACGATTTATTATCTTGACTATTTCTCCTTGCATTTTCAAATAGTAGTTGGGTGTTTATTTTAAAAAGAGTGCAAAAGTATTTTATGAATATGTAGGTGTATAATCGAAAGTGTGAGGAAATTAAAAAAAAATTCTAGTACTTTTTAAGAAAACAAATAAGCAGACGTTTCAGTCATGTGAGGCCCGGGGCCGAAGAGAGCGGGGGGTGATCGCTGGTGCCATGAGGTTGCACGGACAATGAGCGGCTCCTGGCAGGCTTCTAGGTGGAGGGAACATAATTGAACCGATCCCACACCGGAATGAGAGGGATTCTGAGACTGTTCAATGTAATGGACTGTACAGTTGAAGATGACTTAAAAGATTTGATATGTACTACTCATATCAAGAAGATGCATCTTCTTTTTGGTAGCTCATCACATAAGAACTCTAAAGTTACGCGTGCTTGACTTGGGGCAATTTTGAGATGGGTGACCCCCTGGGAAGTTTCCTAGGGTGCGTGTGAGTGAGGAAATAAGCACCCTGAAAAGACTCGTCTTGGTACAGTGAGGACAGTCGTCGAATCTGGGGCATTACAAGTGGTATCAGAGCCGACCTCCCTTAGTACGGTGTGGTTCGGGGACGAACCAAGCGGAAGCTGGTGGGCATGTGAGGCCCGGAGCCGAAGAGGGCGGGGGGTGATCGCCGGTGCCATGAGGTTGCACGGACAATGAGCGACTCCTGGCAGGCTTCTAGGTGGAGGGAACATGAATGAACCGATCCCACATCGGAATGAGATGGATTCTGAGACTGTTCAATGTAATGGACTGTACAGTTGAAAAGGGCTTAAAAGATTTGATATGTACTACTCATATCAAGAAGGTGCATCTTCTTTTTGGTAGCTCATCACATAAGAACTCTAAAGTTAAGCGTGCTTGACTTGGGGCAATTTTGGGATGGGTGACCCCCTGAGAAGTTTCCTAGGGTGCGTGTGAGTGAGGACATAAACACGCTGAAAAGACTCGTCTTGGTACAGTGAGGACAGTCGTCGAATCTGGGGCGTTACATATGGCATGGTTAGGTGTTAATAAGCTATGATTCAAGTTTGGTAAAGTTTGGTTAAGTTTCGAGTTGATTTAGGTTAAAACCGAGACGTAGGTTCAAGTTATAAAACGAATTGGGAAATTAGTTGATGAGCTTAATTTTACGCCTAAGTAATGCTTATGGGTGTATTTTAAGGTGTTATATTAAGTTTTCATGGATTTGGATCGTCGTTTTAAGGTCCAAGGGTAATTTGAGAAAGTTAGGGTTTCAGGGGCAAAACGATCATTTTACACCTGAAAAATGTTAGACGTCCTAAAGCCCCGAATGATGTAATGAATGATAAAATGTTTATTTTAAAAGATTATGGATTTTTAAACGATAATGCTAAAAGATGTGTTGCATGCTTGGTTTAAAGGAAAAATGATATATATGCATGAATTTTATAAGTGATGAATACATGGAAGGTTGAATAAGGTGACTTGATTGTGACTAATATTAAATGATTTGATGTTATGTAAGACTAAGGCTCAGTTGACGGGTGAGAGTGTCGCTGATGTTCCCGCCTCCTGGTACCATTGTTATACGTAGATGGATCAATCGATCAAAAGCTGAAACGAATGTCACAAATAATGATCTGAATTCAATAAAAGGAAAATGTATACGTATATAATGAAAGGAAAAAGGTTTAAAATTTATTTATGTTCATGAAAAGCTATTTTATTAAAAGTATCTTTCACTGTTGCTTGCGAGTGTATGTGTGTATATATATATATATATACTACTTGTTAACATGGTTAAGGTTTGCTGAGTCAATAGATTCACTAGGTATGAATGATACAAATGATAATAATTTTGATGATGATGGAGGACTTGATGATTGAACTAACTGGACTGATGGTGCACATAACCCGATGACATTTGCTAGTTTTCCGCATTAGTATGATTTTAAAGATTTTATGACTTTAATGCTTTTGAGAGGTTTTGAGATAATTTAAGAGTTTTTGTATTTTGAAAATTGCTAGTTTTAGGTTTGATTTGACGGTTTACGATTTTACGTTGTGCACTGCGTTCTTTTGGATTTTCAAATAATAGGTTGGTTTGTTTGTTTTAAATGGAAAAATTATATATGTGTGTGTGCATATTTGCCGAAGACAGAGAGAAAAAAAATCTAGTATATTTTAAAGAAAATGAGTAGTAAACGTTTCAATTATCCATTCACGATTTTATACCATATGGTACAAAAAATTGAGTGTATTCTCATATTTTCATTTTAGACAAGTTTGTCTTTTTCATCGTAATTTTTAATCATTTTTTGTAAAATATATATGTGACATCTTAATGTCATGTTAACATCAAACGAAAAAATAATTAAAATTTATATATATATATATATATATATATATATATATATATATATATAAAAGATACTTAAATTTAAATTTGACAATCATAGAACCAAAATTTAAATTTTGTTTAAAATATTAGTACCTCTTGTTATATAATACATGTCAATCTATTTAAATGTGTTGATACTAAGTAATTTTTTGTATAAAAATCTAGATATCGTATAAACTTAAACAAGATGAGATAAATTTTAAATTTCATAATAATTGATTAGAATTTTTACTTAAATATTATCGTTTAAGTTATTTTTTAATTTATGGTTTTTATAATAGTTTTTTGAATTGGAAGATATGATTATTTAAACATGCATAATGTGACGTCTACTAATTTAAAATGCTGCTATTTTTTTTTTTTTTGTAAAAGCTCACATTTCGAAAATGAACATCTATATGTTTTACATGCATGCAACCATACTGAAAAATATGTCGTCTAAAAATAGTCGTGAACAATCGACAAATAAAATACTGTAGTTTAAAATTGCCAACTCGGCCTCAATCATGCATAATTAAATAAAACGAGTAATATCCTGAAAATCAATAGCATATCGTAAAAAACATATAACACTGATCATGTCTACTGAAGGCTCATAAAAACGTGATGTGCGAAAAAGTGTGGTCCTCAGGTCGTGCGCGCACATCCAACCCCGCCTACTCAGAGTTCGGCGCCTCCCGTGTCCTCATCCAAGTGCTCATCTGCATCACACACGCCTAGTGAGTCTAAAGACTAAACACCTGTACTGTTAATAGCAAATACATATACATAGCACATAGCAGTGAAAATACTGTAATCAACATACATTTCATGAACTTAAAAGCATAAACGTAGATGTGTCGTATAAAATCATAACGTGTCAAAACATGTCTCGACATATCATCATATACGTATACATTTTCTTTTATTGAATTCTATTCATTAGTTATGACTTTCATATCAGCTCTATCATATCATGTCTATTCGATGGATCCATCTAATACAACCGCGGTACCCGCGGCGGGGACATCAGGAACAACATTATCCGTTCACTGAGCCTTGGCCTCAGCTCATAATATCTCATATAATCTTATTGGTAACAACCAACTCTCATCCTTCAAAACGTGTCATTATATTCACCACTTAATAAAAACATGCATATAAAAATTTTTTCCTTAAAAGAAAGCATGCATCGTATTTTTCATAATTACGTAAAAATCATATTGAAACGACCTCGATTTTTTTCCTAATCTTAAATCATAAATTCTAAATTACTAAATAAAATAATTTAACATAATCATGAATCATAATAATTTAACAATTTAAATCTCAAGCGCATAAAATAAATTATAAATCATCAACTAACAAAATATCCTAAATCGACTTTTAGAAGATCAACTAACAATAAAAATAAAACATAAAATATCTCTAATAAAAATCATTAACATAATCTTTAAATCCTTAATCTAATAAGCTAGTGCAGAAACATAAAGGTCCTTCTGTGTGTAATGCTGTTCTCGATCCACTCAATCGTCACCGCCTCCCATAAAATCATCAAATCCTACATAATACAAACCTAGTGAGTCTAAAGACTCAGTACGTTCTAAACATGGATAGAAAATAATACATATACATTCACATGCATTAAAATCATATTTTTATTTAAAATAATTTTTTGAACATAAATAAATCATTTAAAATCATTTAAACATAATTAAATCATAAATCGTAAAATCATTTTAAAATAACTTTTAAGCATAAATAAATCATTTAAAAATCATTTAAAATAAGTTTTGAGCATAAATAAATCATTTTAAAAATGACTTTAATAATCATCATGAATCGTATATCATAAAATCATTTTTATCATAAGCTTTCAATCATATATCATTTTGGGTGAAGTTTGATCCTTGAAAGTGACTAGCATTTATACTTTGGCCGACTGATCGGTCTTCAGCTCCACATGGCCCATGGGGGTGTTCACTAGGCTCCACCGTGAAAATACGATCATCGGGGTACTCTGGGGCCTTGTCCCATAAACGAGGTCCCTCTGGGGCCTTGGCCCGTAAACGGGTTCCCTCTGGGCCTTGGCCCTCATGACATCTCCACAAAATCATATATAATAAAATCATATATTTTTTCACAGTCAATTCACATCCCTCAAAACATTTTTTATTTCCTTTTAAAATCATAAAATATCGTACATTTTCAAAAATATCATTTTAAATAGTAGAAATTGCACAATTTTTCCAAAAATCATAAAATAACATATTATCATCAAAATCATCATTTTAAATAATAGAATATCATTTTACAAGCATTATGATCCTTCGGGACACTGTGAAGCGTTTACGTATTTTCTTAAGTGTAAAATTATCGTTTTGCCCCTGGACATAAAATTTATTTATTTTATCTTTTTCTCACTTTTAATGACATGGAATTATTCTAAATAATTATTTAAGCTTAAATCTAATTTTCCATAATTTTATAATGCTTAAAATTAGGCTTTTCAATTAATTCTTTAATTAGCGTTTCGTGAGGCAATTAAATCCTGGATAAATTCAAAACTCATTAATTTGATCCCAAATTTTAAACATAACATTTTTATTATTTATTCTACCCTTGTGAGCCATGAACCATACCCATGGACCCATGGTTCCAATTTTCCTTATTAAATTCAAAATAATGACCCTCATTCGAACAAACCGAGCCAACGCCCAAAATACTCGAGCCACGGTCGAGCTACCTCGAGCCTAACCAAAGCCAACCCACCTAGGCACCCTCCTGACCAAGCCCAGCCCAAAGAACCAGACCCTAGCTTGCTCAATCACTCTTGGACAGAAGACCAGAAACTGCTCATGGTTGCTACTCACGTCTATAGACTCCTAGCTAACCTAAGACACTTCCAGCCGAGCCACCTCCGAGCCCACTTGACCATAACCATCCCTGGACCATGCCCACACCCAACCCAGACCAGCCCAAGCCCTTGAATCCGCGTGACAGCCTCCTGCCCGAAGACACAAGCTGCGCGTTCCCTTGATGCCATGCGGTTCCCTCGTTTTGCTCGATCCAGCAGCGAGCCCACCACTCCAGCCCCTGGCCCGACCCTTGACCATCATCCTAGGACCCTGACGAATCTACCCTGAGCCACCCAGCCCCAGCAGCGAGCCGTCATGGCCGCCGCTGCATATACACGAGCGTGGGGGAGAGTCCCACTTCACGTGGACTCTTCCCCAGCCCATTGCTCGAACCATAGCCGCCTTAGGACCCAACCCAGCCCTATACCAAGACCACCACAGCCTTTGAACCAGCCCTGGATGAGCCCCCAAGCCCCGTGCAAAGCAACCGCACCTAGCATCTTGTACAAGCCAACCCAACTAACGGTTCCTTCTTTGATTCTTTGCCTACGGTTTCCAGCTTATTTCCCTTCAATATTTATCATGTTTTGTCCATAATTTATCATGTTTTGGCAGCATGTCCATTGGGTTCATAACGATTCTTTTAAAACAAACATAAAATCGTAAAAACGTTGAAAATATTTATCATACCGTAAAATAATCGAACACACGTATTTTTCATGCATAATAAATTAAAACACACATATTATGATTCGTATGATGTTTAAAATAGTTTAGAAAACATGCATTTGCGTTTATAACGCTCGAATATACGATCTTCGGCAAAGGTACGACGTTGGACGACCGGGCGACGAAGAACACAAGCTTTTCTTTCCTCCTATTTTTTAAATTATTGACGGTGTGTGCAAGGTGTTATACGGCTGTTTGGTGGCTGAATTGCGGTGATAAAAGACTTAGGTTTAGTTATTTATAGATTTAATTATATACTAATAGGCTTTGATTTTGGGTTTGCAAGTTTAATGGTAATTGAGCCTAATTAAATTAAATAAATTGGGCCTAATAACACTTAATTAATTAAATAATAAAAGTTTATAAAATAAGTTTCCCAAAAATAATATTTTTGATCTTTTAAAACTCTTTCTTTGCCCAAAACTGGCTTCCCGGGAAAAATCGAGCTCAACTCGTTCGAACTCCAACATTTTTAGGAAAATTAAATCATTTTTAATCATATTAGGAAGCCTTGCCATTATTTAATGGAAAATAAATATCCTTGTCTTGGTCGTTCGTGGTCTCCTTTTCCCTAACTATTATCGAATATTCGAGAAAAATCCTTACTTTCATTTAATCATGTCATATTATCATTTAATCATTCCATCACATATTTAATCATATAATAAACATTATGCTAGCATTTAAAATCAATTAAATAAAACAATTAAGCAATTAAAATAATCTTGCATGCATGTGGTTTACGTAGGTTGGTTTTTTGGACGTTACACATATACATGATGCATACACATTTAAAAACATGATAAATTTGTGCTCAGGGCTCTGCCAGCACTAAAAACTCACCACGGGTACAAAATGATCATTTTGTCCCTGAAAACCCAAAATGACCTTTTTTACCTCTGGACCTTTAAATTTCGACCCGAAGTTTACCAAACTCCTTAAAACATCCCAACACATATTTATAAGAATTCCTTAAGCATAAACTCAAGCCCTATTCAAAACATAACCGATTGGTTTTAAAACTTGGACCGGAGTCCCGGTTTTAACCCGAATCTCAACCAAAACTTTCCCAATTTTTTGCCACACCTTATACCTCTCTTAAACGCCCTTAAACCAACAATACCAGTCCAATTAAGCCTCTCGAACAGACCTTGAAATCTGATGGATGTTCGGCACTTCGAAATTCCTACAAACCCTAATGCACCTAGCTGCGAGATTATCGATCCTAGCCAAAAACAGACGTGTCCAGCATCTAACCAGCTATCCTAGAACCATGACCGAACTCAAGAGACCCTCCTTGAACCATCTTAGCTACTCCTACTGCCCAACCAACCAACCCCATGCAGTACACCCGAAACAACTCAACAGACCAACCGAGCCACCCTCGACCTACTCCCTTCGATCGGCTTCTGAACCAAGACCAGCAGTTCACGGTTCTCTCCTAGCCCTGCCAGACCCAAGTGAGTCAGCTTCTTGGCCAGGATCGAACCATGCACCGCTGCACCTACAAATCTCTCGATCCTACCCCTAGACGCGCTATGCGACCAAAACGCACGTCCCCTGCTACCAGCTGTGAATCGATGAAAACACAGCCCTAGGCATCCACGGTCTGCCCAAGATTCAGCCCCTACAACGCTACACACGCAGCCCCTTGCACCAAAACAATAGAAACGTGAGATGCAACCAAAAACCGTGCGGTTTCATGACAAAACAAAAGAGACATCCATGTAATATGCAAGAATTGAGCCATATATAAACATGACACATAACACAACACATATATGACGTAAATGATGCGAGAATGGAGATACATGGTGTGCCTTAACATGTAGATTTTCAAAAACTCAAGGAGACGCGCGTTGTGGAAGCACCGGAGAATCGGGGAGAAGGCCTTCTCGAAGAAAACACAATGGCCGAAGTGTGATGCTGCTAGGAGGGGGAAAAGCTGATGTGAAACGTGGGGAGTGCCTGCTGAATGTGTGAGGTGGGCGGCCAAGGGGGTTATGTAGGGTTAAGGTTTGATTAAGGGTAGTTTAGGAAAATAAAATGTGTACTAAAGGGCCTAAATTAACAATCAAAAGGGTTTTGAGCCCAATAGGCTTTAAAGTAGACCCAACAAGCCCAAAAACACTCTCGAAAAATATGTCGTCTAGGTAATTTTTTGAAAATATTTCCCAAACCCTCAAAAACCATTTCGATAAAATTTGTGTACCGATTAAAAATTATGCTCCGACGGGTAAAAATACCCAACAAAGCCCATTTCTTGAAAAATACACTTAAAACACATTTTATTAATTAATTAAAATTAATCATTCAGTAAAAATATTTTTCTTGATTTTCCCCAGTCTCCATTTCCTCGTTCGAGCACGAAATGCAGCTTAAAAACCCTAAGGAATGATCTTTTAAAATATCAAGAAATAATTTCTATTCATGCAATATTTATGCACTAACTGCATAAAATAACTAAACACATAATTTAAATAAAACCCTAGATTGCATGCATTCAGGTTACGTAAATTAAATTTTCTGGACCTTACAACTCTCTCCTCCTTAAAATAAAATTTTGTCCTCGAAATTTAAAACAAGCCGAATAACTCCGTAGCGACTCCTCATCTCAGCCTCACTCTCCCAAGTAGCCTCCTCCTCGGAATGATTCAGTCACTTGACTTTGACCATGTGGATCACCTTTTTCCGGAGCCTCCTCTCCTGTCTGTCCAGTATCTGAGTGGGTCTCTACTCGAATGACATATGCGGTGTCAGCTGAAGTGGCTCATAGTTCAACACATGCGAAAGATTCGACATGTACTTCCGCAACATAGAGACGTGGAACACATTATGAGGAATATGACAAAATTACAGGAGGAATCCATTAACAACATTAAATCTAATTATGTTGCTAGGAACTTGATCAACGTTTGTACAAGAAAGTTGAATGAATATGTAAAAAATTCAAATACTTGACTGCTGGAAATTGAAATAAACAGACATAGAATTGAAAGAATTCTGCAGAGCTTTGCTGTAGATTTTGTGTTGATTTTTGTCGTCTCTTTTTCCGATTCTTCCTTCATGTTTTTGTTCAACTCCACGGAGCAGTTCCAGCCATATTCCACTATCGTCCATGATGCGTCATGGATCAACTCCTCCATCGTGGTCTTCAACTGACACCTTCTTGGGCTCGTCCATTGGGCCTCTCCACATTCTACGGACTTCTTATAGTTAGTGGGCTTTCAAGATTTGGGCTAAACAACTGCCCCCCTAGCCAATTTGGGCCATTGGCCAATTTGGCCCAAATTTGGCTATTTTTAATAATTCAAATATATTGTATTGGTCCATTTACAAGTTGGCCCAAATTCATAATACGACATATATGAGAAGGGGGATGAGAAAAAGAAAAGAAAGCAGTGTAGTTCATAATACCATGCTTCCCAAACTTCTTCCTTGTCTTCTTCACCCAAAATCCTCCAATTCTTCACTGCTTTTACAATCGATCCTCCTTCAATTTGAGACAACTACTCAACCTCTCATGGAGATCCCATGTCCCATATCACCGCCGATTACATCGCCTTTGTGATGTCATCCAAGTTTCTGAAAATTACCATAATCAATCTCCTTTACATCAAGCCACACCTTCTCAAAGTAGGTATATTTCACCATTTTTCCCAATCCTCCATAACAAAACATTGTAGAATATGTTGTTACATTTCATGCTGCACTCAAGATGTTTGTGAATATGTCCGAATGAGTTTTTGATGAGTAACACCTTGTAACACCCACTGCTTGCACCTCAACAGAACGGCTCCCTTGGTATGCATATTTAGAGCTTGGTCTATAGCTTGTGCAACTTATGTAATCTTCAATGTGCTTACAAAAAATACATCAGCACAAGGAATTGTGATGCTCCACCAAATTCACTGAGGATGAGATCCCATTTTTGGAAATTTGGCAAGCCATAAACTCAAAAATGGCAAGATTCATTTCATCTCACAAAGAAGTGACAAGTGACACATCAACGACAACATATAGCGCACACAAAGCATATTTTTGTTGATCAACACTCCATTATTTCTCACTTGATCCCATTTATTTCGCAGGAACATAGTTGAAGAAATCAAGGATTTATCTTAAAGGCCAATGCAAGCACTCAGTACCTTAAATATCAATGGAGATGGAAAATCTTGCCTCTTGGTAATGCCGCTGGGATGAATATCTCTGCCACCGACTGAGCATATACGTTTGGAGTGTCATGCAAATTGAGAGGAAATAAAACATGCAGACTAGGGATAGTAGCTGTACCTTTTTGCACATTTTTGCCATGATTTGGCAAGTGTTTTTTCTGATGTGTAGAGTTGGAAAAGTGGCTTGAATGCCAAACTTTGTTCTTGGAAACATGTTGTTAACATAATACATCCTGCTTGGTTTTGTTTACATGTATTTGTATTTTTGGCATGTCACATTTACAAAGGAAACTCTGCCAAAATTTTCTAAAAACTAGAAAAACGGCCAAAAGCCTGTTTTCTTCAACATTGATGCAAACATTGCGGCTCAACACTGAATGTTACCAACCAACAATTAAACAACATTTTTCAAACAATACTCCCAAGGTTTCAAGATATTCAATAAACAAACTTCACTTCATCATCAATTTGGCCAACTAACATAACAAATATTCCTTTCAAAATACATCAAGTACTACAGATCCTATGAGCAGTCATTTTTATTTATTCACAAGTGCTCCATCATTATTTACAAACAATTTCAGCAATGAATGGATTAAAAGCTTATTCCTCGCATATTTACAGAAACTTCTTATGAGTCAATATGACAAAATTAACCAAAGTGGCCATCCAGCCTACTTTGTACAATACTTCTCATCTATTCCATCTTTATGAACCATCTGTCTCTGCCTATCGATCTTTCATCTGAGCCGGAGCTAAGATTAAATCTTCCATTTGTAACTCTTTTTCCTCGCTACCTCCACATTCCTCCTCAAATATTACTTCAGCTCCATCGATATCCCACAACTCCTAAGACTGCACTTCGTTCACCAGCTGCTGCATTTCGGCTTTCCATTCGGAAGTTGCAGCGACTTCCGTATCTTCTTTAGTGAACTTAGTCATCGACCTCCTCGGTAATAGGTCGGACCATGGGTCTAGGAGAGACCATGGCAGTAGGTATGAGAACCTTCTCAACTGCTTCTTTAACCTTTTGAGTGTCCATGTATACTGCTTCTGATTGTCCATGCACCTTGTAGTTATGAAACTTAAATGGACCAAAAGCTCCATCATAATATCTAGCTTCCATGGGATATGGTTGCGAATAAGCCTGTACCACTTCCACCTTATCCCCTTTTCACATTAACAATAACTGGTGCATGGATGATGGTAACACAATGATTGGTGTGAATTCAATCCCTCCCTAACAAAGCATGGAAGCTAGCACTAGAATTGACCACGAAAAATGCTGACAGCGAGGATCGAGACCCTACAGTAACATTTGCTGGTAGCACTCTCAAAGTTTTTGTAGATTCCCCAGTAAAAGCCGCCACGGAGACTTCGGTATGAATTAAATCTTCCACGTTCTTCCCCAACTTCTGAAGGATTCTGTATGGTAAAATATCGATAGCAGACACATTATCTATCAGTACCCTAGACATCGGCTTTCCATTCACATGCACTGTGATATAGATTGTTTTGATATGTTTAGTCATCTCATTGGTAGGTCTCTTCATCAACAATCTCTTCTCTTCATCAACCAGAACACCAACACAATCCTTCAAAATATTGGTTTGAATGGATTTCGTAACACTTTGGTTTCCACTGGAGATATCAGATTCAAACATCCTTTTGTGTTCAAATTCCTCTGGCAACATTAACGAGCCAGTGGCACACTCAAATGAAACGAGAATATGTCCTACCTGAAAAGTATCCTTCTTGACTAGTTCACTATCTTCCTCTGATAACAAGTCATCACCGTCTTCCTTTTTATCTTCAGTAGCCTTTCTTCCGAATTTCTTCTTCTCTTCGAAGGTTTCCTCCATCTTGGACATGCGCTCAGCAGCCTTCTGCCCCATCAAACGTCGTTTTTGGGTCCGAGAACAGGGTTTTGGGAACTTTGGATGTTCTACCCGCTTCCTATATACCGTTGGGGGTTGCTCTAGGAGGAACAACAAAACGGGGTTTACTTTCATATTTTTTATCAGTGTTTAGAGGTGGTGGCCTCTGTATTACCTTCTGGAATGAATGCGGATCACTTATTCTCTCGTCACTCACCAACCTAAGAAACGAGCTCCTTCTGAGGTACTGGTTCTCCGGCCTTTTGGCCATGGATTCCCTATCATGCCTCATATTCCTCCCACTATAATGCACACCAGTTCCACTGTAATAGCGGTATTTTTCATGAAAAATTTCAGTTTTCTTCTCTTTAACTTCAAATATCATTTTCCGAGGCACCCAGCACTTCTTTAAAGTAAATCCTGGCCTACTGGACCTGTGCTCACCTCCACTCCTTCTCCTCTCATTCATTAAGAAACTCAAGTCAGTACTGCTCACATTCACATTGGCTACCCCGGGAAAACGATCTTCATCCACTATCATTGTTTCTTTTTTCTTGGGAAATTTCAGGACTCCCTTATTGATTCTTTCATGCAAGACATTTTTGAAAGCCCAACAAGCATTAGTATTATGGTTGAAGTAATTGTGATACTTACAGTAATATCTTTCTTTCATCTCTTCCATGGTGGGTAGCTTATAATCTGGGGGGAACGTTATAAACTTTTTCTTCACCAAGTGATCAAAGATTTCTTCCGTCTTTGACGCAACGTAATTATATGGTGTTTGCACTGGAGGAATGTTTTTCTTGGAAAGTTCTTCGCTCTTGCGTTTCAAGAAAGAGACGGTGCGTGATCCAGAATTTGCCACTTCTGCCAAGGCGACTTCCTCAACTTCTTGGAAGTAAGAGCTTATTGTAGATTTTCTTTTATGACTCTCTTCCTGTAATAATTTTTCATATTCTGATACTTTGGCAGCAAGCTCATAAAAATCGTGGAATTCCATCCCCTGGAACTTCTTTCTAAGTTCAAAATCAAGCCCTCATTGTGCCATCTTCACATACTCTGATTCAGGAAGGAACATTCGGCCTCTACTTCTCACTTTCTTGAATTTACAAATGAAATCATTACCAGATTCCCTCGATTTTTGGACCATCCTTTACAATTCCACTATATTAATCTCAGGTACTGTTCAGAATAATTGTGTATGAATTGATGTTCCATATCATGCCAAGTCATAATAGAATTTTGAGGTAGCGTCGCATTACCACGTGAAAGCAGTGCTAGTCAAAGAATTGGGGAACAATCGTAAATTGTAATTTGAAAAATTCTTCAGATTTGCTAATTCCCCACATTGGATTGTAAACATTGCCACATGTTCCACGTTAGATTGACCATCTTTCCCAGAGTATAAAGTGAAGTTTGGAATGCGGTATCCTCGTGGATAAGGGTTGTCACGATCAACAATATCTGGATACGGTTTGTGAAACTCTGGTCGGTTGATTGGCCTCACTCCTGGGCCATACAACTCTTGGATAACATCATGTACCGTCTCAATATCCAGCACTAGAGTTTGTCGTAACTGGTGTGGGGGCTAGATTGCCCCCGAGTGTTATTCCCCGAATTTGGTACTGCATACCTGCGCATTCCCCCATCACCATACATCCCCGATGCAAGTTAGGAGACGTCACAGAAAATATATTACCAGCCAATTGTTTCTTGTTACTGCAATTTTGGTATTTCAACCCCAACTCCTCGTCCCTTTTGTGCAGGGGAGTATATCTTCATTCCTTGACAGATTCAGGAATCGGTGCTTCTCCAGAGCGGCAATTTTCACCTGCTTGAGAAATCCCCGATCCCTGGCCTTGATCTTTAAACAGTTTAGTGTTAGCTTCTTGAAGATTATCATTTTCTGGTGTAATAATCTCGCCTTTTGTAGACTTTCTCCATTCCTTCACTTCTGCCACTAATTCCATCATGACATTAGCAAAAGCTTTGGTCATTTCTTTGAGATCACTTTGGATATTTCTCTCCATGGTCAACATGAAGTTTTTTGAAGCCTCATCGCCACCAGAAATGGCAAATCCTTCCTTCATAGCCTCTTCTTCGAACTGATGTACGATACTTTCAACTGTTCTTCCATCTGCATCAGTTTCTTCTTCCTGTGAGCGATTACCTTTTCCCTATGATGGAGGAATTCCTTCATTCTTCTCAGTAAATTTTTGAGGCATTGGGTCCCACTGGGAGTGCCAATTTGTTTCTCAAGAAACTTGCGGGGAGTGCCAGGCTGCCAAACTTGTGAAATGATCCGACTCCTTTAATCAAACGCTGTAGATCTCGATTTGATCGTAAGTTCTAACTCCTTTGAAATGACTCGAAAACGATAATACAAAATGAGGAATATGACAATTACAGGAGGAATCTATTAACAACATCAAATCTAATTATGTTGATATGAATTTGATCAACGTTTTTACAAGAAAATTGAAGGAATATGTAAAAAAATTCAAATACTTGACTGCTGGAAATTGAAATAAACTGACATAAAATTGAGAGAATTCTGCAGAGTTTTTTCTGTAGATTTTGTATTGATTTTTGTCATCTCTTTTTCTGATTCTTCCTTTCTATTTTTGTTCAACTCCACGGAGCAGTTCCGGTCATATTCCACAATCGTCCATGATGCGTCGTGGATAAACTCCTGCATTGTGGTCTTCAACTGAAACCTTGGGCTCGTCCATTTGGCCTCTCGACATTCTACAGACTTCTTATAATTAGTGGGCTTTCAAGATTTGGGCTAAACAGATACCCATGCATATAACTCATGATTTTATGATTCAAAAACTTGTTTTAATGATTCACCAAGGGGCTTCCATGATAGGGTAACTTGGAAGGATATTTTCAAACGTATTGAGCGTCCATAGAAGCCTAAACAAGGGCTGCACAAGTAGGGTAGATGACTTGAACGAAAAATTCATGCCTTGGGGAACTTGGGTTTTGGCGAGGGCTTGTATGAGCCTGTGGCTCCTTGCAGCTGGTAGGCCACGACCAGAGGGCACCGGGGGGTTGCGTGAGGATCCTAGGGAGGCATCACGGTGGATGGATCGAGGGCTAGGCACAAGCCGTGCCTAAGAAGGCCACGCGAGGAGTCCTAGGGCACGGATGAAGGGCTGCGACTTCTAGGAGGGGTTATATTCTGTCCGGTAGCATGTTGGGGGTTCGGTTAGGTCCTAGGGACGATGGTTAGGGGCTGGACTCACTGGTTAAGGCTGGAGCCAAGGTGTACTAGGGTTCAAACCCCATAGAACTAGGACTCTTTGTGCAGAAAGTTTCAGCAGGAAACCTAGGGTGTTCGAAGGTCTTACGGGGCTTGAATTGGGTTGAAAATAGTTTAATTATGTGATATTAAGCGTTGGTCCAAGTTTGGTCAGTTTTGTGGAAGTTTCGAGTCAATACGAGTCAAAATCGGGATGTACGTCTAAGTTGGAAAACCAATCGAGGAAGTTAAAGAAAGCCTAAAATTTTAAACCTAAGGAATATTTAAAGGAGAGTTTTAAGGTAATAGCTTAAGTTTGGAATGATTTGGGACGTCGTTTCGAGGTCTAGGGATAAATAGGAAAAATTATGCTTCTAGGGGTAAAACTGTCATTTTACATCTAAAAATGGATTAGACGTCCTGGCAGTGCCCTGAATGCTGTAAATAATGTTAAAATGTTTATTTTATATGTTTATGGACTTTTATGATGAAACGTTAATGCTAAAAGACATGTTGCATGCTTGGTTTAAAAGAAAAATGATTTATATATGCATGATTTTTGATAAGTGATGCAAATATGAAAAGTTTAAGGAGGTGAAGTAATTGTGACTAATACGATGATTATGATGATACGATGATATGTAAGGCCAATGCTCAGTTTACATGTGAGTGTGTCGCTGATATCTCTGCCGCCTAATATTGTGGTTACACGCAGATGGATTCATGTAAATTGATTCATCGACCTTAAGCTGATACGAAAGTCATGATTAACGATCCAAATTAAATAAAAGGAAAACACATACGTATTTGATGAAATGAAATATGATATGATATGATGAAAGAAAATTTTCTAAATTTATGCATATTCATGAAAAGCTATTTTAAGAAAAACTATTTTCATTGTTGAGTGCGGATGTATATGTATTATTTGCTATCATGGTTGAGGTTTGCTGAGTCAATAGACTCACTAGGTGTGATGGATGCAGTGAGCATGTGCATGATGTAGATGTTAGTGGAGGATTTGATGGTTGATCTGGACGGACTGAAGGTGCACATAACCCGAGGACCGTCGTCAGTTTTCCACACATTAAGTCTATGGATATGATTATGAATTATTGAGTACTTCAAGATTTTATTTATGATTTATATGATGGTTTTGAGAGGTTTTGGAGAGGACTGTGAGTTAAGTTATTTTGAACTATTGTTAGTTTAGGTTTGGAGACGATTTAAGATTTTACGTTGGATTTATGTTCTTTAAGATTTTAAATGGTTAATTGGTAAATTTATTTTAAAGGAGTTGCATATTTATATTTATATATGTGTAGGGCCGAGAGTAGGTTTTTTTTTTTAAAAAATAGTATATTTTAAAAAAAAAACGAGTAGTGGACGTTTCAGTTAGTATCAGAGCAACGATCCTGCAAAGGGTTGTGACACCGTCAGTTCCGAAAAACTCAGTCGTCAAGCCTCAAATTTTTAAGTTTAAATGTTTTATATGATTTACTTGATATCACCTGCATGATCGCATGATTTATAAGTTTAAGATGCCTGCTTATTAAAATTTAATGATACGCATGTTTAAGCTTAACAATAAATGAAATTTACATGTTGCATGATTAGAACCTTTGATTTAAATGTATGTTGGTTACGTTTAAAATTTGGAAAATGTTCTAGTACTGATAGGCAAGTGTAAATGAGGAAGACTTGTCAGGGGAATGCACCCCACCTCCTAATGAGGATGCTGCTATTCGTGCACTAGAAGGCATGGCATACTTGTTTGAGCAGCATTTTCAGCAGGCTCCGAGACCACAGCTTGATATGTATGATCAGTATCAAAGGCTCGGTCTGAAGGAGTTTTCTGGCAATACCGACCCATTTGTTGCTGAAGGTTGGATTCGATCTCTGGAGGTTCACTTTCGTTACCTGAACATGGGAGACGCTGACCGAGTTAGGTGTGCTACTTATATGCTTAGAGATGACGCTTCCTTTTGGTGGGAAGGGGCTGAACATAGGGATGGAAACTTTCCCCATGGGTTTGAGGAACCCACGAGAAAAACCCGAAACAGTTATGGGGATCCCCGATTTTTTCGGGTTCAGGTTCAGGTTCGGAGATTTTTTTAAATCCCCTACATAGTTTGGGGAGGGTATGAGATTACTACTGCATCCCCGAACCCGCCCCGAAAATAGTATCAATAATAAAATAATATTATTATTATTATCAATAATATAATAATAATATGAAATTCAGGGACGGGGATGGGGCTCCGTCCCATTGCCATCCCTAGTTGAACATGGGATTGACGTGGCTACACTTATATGGGCACGATTCAAGAAAATCTTCTATGAGTAAAACTTCACTACTGATGTCAGAGGACGCTTGAAGAGGGAATTTATGACTCTTCCGTCAGGGAGACATGACTGTGGCCGAGTTTGTTAGGAAGTTTGATAGGGGCTGTCACTTTGTGCCCCTTATTGCTAGGGATGCTGCTGAGAAACTTAGACACTTTCTGGATGGCTTACGACCCACTATACAATATGATGTGATGTTGATGCGACCAAAGGACTATGCGGCTGCCACTACCTCTGCATTTCAAGCTGAGCAAGCCTTAAAAAATATTTGATTTTGAGATACAGAGCAAGAGGCAGCAACACCAGCATAGTTTTCAACCAAAGAAAAGGCCATTTGTGGGACCTCCTAGACCTTAAGGACAGCAAAAGCCCCAAGGGAAAGTGAAGAAGCCAGGACAGCCAAAGCCACCACAACCTGAAGCACCAAAACCTGATGAGAGACCATTGTGCAAGGAGTGAAATCGTTTACATTTTGACAAGTGCATGTGGGGGACATATAAGTGCTTCACATGCAAAGAAGAAGGACGTAAGGCTGGTGATTGCCCAAAGAAAAAAGGACCTACTGTGGGGAGAGCCTATGTGATGCACGGTGAGGAAGATGAGGAGGATCCAGGCACGACTCCAATCACCAATAACCTAGTTATTTAACGTTATGAAATGTTAAATAGGTTATGAGCATTGATTTGGGATCAAGAAAAACTTAGAAGAAAATAGATTACATGCTCTACCGTAGTTGAAATTAAGAGATGACAATAGAAACCATAGAAATTGAATATGAATTACGAGCCTTAATTATCCAAAAGATATAATTAAATCAAAATAATAATTTTAAGGCTTAAAATTGGAAAAATCAAGAATTTGGGCGTGTGTTGCATTTTTCAAAAACCTAGGGGCCAAAGGCAAAAATCCGAAACTTAAAGGGCTTAATTGCACATGGCCGAGATTTTGGGGACTAATCCAAAAATTTTTAACAGTCCAAGGTCTGGAATTAAAAAAATCAAAAAATCCTAGAGTGGAATATGGAATTTTTCGGAAAATTTCACGGACTAAATTGAAATTTAGAAAAATTTAGGGGTTGTTCTTAAACAATTAGGGGCTTTTTTCTTGATTTTTGAAATTATAAGGGTCATTAGCAATTTCCGAAATTTTATGACCTAATTAAATGGAATTCAAAAATTATGGGGCTAAAATGCAATTTTCGAAACTTTTGGGGACTAAATGGCAAATCCGAAACCTTCAAGGATGAAAAAGTAATTTTCGAGAAATTCAAGAGGTTAAAATGCAATTTTTTCGAGAAATAATAGGGTGCAAGCATTAAAATTTTCAAAAATTTTGAGAAAATAATGATAGAAATTCCTTAAGCCTTAACACGAATAGATTTGACAGTATATTCGTCGCAGGAAGGATATTCATCCTAGGTGTAGCTACCTACGCATTGCTGGATTCGGGAGCTACACACTCATTCATATCCAAGACATTCATCAAGCGACTAAATATAATACCCGAGGATATGGGATTGGGCTTCAAAGTTTCTATTCCTTCCGGTGATCAAATGGTCACCTCGAGCATTGTGAAGGATCTGGAGCTAAGTTTGCAAAAAGATGTGGTTCGAATAGATCTTATCGTACTCCCCATGCCTGAATTTGACATCATACTTCGCATGGATTAGCTATCATTGAATGGAGCTTCGATAGATTTTCGGCAGAGGTCAGTAACTATTCGACCGCCCAGTGGAAGTATTTTATTTTTGAGGCAGCAAGGAACAAGCAAATGCCGCACATAATCTCTTGTTTGTGTGCGAGGAAACTTATGAGTACGAGGATGACAAGCTTTTCTAGCATGTGTTATATCATCGCCTGTTCCCGACAGTCAGAGGCTAGAGGATGTTGAGGTTGTCAGAGACTTTCCTAGCGTCTTCCCTGAGGACGTTTATGGCATTTCACCAGATAGTGAGGTGGAATTTTCTATTGAGTTCATGTCGGGCATTGTACCGATCTCTAAGGCAGCCTATCATCTAGCGCCCGCTGAAATGAAAGAGTTAAAGGATCAAATACAATAATTATTGGACAAGGGTTTATTCACCCTAGCTGTTCTCCATGGAGCGCTCTAGTACTGTTTGTGTTTGGGAAGAAAAATAATGGTAGTATGCGGCTTTTCATCGACTATAGAGAGATGAATAGAGTCATCATTAAGAATAAGTATCATCTACCTAGAATCGAAGACTTATTTGATCAACTACAAGGAGAATCGATATTCTCAAAAATAGATCTTCGCTTTGGATACCATCAATTAAAGGTTAAGGAGTCGGATGTTCATAATACAACGTTCAGAACTCGATATGGACATTGTGAGTTTATGGTCATGAAATTTTGGTTGACCAATGCGCCAATGATCTTCATGATCTCATGAATCGCGTATTTCAGTCGTATCTGGATCAATTTGTTATAGTCTTCATCGACGATATTCTGATTTATTCGAGGAGTAAAGAGGAGCTTAGTCAGCACTTGAGGACAACACTACAAATACTACAAGATAGGAAATTATACGCTAAGTTCAGCAAGTGCGAGTTTTGACTTGAGAGAGTGGCGTTCTTAGGCCATGTTATTTCTAGAGATGGAGTTGAGGTCGATCCGAGTAAAGTTGAGGGAGTGAAAGAATGGCCCATACCTAAGAGCGTAACCGAGATCCGTAGTTTCTTGGGACTAGCTGGCTATTACCGAAAGTTCATACGAGGATTCCCTTCTACTGCGGTACCCTTTACCGCCTTGGCAAAGAAGAATGCAAAGTTTATGTGGGGATCCGAATGCCAAAAAAGTTTCGACAAGTTGAAGCAAGCTTTGATTTCAGCGTCAATATCGGGGCAAGGAGAGTATGCTCTTTATACGGACGCTTCGAAACTTGGTTCGGGCGCAGTTCTGATGAATAACGACCGAGTTATAGCATATGCATCGAGAATGTTGAAAGTGCATGAGAAAAATTACCCCATACATGATCTCGAGCTCACAGCAGTAGTTTTTGCACTAAAAATTTGGAGACATTACTTATATGGGGAGAAGTGCAAGATTTTCACCGACCATAGAAGCTTGAAATACTTCTTCACCCAAAAAGAGTTGAATATGAGGCAACGAAGATGGCTAGAATTGGTAAAGGACTACGACTGTGATATTAGCTACCATCTGTGCAAAGCTAATGTAGTCGCAGACGCACTGAGCTGGAAGACGACAGTTATTACTCAAATCTCATTTCAGAGACCATTGCAGTCCGAGATACAACGATTTGAGGTTGCGATATATGCTAGGGGCGAGGCCCCTAATCTTGCCACCATGACAGTACAGTCGACTTTGAGGGATAAAATACGTGAGGGACAATCTACTGATGAGCATTGGCAAAAGTGGAGGTTGAGAGATGAAGCTAAGGGTCGGAAGCTGTATTCTGAAGTGGATGGTATAGCTGTATTCTGAAGTGGATGGTATATTCGTTACCAAGATAGACTTTGGGTTCCTAGTGGCGATTCTTTGCGAGAGGTTATTATGAAAGAAGCTCATGATACATCGTACTCCATTCATCCTGCAGTTGTATTTTGGTGGTCGGGCATGAAACGAGAAATTATACATTATGTGTCCGAGTGTTTGACATGCCAGCAAGTTAAGACTGAGCATCAAAGGCCAGCCGGAACTGCTTAAGCCAATTCCTATTCCCGAGTGGAAATGGGAAAATATCACTATGAATTTTGTTGAAGGATTGCCGAGGACTATCAAGGTGTTTAATGCTATATTAAGATGACTTTCACCATGACACAGTATGTCGAGCTGTATATTCGAGAGATAGTCTGACTGGATGGGATTCCGGTATCTATTGTTTGTGACAGAGATCCGAGGTTCACATCGTCTTTTTGGAAGAGTCTGCATTCAGCGATGGGGACCAAGTTGTTATTCAGCACAACATTCCATCCTCAAACCGATGGTTAGTTTGAAAAGGTGATTCAAATTTTGGAAGATCTACTTTGAGCTTGTGTGTTTGGCTTTCAAGGAAGATGAGAGCCTAGTCACCTCTAGTGGAGTTCACCTACAATAATAGCTATCAATCATCGACATGGATGGCTCTTTACGAGGCACTATATGGGAGGAAGTGTAGATCACCCATACATTCGGACGAGATTGGTGAGAGAGGAGAGTTTGGACCCGACATGATCAAACACACCACTGAGTTAGTAGTCAAGATACGAGATAGGATGAAGACTGCACAGAGCCGATAGAAAAGCTATGCCAATAAGCGTCGAAGAGAGTTGGAATTTGTAGTGGGTGATCACGTATTTGTGAAAATAGCACATCTGAAGGGTGTCATGAGATTTGGTAAGAAAGGCAAGCTCGGTCCAAGATTCATAGGGCCGCTTGAGATTTTAGAGAGGATTGAGACTTTAGCCTATAGAGTGGCATTACCACCGATGTTAGACGGAGTACATAATGTGTTCCACATCTTGATGCTACGAAAGTACATGTCGAACCCTTCACACGTACTGAATTATGAGCTATGCATTTGACTCCAAATATGTCATTTGAAGAAAGACCTACACAAATCTTGGGAAGGCAAGAAAGGAGACTTCGAAACAAGGTTATACCAATGGTCAAAGTCAAGTGGCTAAATCACTCTGAGGAAGAAGCTACTTGAGAAACGGAGAGAGACATGAGAAGTCGCTACCCGTAGTTATTCGGTAAGTTTTAATTTCTAGGACGAAATTTCATTTAAGGGAGGGAGGAATTGTAAGGTCCAAAAATAAGATAACATAATCCAACTGCATGCAAATCTAAGGGAAATAGAAAATGATTAATTAAATTGTTTTAATTGCATGAACTTAATATGTTGTGCATGTTTACATGTGTAAAATATATCTTTCTACATGAATGCATTAAAACAGTTTTTAAAAGGTTATTCGAGACGCGATCGAGGAATGGAGACCTGGGACCAAATAAGAGAATTTTTTTTATTAAATAAATATTTTTAATTATTTAATGTGTGATGCGTTTTATTATGTAATTTTTGAAATGAGGTGTTTTGAGGAGTTTATATACGCCGAGACGTATTTTTAAACAATATTCAATTTTCGACGAAACTATGAACTTTTTGAGAAGTCGGCTAATATTTTCATGAAATTTCCTAAAGAAAATATTTTAAATATTCATTAATGGGCTTAATGAGCCTATTATACTATGATTAAGGGTCCTAAGCTTGCACACATGTTTTATATTAAACCTTAAGCTCCAAAACCCTAACCTTGGCAACCAAACTCACGCACACCCCTAGAAAAAAATAATAGAACTCCTCCCAACAGCAGCACACGGCCAAACACATCACACACAAGCACCTTCACGTGAGTTAGGCAAGGATAATTTAGCATAACTCCCTCCCTGTCGCTCCGTCAACGTCCTTCGCGTCAAGGAATTGTTTTCGTGCGTAAACGCAAAGACACGCCCTAATCTCCTTTTTCTCATCCTTCACACCATAATATATGCTTGATAAATGTTTGCATTAAAAACATGATAAATTTGTTGTATTTCTGCTTTTATGGATACCCATGCATATAACTCATGATTTTATGATTCCAAACTTGTTTTAATGATGCACCAAGGGGCTGACATGATAGGGTAACTTGGAGGGATGTTTTCCAATGTATTAAGCGTCCATAGAAGCCTAAACAAGGGCTGAACAAGTAGGGTTGATGCTGGAACAAAAATTTCATGCCTTGGGGAACTAGGGTTTCGGCGAGGGCTTGTAGGGGCCTGCGGCTCTTTGCAGCTGATAGAGAATGACCAGAGGGATCCAGGGGGTTGCGTGAGGATCCTAGGGAGGTCGTACGGTGAATGGATCAAGGGCTAGGCACAAGCCGCGCCTAGGAAGGTCGCGTGAGGAGTCCTAGGGCACCGATGAAGGGCTGCGACTTCTAGGAGGGGTTAGTTTCTGTCCAGTAGCATGTTGGGGGTTCGGTTAGGGTCCTAGGGATGATGGTTAGGGGCTGGACTCGCTGATAAAGGCTGGAGCCGAGGTGTACTAAGGTTCAAACCCCATAGAACTAGGACTCTTTGTGCAGAAAGTTTCAGCAGGCAACCTAGGGTGTTCGAAGGTCTTACGGGGCTTGAGTTGGGTTGAAAATAGTTTAAGTGAAACGTCTGCTCATTTTAAAATTCTACTGAACATTTTTTCTGCTATGGCCGAAATCATGTCCATATAAAACTATAAAATTCGAAAACATACATTTTGTAAAATCATCACACTGCTGAATAAAATAACTGCAGTTAAAATTATGAAAAGAGTAACCAACCTAAACAATTTACCATTTAAAAATATAACACGTCCATCATATAAAAATCTGTCAAAAACCCTTAACAAAATAAATTCGTCAATCAATTAAAAAAAATTAAACGTGTTCCTATAAAAGCATATTATTGCGGAAGAATACAAGGTCCTCGGGTTAACGTGCGCCACCAGCTCCGCCCATTCAGTCATCATCACCTCCAGCCTCCACATCAATAAGCTCACCTGCATCATTCACATCTAGTGATTCTAAAGACTCAACACACCTGGCACACATTCAGTGAAAAATATCATAATCAACATATATTTCATGAATTTAAAAGCGTAACATAAACGTGTCGTATAAAATCGTAACGTATCAAAGCATGTCTCATCATGTCATCATATACGTATACATTTTCTTTTTAATTGAATTTAATTCATTGGTTGTGATTTTCGTATCAGCTCTATATTATCAGCTCTATTCGATGGATCCATCTACGTATAACCACGGTACCGGGCGACGAGAACATCAGCGACAGCTTTACCCGTCCATTGAGCCTTGGCCTCAGCTCATCATATCTCATGTCATCGTATACATATACATCATCAGTCACAACTAATTCACATCCTTCAAAAACATCATCATATTCACCACTTAATAAAAACATGCATATACGTAATTTTTTTCTTAAAACCAAGCATGCACCGTATTTATAATAATTTCATAAAAATCATAAACGTTATGCGTAAACATTTAAAACATGGTAAAATGTGCTCAGGGCGCTGACAGGACCAAAATCTCACCTAGGGTGCAAAATGACCATTTTTCCCCTGAAACCCAAAATGACTGATTTACCCCTGGACCTCTAAAATTCGACCCGAAGCTTACCAAACTCCTTAAAACATCCCAAAACATATTAAAAACATTTCTTAGACATAAACGCTGAGCTCGCTTCAAAACTTATTTGATTCGTTTTAAAACTTGGACCGGAGTCCCAATTTTAACCTGAATCGACTCGAAACTTAACCAAATTTCTCCCAACTTTTACCAAGACTTAACCCTACATGACCAGCCTATAAATCATGTATTACAGACTCTTATGACCCACACTACAAGCCCAAAGGTTGCTGGAAATCTCAGTGTAAGCACACAAATTTTTCAGCTTGAGCGATGATACAATAAAAATCATATCTCTCTCATTTATTATCAGAAAATTACTAATTTCCTATCGAATAGAAGATAACGTAGAGTGCTACAAATCATATGTTGAATACATTTCCAGAAAACCAACCTATAAGTTGCAGAATTCAAAATAACCGAAGGTGATGGGTTTTGTGACACAGAAATTTCGCAGCTTGTGTGGTTTTACGATAAAAATCATATCTCCCTCGTTTCTTATCAGAAAATTATGAATTTGCTATCGAATTGAAGATAACGCAGAGTGATACAAATCATAAGTTGAACATATTTCCAGGAAACCAACTTATAAGTTGCAGAATTAGAAATAACAGAGGGTGACGGGTTTTGTGACACAAAAATTTCACAGCTTGTGCGGGTTTATAATAAAAATCATATCTCCCTCGTTTCCTATCAAACAATTATGAATTCGCTATCAAAACGAAGATAATAGAGAGTGCTACAAATAATATGTTGAACACATTTCCAGAAAACCAACTTATAAGTCGCAAAATTCGAAATAACATAGGGTGACGGATTTTGTGACACGGAAATTTCACCCCAAGACTCAAGATATTGATCGGCCCTCTCCTAAAACCCACAAACTTCAATTCCAGCCTAATGTCCCCCTCTTACTCGACGTGTACAGCCCTTAGCAACATAAAATTGGCAGCCCTTCACAACTAAGCAAGAAACTGTTAGTTGTGCGCAAGTTATACGCATATACATGTCAAAATCTTTACAAAAGTGATGCTATAAATGATGAGAAAGGAGATATATAGCATGCCTTGATGTTTTTACGCTAGAAAACTTGAAGATGCGCGCGTATAACTTGCACCGGAGAAGCGGGGAAGGAACTTTCTGGAAAACTTGAGAGGATTTCGAGAAAAGCTGCTGGTTTTTGCTTTGAAATGGTTTCTGATGGAGGGGAGGGGTGGCCACCTTGTAACAATTAGGTTTAGGGTTTGTTTAATCGGGTTTAATTAAAATACAAAGCACTAATGGGCCCTAAATTGGATTTTAAAAGGATTAAAAAAGTTTTGAGCCCATTAAGCATCAAAACAAACCCAACAAGCCCAATAACACTCCCTAAAAATATTTCGTTTAGGTACATTTTAGAAAATATTTCCCGAGCCCCCAAAAAGTCCACCGATTTGTTAAATTTGCGTACTGGTTTAAAATACGGCCCGGCGAGTAAAAATACCCAACGAAGGCCCATTCTCGAAATTCTCCCTCAAATACACCTTATATTAAATAATTAAAATTAATTATTCAATAAAAATATTTTTCTTAAATATCCCCGGTCTCCGTTCCTCGCTCGAAGCGCGAAAGCTACAAAAATCCCTTATGCATGAACTTTAAATAACACATGAATTAAAACACAAATTCAAGAAATAAACATGCATTTAATGTATTAAAATAATTTAATAAAATACAAAAAAAATTTAATAACTTGCATGCATGTGGTTTACGTGGACCTTCAAATTTTCGGGACGTTACATTAAGTATGTGTTATTAAGCTTCAGTCCAAGTTTGGTAAGTTTTTGTGAAAGTTTCGAGTCAATACGAGTCAAAATCGGGATGTACGTCTAAGTTTAAAAACAAATCGAGGAAGTTAACAAAAACCTAAATTTTAAATCTAAGAAATATTTGAGGGCGTTTTTTAAGGTAACAGGTCAAGTTTGGAATGATTTTGGACGTCGTTTCGAGGTCTAGGGTTAAATACGAAAAATTATGCTTCTAAAGATAAAACGGTCATTTTTCACCTAAAAATGGTTAGACGTCCTGGCAGTTCCCCGGAATGCTATAACTAATGTTAAAATGTTTATTTTATATGTTTATGAAATTTTGTGATGAAACGTTAATGTAAGGTGCAAAAATAAGACGACGTAATCCAACTATATGCAAATCTAGAGAAAATGAAAAATAGCTAATTAAATGATTTTAATTGCTTAAATTATGTTTGATATGTTTACATGGTTATGATGTACTTTTTACAAGAATGCATAAAACTGTATTTTTAAAGGTTATTCGAGTTGCGATCGAGGAACGGAGACCGAGGGTTGAAAAATGGAAAATATTTTTATTAAATAATTATTTTTAATTATTTAAAATAAGGTTGATGCTTTATGATATTTTTAAGAATAAAAAGTTTTGAGATGATTTTATATACCGAGACGTAATTTTTAACGGTATTCGATTTTCGATTAAATATGATTTTTTCGAGAACTCGGCTAATATTTTCATGAACTTTCCTAAACGAAATATTTTAAATATGCACCTGATTATTGGGCCTATTATACTAGACTAATGGGCCCTAGCTTGCACGCATGTTTATTTTTTAATAAAGAGCCTACAAACCCTACCCCGAACCATTCAAAACTCACGCCTCACACACCTCACACACACAAACTCTCCCCTCCCCTCAAAACACAAACTTACGTAATTTCAGCAAAGGGAAAGCCAGGGTTTTTGAAGGAATTCAGCAAGGGTCCTCCGTTTGTTGTTGTTCTTCGTATCTCAACATATTTTCTTGCGTAATATACGCAAAGGCACGCCTTAACTATTTTTTTCTCATCTATCACACCATGTTATTATTTTGAATTATGTTTGCATGAAAAACATGATTACCTTATTAATATTATCATTTTTATGCATAGAAATGTTATTAATTCATGATTCTTGTTCCAAAACTTGATATATATTAGTTTGAAGGGGCTGCCATGTTTAAGGATCATAGAAGGGCATTTTTACAGGAGTTTAAAGGCCATAAGATAAACGGCAAAGGGCTGCACACGCTAGGAATCAAGCTGGAACAAAATTATTGCTGGATGGCACAAGGGTTTGTTTATAGGAGAAACCATGGCATGGCTCGGTCAGGGCTGGGCTTGGACGTGGTTGGGTGTGTGGGAGAGTCGTAGCCAGGCTAGGACTCAAGCACAACGATTAGGGAAGAGACCAAGCGATCTAGGACTCTTCCCAAGCCAACCGAGGGTGACAGCCGTATGCAGGGGGATCGTGGCTTGGCCAGGGGTCTGGGATAGGTTTGACAGGGTACTGTGAGGGTCCAGAGAGTGATGGCTTGGTGGTGGCTCGAGGGTGAGGGCCCTAGCCAATTTACCAAGAGTCCTAGGATTTTTTGCTAGGTTCGCGTGGCTCCTGTGCATCACGCATGGGGCTGCAGCAGGTTAGGCTCAGTCCAGTGGGTCCAGTAGGGTCCATAGAAGGTCTGGGAAGAGGCTGGCTCAGGGTGGCTCGGGTGCGGCTCGAAGAAAACATGAGATGGCTCGAGGGTTAGCGTTAGGGTTCGAATTAATGGGTTTAAATGGTTAAGGCTTGAACCGTGGATCCACGGGGGTGGTCCATGGGTCATAAGGGTAAAATAGGTAATAAAAAGTCTATGTTTAAAAGTTGAGAATTTAATAATAAAGTTTGAATTAATTCGGAATTAAAACGTTGTAAGAATTAATAAATACGAAATTAAATCGAAAGCCTAGATATTAAGCTAAATAAAATATAAGAAAATCAATTTAACCTTAAATAATGGGTAGGGAGCAGTGCCTCGAATGATGTAATATATGATGAAATGCTTATTTTAAATGTTTAAGGAATTTTATGATAAAATGTTGAAGCTAAACGATATGGTGCATGCTTGGTTTAAAGAAAAATGATATTTATATGCTTGATTTTTATAAGTGATAAAAATATGAAACGTGGAGGAGGTGAAGTAATTGTGACTATTACGATTATACGATGATATGAATGGGAATATCGTGAGGGAAAAGGCTTCAAAGGTATCCCATTAACAGGAGAAGGCCTCAGAAGGAGCCCAACTATGGGAGAAGACCCCAGAGGGAGCCCGTCTATGGGAAAAGGCCCCAGAGGGAGACCGACGATCATGTTTCCATATGATGATGATAGGCCAAGGCTCAGTTGACTGGTGAGAGTGTCGCTGATGTCCCCGACGCCCAGTACCGTGGTTACATGTAGATGAATCCATCGACCTTATGATGAAACGAAAGTCACAATTAACTATCCAAATTCAATAAAAGGAAATTTTATATGATGAAAAGGAAAATGCTTATGAAGAAATGAAAAATGATATGAAACGATGAAAGGAAAAATGTTTATATTTATGCATATTCATGAAAAGTTATTTTACGTAAAAGTATTTTCACTGTTGCATGTGGTTGTATATTTATTACTTGTTATAAAGATTACGGTTTGTTAAGTCATTAGACTCACTAGGTATGATGGATGCAGTGAGCATGATATTAATGATGGTGGAGGTTTGGATGGTTGATCTTGCTGGGCTGAAGGTGCACACAACCCGAGGACCATCGCTAGATTTTTCACATTATGTTTATGATTATTGATTATGATTATGATTTACGGTTAAGTTTACGTTAAAGATTTTCACGACTATTATGATGCTTTTGAGTGGTTTTAAGAGGATGTTAGAATTAGGTTGATTTTGAAATATTGGTAAGTTAGGTTTGGAAAAGATTTACAAATTTATGTTTCAAATTACTTTTTTTCTTAAATTTTCAAATATATTTGGTATGTTTTATTTTAAAATAGTGTCAAAATGTTTTATATATGTATTTATGTATTTCGACCGAGAGTAGGGAATTAAGAAGAAAAACATTTCTAGTATATTTTAAAGAAAATCGAGTAGTGAAAGTTTAAAGTGGGGAGAGCTTATGTTGTGCATGCTGAAGAAGCTGAGGAGGAGCCAGAAACGACCCTTATCGTTGGAAAGATATTCATTTAAGGTGTAGCTACCTACTTATTGTTGGATTCAGGTGCTACCCAGTCATTTATATCTGATACATTCATCAAGCGACTAAATATTATAACCGAGGATATGAGATTGGTTTCTATTCCTTCTGGTGATCAAATGATCACATCAAGCATAGTGAAGAATCTAGAGCTTCGTTTATATAAAGATGTGGATCGGACAGATCTTATCGTACTTCCGATGCCTGAATTTGACATTATACTTGGCATGGATTGGCTGAAATCGAATGAAACTTCGATAGATTTTTGGCAGAGGACAGTGTTTATTCGACCGCCAAGTGGGAAGTCTTTTATATTTGAGGCAGCGAGGAACAAGCAAATGCCATACATTATCTCTTATATGTGTGCAAGGAAACTTATGAAGAGAGGATGCCAAGCTTTTCGAGCATGTGTTACTTTAGCACATGTTTCCGACAGTCAGAAACTAGAGGATGTTGATATCGTCAGAGATTTTCCTAGCGTCTTTCCTGATGATGTCTCTGGCATTCTACCAGACCGTGATGTGGAATTTTCTATTGAGTTGATGCCGGGCACTGTACCAATTTCTAAAGCACCCTACCGTCAAGCTCCCGCCGAAATGAAAGCATTAAAAGATCAAATCCAAGAATTAGACAAGGGTCTCATTCGCCCTAGCTGTTCTCCATGGGGCGAATTATTATTGTTTGTAAAGAAGAAAGATGATAGTATGCGACTTTGCATCGAGTATAGAGAGTTGAATAGGGTCATTATCAAGAATAAATATCATTTACCAAGAATTGAAGACTTATTCGACCAATTACAAGGAGCATCGATATTCTCAAAGATAGATCTTCGTTCTGGATACCATCAGTTGAAAGTGAAAGAGTCGGATGTTCATAAGACGGTGTTCAGAACTCGTTATGGGCATTATGAATTTATGGTCATGCTGTTCGGTCTGACCAATGCGCCAACGATCTTCATGGATCTCATGAATCGCGTATTTCAGCCGTATCTAGATCAATTCGTGATCGTTTTTATTGATGATATTTTGATCTACTCCAAGAGCAAGGAGGAGCATAGTCGTCAGCATTTGAGGACATCACTGCAATTACTGCAAGATAGGAAGTTATACGCAAAATTCAGCAAGTGCGAGTTTTGGCTTGAGAGAGTGGTGTTCTTAGGCCACATCATTTCTAGAGAGGGAGTGGAGGGTGATCCGAGCCAAGTTGAAGCAGTGAAAGAATGGCCCGTACCTAAGAGTGTGACCGAGATACGTAGTTTCTTGGGACTAACTGGCTATCATCGAAAGTTTATTCATGGATTCTCATCTATTGTGGTACCCTTGACCGCCTTGACAAAGAAGAATGCAAAGTTTATATGGGGATCTGAGTGCCAAGAAAGTTTTGACAAGTTGAAGCAAGCTTTGATCTCAGCGCCAGTTATCGATGCCATCGGGTCAAGGAGAGTATGTTCTGTATACCGACGCTTTGAAACTTGGTTTGGGCGCAGTTCTGATGCAAAATGACCGAGTTATAGCTTATGCGTCAAAACAGTTGAAAGTGCATAAGAAGAATTACCCTACACATGATCTTGAGCTCGCAGCAGTCGTTTTTGCATTAAAAATTTGGAGACATTACTTGTATGGGGAGAAGTGCAAGATTTTCACTGACCATAGAGGTTTGAAATAATTCTTCACACAAAAGGAGTTGAATATTAGGCAAAGAAAATGGTTGTATTTGTGAAAGACTATGACTGTGACATTAGCTATCATCCGGGAAAAGCTAATATAATAGCGGACACACTGAGTAGAAAGACAACAGTTATTAATCAATTATCACTTCAGCGACCATTTCAGTCCAAGATTTAGCGGTTTGAGATAGCAGTATATGCTATGGGCGAGGCCCCTAATCTTGCCACCATGATAGTACAGTCGAATTTGAGGGATAGAATACGTGAGGGGCAGTCTACTGACGAGCAATTGCAGAACTGGAGATTGAGAGATGAAGCCAAGGGTCGGAAGCTGTATTCTGAAGAAGATTGCATAGTTCGATACCGAGATCGACTATGGGTTCCTAGTGGCAATTCTTTTAGGGAAATCATTATGAAATAAGTGCATGATACACCATACTCCATCTATCCTGGAAGTACGAAGATGTATAAAGACTTGCAATTACTATATTGGTGGCCGGACATGAAGCATGATATCCTGCGATTTGTATCCAAATGTTTGACATTTCAACAAGTAAAAGCAGAGTATCAGAGGCCCGCAGGAAAACTTAAGCCACTTCCTATTCCCGAGTGGAAATGGGAAAATATCACCATAGACTTTGTTGTGGGATTGCCGAAGACTATCAAGGGATTTAATGCTATATGGGAGATAGTGGACAATGTTACGAAATCAGCACATTTTCGACCTATCAAGACGACATTCATTATGACATAGTATGCCGATTTGTATATTTGAAAGATAGTTCGTCTGCATGGGATTCCTATATCTATTGTTTCTGACAGAGATCCAAAATTTATATTATCCTTCTGGAAGAGTCTGCATGCAGCAGTGGGGAATAAATTATTATTCAGCATATCATTACATCCTCAAACTGATGGTGAGTCTGAAAGAGTTATTCAAATATTGGAGGATCTACTTCGAGCATGTGTGATCGATTTTCAAGGAAGTTGGGAGCCTAAATTACCTTTAGTGGAATTCACCTACAATAATAGCTATCAATCATCGATAGGGATGGCTCCATACGAGGCACTATATGGGAGAAAGTGTAGATCACCCATACATTGGGACGAGGTTGGTGAAAGATGTGAGTTTGGCCCGGACTTTATTAAGCACACCACTGAGTAAGTAGTCAAGATACGAGATAGGATGAAGACTGCACAGAGACAACAAAAAAGCTATGTCGATAAGCGTCGAAGGGAGCTAGAACTTGCCGTTGGTGACCATGTGTTTCTGAAAATAGCTCCTATGAAGGGTGTTATGAGATTTGGCAAGAAAGGAAAGCTCAGTCCGAGATACATTGGACCATTTGAGATTTTGAAAAAGACTGGAACACTAGCCTATATGATGGCATTACCACCGATGCTAGCCGGAGTGCATAATGTGTTCCACATCTCGATGCTGCGAAAGTACATGTCGAATCCCTCACATGCACTAAACTATGAGCCTCTGCACTTGACTCCAAATATGTCATATGAAGAAAGATCTACACAAATCCTAGGAAGACAAGAAAGAAGATTACGCAACAAAGTTATTCCAATGGTCAAAGTCAAGTGGCTAAATCACTCAGAGGAAGAAGCTACGTGGGAGACTAAGAGGGACATGAGGAGTCGCTACCCGAATTTATTCGGTAAGTTTTAATTCCGAGGACGAAATTTCATTTAAGGGAGGGAGGAATTGTAAGGTCCAAAAATAAGACGACGTAATCCAACTACATGCGAATCTAGAGAAAATGGAAAATAGCTAATTAAATGATTTTAATTGCTTAAATTAATTGTGTTTGATATGGTTAGGATGTACTTTTTACATGCATGAATAAAACTGTATTTTTAAAGGTTATTCGAGTTGCGATCGAGGAACGGAAACTGAGGGCGAAAAAATAGAAAATATTTTTATTAAATAATTTTTTTAATTATTTAAAATAAGGTTGATGCTTTATGATATTTTTAAGAATAAGGAGTTTTGATGTGATTTTATACGCCGAGACGTAATTTTTAACGGTATTTGTTTTTCGACTAAAATATGAATTTTTCGAGAACTCTACTAATATTTTCACGAACTTTCCTAAAAGAAATATTTTAAATATGCACCAATGGGCTTATTGGGCTTATTATACTAGACTAATGGGACCTAGCTTGCACACATATTTATTTATCAATAAAGATCCGACAAACCCTACCTCAAACCATTCAAAACTCACGCCTCACACACACAAACTCTCCCTCCCCTCAAAACACAGGCACACACGTAATTTCAGCAAAGGGAAAGCCACAGTTTTCGAAGGAATTCAGCAAGGGTCCATCGTTCGTCGCCGTTCTACGCATCTCAATGTATTTTCCTGCGTAATATACTCAAAGACATGCCTTAACTATCTTTTTCTCATATATCACACCATATTGTTTTGAATTACGTTTGCATGAAAAAATGATTTCCTTATTAATATTTTTGTTTTTATGCATAGAAATGTGATTAATTCATGATTCTTGTTCCAAAACTTAATATATAATAGAATGTAGGGACTGCCATGTTAAAGGATCATAGAGAGACGTTTTTACATGAGTTTAAAGGCCATAAGATGCACGGTTAAGGGCTGGCTGCACACGCTAAGAATCAAGCTGAAACAAAAATTATTGCTTGATGGCACAAGGGTTTGGTTACAGGGGAAACCATTGCATGGCTCGTCCAGGGCTTGACTAGGGTTGGGCTTGGGCCTGGATGTGGTTGGGTGTGTGGGAGAGTCCTAGCCATGCTCGGACTCAAGCACAGCGGCTAGGGAAGAGACCAAGCGAGCTAGGACTCTTCCCAAGATTAACCGAGGGTGACACCCATGTGCGGGGGAATCGCGGCTTGGCCAGCGGTCTGGGCTAGTTCTAACAAGGTCCTGTGAGGTTCCAGAGAGTGAGGGCTTGGTGGTGGCTCGAGGGTGAGGGTCCTAGTCAATTTATGAAGAGTCCTAGGATTTGCTGCTAGGTTCACGCGACTCCTGTGCATCGCGCATGAGGCTGCACCAGGTTAGGCTCTGTCCAGTGGGTCCAGTGGGGTCCATATAGGGTCTGGGAAGAGCCTGGATTGGGGTGGCTCGGGTGCGGCTCGAAGAAAAAACAAGAGATGGCTCGAGGGTTAGGTTAGTTTTAGGGTTTTAATTAAGGGGTTTGAATGGTTAAGTCTTGAACCATGGGTCCACGGGGGTGGTCCATGAGTCACAAGGGTAAAATAGGTAATAAAAAGTCTATGTTTTAAAGTTGGGAAGTTAATAATCAAGTTTGAATTAATTCGGAATTAAAATGCTATACGAATTAATAAATACGAAATTAAATCGAAAGCCTAGAATTTAAGCTAAATAAAATATAAAAAAGCTAATTTAAGCTTAAATAATTATTTAGGATGGTTTGGAGTCAATGAAAGTAAGAAAAAATCAAAATCGAAAAATTTTACGTTTAGGGGTAAAACAGTCATTTTACACTGAAAAATGGGTAGGCGTCATAGGAGTGCCCTGAATGCTGTAATATATGATTAAATGCTTATTTTAAATGTTTAAGGAATTTTATGATAAAATGTTAAAGCTGAACGATATGTTGCATGCTTGGTTTAAAAGAAAAATGATATTTATATGCATGATTTTTATAAGTGATGAAAATATGAAACGTGGAGGAGGTGAAGTAATTGTGACTATTACTATGATACGATGATATGAATGGGGATATCGTGAGGGAAAAAAACCCCAGAGGGAGCCCATTCACAGGAAAAGACCTTGAAGGGATCCCATTTATGGGAGAAGGCCCAAATGGAGCCCGTCTATGGGAGAAGGCCTCAGAGGGATCCCGACGATCTTATTTTCATATGATGATGATAGGCCAAGGCTCAGTTGACGGGTAAGAGTGTCGCTGATGTCCCCGCCTGCCCAGTACTGTGGTTACATGTAGATGGATCTATCGACATTATGATGAAACAGAAGTCACAATTAACTATCCAAATTCAATAAAAAGAAAATATATATGATGAAAAGGAAAATGCTTATGAAGAAATGAAAAATGATATGAAACGATGAAAGGAAAAATGTTTATATTTATGCATGTTCGTGACAAGTTATTTTATGTAAAAGTATTTTCAGTGTTGCATGTGGTTGTATATGTATTACTTGTTATAAAGATTACGGTTTGATGAGTCATTAGACTCACTAGGTGTGATGGATGCAGTGAGCATGATATTAATGATGATGGAGGTTTAGATGGTTGATCTTGCTGGGTTGAAGGTGCACACAACCCGATGACCAGAGCTAGATTTTCCGCATTACGTTTATGATTATTGATTATGATTATTATTTACATTTATTTTACGTTAAAGATTTTCACGACTATTATGATGCTTTTGCGTGGTTTTGAGAGCATATTAAAGTTAGGTTGATTTTGAAATATTGGTAAGTTAGGTTTGTAAAAGATTTACGAATTTATGTTTCAAATTACTTCCTTTTAAAATTTCAAATATAGTTGGTATGTTTTATTTTAAAATAGTCTCAAAATGTTTTATACATGTATTTATGTATTTCGACCGAGAGTAGTGAATTAAGAAAAAAATAAAAATTTCTAGTGTATTTTAAAGAAAATCAAGTAGTGGACGTTTCAGTTAATGCTAAATAAAAGACATGTTGCATGCTTGAATTAAAAGAAAAATGATTTATATATGCATGATTTTTGATAGCTCGGTTCTTGAAATATTGAACACCGATGAATTAAATCGAGTTTGGTGTTCAAACCAAGCGGAAAATACTCGAAATAATCCTTCGTAGAAACCAATTAAATATTTTGTAAAGCATTTAAAATATATGCAAATTGAATGAGTAAAAGTATTTCAGTTGAAGCATTTTATCAAACACTTGGTATGCAATATTTTGGTATTTGAAGAACACATAAAATGCTTCAACAATGCATCTTTAAAACTATGAAAATGATAAGTAAATGCAATAAACAAATAGACACGAATTTGTTTATGGATGTTCGGAGACTTCAAATGCTCCTACGTCACCCCTTCTTCCCTTTGGGAAGGATTCACTAGAAGACTTTGATTTATACAACACTTTCTACAAACCCATTCAGCTAGGACTTACCCACTGCCTAAACTGAACTCCTAGCACTCAAGATTGTAGGCAGCACCTCACAATCAGCATATTGTTTAATGTCTCATATACAAAGACTACATACACAAGTTTTACTGTCTTTGTGCAAGACTCACTCAACTAATCTTTGAACTTCAACTCTTTTGTATATGTGTGAGTGATCGTGTGTGAGGAATTTATCAGTTACAGTGTACATCTCAAATGTATCCTCACACAAGAGCTTGTGCTCTCAACTAGCTGATATATTCATGCTAAGTGCCAATGCTTTGAATCCGTCTTCAAAAGATCTTGTTTGATCTTCAATATGTTGTATTTATAAGCCCCAACAATGATATATACGTTAGACATAAGAATATGACCGTTTGAAAAGTTTTTGACTGTTTCTGAGATTGCAACGGTTAAATTCAGCTTGCTGGGCGTTTTCCCGACTGATCAACTCTGGTCAACTCAACTGGTCAGCAGCTGGTTCAGTTCAGTTCAGTTGGTCAACTACTGGTTCAGTTCAGTTCAGCTGGTCAGCAGCTAGTTCAGTTCAGCTGGTCAGCAGCTGGTGTGCTGAAATCAGCCTAGCTGATTTCATTTTGTGTAGAACCAGTAGCTTGATCGTCATTTATCAGCATTGTAAGCTTCGATTCAGACTTTGACTTCTGAAGATGATTTGTATATCTTTGTCTTATCTTTCCAACGCATACTGAATCGCTTCATTTCAATAACCGAGCCTGAAAGATATGACCAAAATACCGCAGCTGCTCAAACCCAACTGATTGCTGTTTTCGTGTGATCAGTTCGGTAATTGAGCGATCAGTTAGACCATGATAACATCCGATTTTGCCCAACTAACGTGCATTACAACTTGTTCCAAATTGAGTTTTCTGATCAGTCCAATTAGCGGATTGTCATTTGGATTGTCCACTTAAGATATATCATCAAAACACCAAAGCTTGCCAGAAATTCAGTTTGTGCAGAACTCAGTTTCAGCTTGCTTCTAGTGTTTGCAACTTCACACTTGAGTAAATATGTTAGAAACACAATAACAAGTTTTGTTAACATCAAAATCAAGATTGCGAACATGAAATGTTCCAACAATAAGTGATGCAAATATGAAAAGTTTAAGGAGGTGAAATAATTGTGACTAATACGATGATTATGATGATACGATGATATGTAAGATCAATGCTTAGTTGACAGGTGAGAGTATCGCTGATGTCCCCGCCGCCCAGTACTGTGGTTACACGCAGATGGATCCATCGATCTTCAGCTGATACGAAAGTCACAATTAACGATCCGAATTTAATTAAAGGAAAACATATACTTTTATGATGAAATGAAATATGATATGATATGATGAAAGGAAATTGTTTAAATTTATGCATATTCATGAAAAACTATTTTAAGATAAAAGTATTTTCACTGTTGCGTGTAGATGGATATGTATTATTTGTTATCATGGTTGAGGTTTGCTGAGTCAATAGACTCACTAGATGTGATGGATGCATGTGAGCATGAGCATGATGTAGATGTTAATGGAGGACTTGATGGTTGATCTAGACAGACTGAAGGTGCACATAACTCGAGAACCGTCATCAGTTTTCAGCATATTAAGTCTATGGATATGATTATGAATTATGGATTACTTTGAGATTTTATTTATGATTTATATGATGGTTTTGAAATGTTTTGGAGAAGACTGTGAGTTAAGTCATTTTGAACTATTGCTAGTTTAGGTTTGGAGATGATTTACGATTTTACGTTGGATTTATGTTCTTTTAGATTTTAAATGGTTAATTGGTAAATTTATTTTAAAGGAGTTGCAAATTTATATTTATATATGTGTAGAGTAGGTTTTTTTTTTAAAAAAAATTAGTATATTTTAAAGAAAAACTAGTAGTGAACAGTTTCAAAAACACTTGCCAATAATTATTGAAACATGGCGTCCCATACATGTGGGCCCGGAAGTGACACCTGTGTCGAGGTGCTCAGGTGGATGATCGTAACGTGTAGCACTACCTACTAATTCTTCTACCCGAGCTCACGCTGCTCGGGTGTCAGCTGAGAGTCCTGACTCTTCTGAGCACTGGACGGTTTGCTTAACTTCATATGGGCTGGCTTCTTTCCCTGTTTCACTGATTTCCTAGAAACCGGGCTAGAGATGACACGGGTAGTATCACCAGTGCAAAATCAACGTGCACAAACATAAAGTCTATCTTCTCATACCGACCAAATATTTCAACTTAATGAACCTTAACCTGATGGGCTTTGTTTTTAACTTGTTATTTAATTTTAGGTCCAACAAATGCCCTCGTAGCCAATTTAAGCATTAAGCAAATTTGGCTATTTACAGAAGTCCAATCCTGTTGCTTTAGCCCAACTTAAAATTATGGGCCCAAAGTAATAAGACGAAATATTTGAGGATGAGGAAGAAAATAAATAAAGATGTGTTCCCCCACTTCAACCACATCTTCTAAAACTCATCGTCAGCTCTTAACCACAATTGGGTCACCACCTTGCCTCGCACAATGCTCTTATTTGATTTTCATTGATTTCAACTGTAAACTCAACAAACTCATTTGACTTCATACTACCCCTCCACATCATGATCCAGAATTCCTTATTCAATCTTCCTCACATATAGTTGCAGATCTCTTGGAAATTCGTAAATTTTTCATCCATTTGCATTTAAGGTGTTTGATGTTTTTTCTGAGGTGCATATGAAATTTTTATACTACATATTGCTTAATTTAAGAGAGACTTTTGTTAAATCAAAAGCTTGGTGAATTGAGTTTCTATAGTGTAATATTTCTTAACCACATTTCCAATGACAGATGCTAACAATGTATAGGACTTCATATCTGTTTGACTTCACGCTTCTTTGCTCTGCACTTTCCCCATTATTCTATGTGTATTGAAGGTGTTTGTGGATGTGCTTGAATGAATTTTTAATGAGTAACACCACCATACACATAACCAATGTAACACCCTTCAAATGTCAGATGAATCTCATCTTCAATCTCATTCATATCTTGGATGTGATTCTTCATCCCAATGTTAGACTGTTAGACTTGTGCTTGCCCTTGGATATTTCTAACATATTTGAAAGAGAATATTTCTCGACGTTTTCTAGTCTTCATTCCACCTCTTCTCCTTTCTGTCTGCACACTTTTGGCACGTGAACAAATTTCAAGTGTTTATTCTTAAAGAAAAATTGGTCTCTAGTTATCATCCCTCCATTAAGGCCATAATTTCAGCCTTCTCAGAAAAACTGAAGAGCCGCAAACTTCAAAGCCAAAAGCAATTGAAGAAGCACAAATCCTCGAAACTAGGTTGACCGATCAAAAAGAGGTTAGCTGTAGATAACTATGTGAAAGAAGTTAGTTTGTTAGTTGTACAAACGATGAGTAATGAATAAATAAATGCGGGCATTAGGCCTTTCTTGTCGTGAAATTTTCAACTTATGATTTGTTGTACCATTTTTGTGCTTTTTCTGAGATTTTATGTGCTTGAGGATATGACATAGTGATATTATAAGGAAACTCTAACAAATTTTTCTTAAAAAAGAACAAACATCATGTTTTTCAATGTTATACATAATCATTGACAAAAGCACAATCTACTATGAAAACAAACAACATAATTTTCTTACAATCCATCAGTCACATGAAAACAAACACATAATTTTCTTACAATCCATCAGTCACACAACACTATTAACAAAAATTTCTCATGTTTCACGGCTTGCATCAACCAACGTTCCTTTTATCATTAATTTGACCACTAATAGTCAACAAATCCACAAATACATCCCCCAAGATGCAGTAAGAACAACACATTCTATAAACAACAATTTTTATTTGTTTAGAAGTGCTTCATCATAATCTACAATTAAGTTTTGTAGGAAATGACTTATCAAGGCTATTCTCCACATTCTTACGACTTTCTCGATACACCTTTATAAAGAAAAAAAGAGCAAAACTAATAAAAGTGGTCACACAACATACTTCATACAATATTTCATATTTTTCTGCACTAGGAAATTCAAATTTCATGAAATATTTCAAATTACGCATCTTCAAATATCACAAAATGTAACCATCATACCATAATATTGGGAGAATTCACTTTAATTGGCAATCAATGTTATGACAATTTACACTTCAACCCTTACATATCATGATACTTCCACGCGAAGCAATATCTCATTCTCTTTAAACAACTCAAATATTTCTTGATTCACATCCTCCTCTAACAGCATACTGATATAAGTAGGTTTAGAGCATTCTGTATTCCTCAAGTTCACTTCTTTCAAGGGATCTTGGGTCTCCGGCTATCGATCTTCCATTTGAGTTGGAGCTAAGATTAAATCATCCAATTGCAGCTCTACTTCTTCCTTATCTTCACATTATTTCTCACATATTATTTCGTCCCATCAATGTTCCATAACTCCTAAGACAATCAGATCAGGTTTTCCGAGTTCCGACTTGACCTGAACACGATCAGAGGAAGTGTTCCGGGTAAATCAGGTTTTTATCCGAACCCATATATTATTAACTGGATCGGTTTTGGGTGGAAAAATTCTAACCGATTAGTCCGATCTAGTACTCGATTAAGAAATATTAAAAAGGAAAATTCAATATGGGCTTGGATGGATGTTGGCCCATTAGTAAACTCCAATGCCCGTTTCCAGAACTCCCAATTCCTAAATCGATTATCAGACCACTCTCAAACCCTTCTGTGGTTCTTCCCTATTGTACTGAACGCCGCTCCCTTCTTCAATCTTTGGTACATAGCAAAGCAGTTAGCAACACGCCAAAACCTATCAACGATCGATTTCACCAGGAAGTCGCTTCCCTTGAGAAATCTGTCGAACGATTTATTTCTTTCAGGTGATGCCTCGACGCTTTGTTATTTTTCTCTATTATTGATCATTTGATTTATTTTTTGTAGTTTATTGACTAATTATGTAGAGTGTATTGTTTGGATGACTGCAATTTTTTTTAATGTAACACATTTATATTTGGTGCTATTGTTATTTAATATATTAACTGAAAACCGATTTAGTTTCTAGTTTGATATTCATATCATATTGTTTTGATGTTGTTTGATTAATATTGATTTTTATACAACCTGGCATCTAGGTTCTTGAAAAAATAGAGTATTTTTTAATAGGTGAAGGATTAAATTTTTTTACTAGGTCAAGGGTAAACTATCATAGTATAAATTTATCTGTTTTGAGTATTTTTTTAAATAATACTTTCAAATTTACAAAATATTTTTGATTTTGTTGGGTTGGTTGCTGTACGGCTGAATGAACAGAGGCTATTTGAATTTTGAACATTGGTTTGGCTGAAAAAAGTGAGTGGCATTAACTTCAAAGTTTGCAGTATTAGTTTATTATAGAGTTATGTACTTACTTTTAAATGTGTCCCTTTGAGGCACATAATTGTCCTTGCTTGGTAGAGCGATCGAACCATGGTGCTTTAGCTGCTGTGCGGTTTAAAAGATTTGAGTTGCACCATTACCACCAGCTATAGCTTTTGGTAAAGCGGTAAACGCTCGGTCCTACAATTGGTATCAGAGCCAAGGTAACGAGTTCGATTCCCATTGATTGCAAGGAGTGCAATTATTAGGGAGGGATATTGTTGGGTGCAATAATTGTCCTTGCTTGGTAGAGCGATCGAACTATGGTGCTTGAGCTGCTGTGCGGTTTAAAAGATTTGAGTTTCACCATTAGTACTAGCTATAGCTTTTGGTAAATCGACAAGCGCTCGGTCCTACACAGAAGAATATTGATTTTTGAACCACCTTGTTGTTTTTCCTAAAAAGAATGTTGATGTCATAAATTCGGTATATACATCATTTGTCATTCTTTCTTGGTGAAATATCTTACCTTCTCTTTTCCTCCTGGCCTTATATTATCCAAGTTGTTAAAACAATGCCTCGGAAACCATTGAGGTGTCATAAATTATTAAGACATCGACTGCTCAGCTTTTCTCCATTTGCTCGTTCAATGGCTATGATTGCATGTGCTAAGAAGGCCAAGAACAAGAGTCAACAAATCAAGTTAAGAAATAAAGACGTACAAAGTGCTTCTGGTAGGTTTTTCCCATAATTTTAGCTGTTTCAGCTGGTATTTTTTATTTATTATCCGTCGGCCTTTATGAAACCAACATCTCTTCCTAGGTAATGGTAAAGTTGAGCTGTCAGACAGTTCCGTGGATGAAGAATTTCAGGTTTGCTTATATTTTCACCTTCATATTACCATTGATTCCTTTCGTGGTTTATAGTAAATGATTTAGAGCAATGTGTCCTTTGAGTCGTGTGCAAATAAATAATTTGTTTGTGTGGGAAGGGAGTTGTGCAAGCAGATTTTGTCTTCTTTGATCCAAAATCTGGCGACTTCCATGGAATTAAGGTCCTGCTACAAACATATCTTGACCATAAACAGTGGGATCTTAGTGGTTTTGTCGACTTGGTCTTGGGACAACCAACGGTTGGAACTGTTGTCAAGATAGAGAATGATGATGATGACAGAGTATATTCTGTTGTGACAGTTCTTAGTTTAGAAAGATACAAGGCAAGCTACCTACTTTTTGATATTCAATTTTTTGCCTTATATTGTTCTTCTCTTGTCTCTTGAGAATTTTTGAAGCTGATCATCTGCTGCTTTTGGTGTTATGACATGTCACATAGGCTCAATTGAAAGCAGAAACAAGTGGCTTAAATGCAATATTGATTAAAGTCTTCTTAAAAAATAAAAAATAAAGAAGCATAAGCAGTTGTGCGTTTGGATAGAACATAGAAAATAGAATCATAATTTTTTTCAAAGAGAAGTTGAATCAAAAACATAATCTTAGTTTCCAATAGTGTTTTTTCAAATCTAAAAGCTCAGTCAAGCACCATTATTCTAACAAAATCATTAAAAACAACATTTTCTTTTAAGCTTGGATTCATTCACCGAGCTTGTAAAAGTCGTGCTGCAGGAGTACATCGTTGATGTCCATTAATCAACTTCAATTTAACACTTCTATTTGCAATTTAACAATTAATGGTTAATATATAATGGTTTGGTTTAGTGCAGAATAATGTTTGACTGAGTTGAAGGATTACCTTCTTGAAGTCTGCCAGGGGAAGGACGTGGTAGCTAGCCTCAAATCTTTATTTGGTGAGCATGCACTAGGTGTTGGTATTATCGTTTCTCAGCGCGTGGTTAACCTTCCATCTCAGTTGTTGCCTCCCCTTTATGATGCTCTCTTTGATGAGATAGCATGGGCAACTGAAGACGAGGTTAATATGATGGTTAAGCTCAATTGAATTATTCTGTGTGTTGGCATTCAGCAATTTAGCACTTATCTTTTGTTATTTTGCTTGTTCTAGCCCATAGAGGAGCTTCGGAATTCATTCCGTTTTAAAACGTATATAGTTATAAGCAAAATTTACAAGGTATATTCTCGGAGGAGCTTAATAAATAATCATTAATCGGATAAACAATTGTTGTAAATCAAGAATAATTATTTTTTCTTTACTGCTAATGCCAATAGCACAAGAATGCAGACCAAAATGCAGGGAAAGCTAAAAATGGAGATGAAGTCGTGATACATATTAAACCTGAAGATGAAATTTTTCTCGAGGTACTGGAGTTCTAATTTTTTTGCAATTGCCTTTTACTCATTGATACTGGTCACCCGACCTTTTTAAAATCTTCTGCAGCTTAGCTCATGGTCCTTTTGTTTTCCCTTACATGCTCAGCAGGTCACCACAAGTGAGGCAAGTACCAGTATTTGTCATCGTTTTAATTTGTGCTTAAAATTATTGCAGATTATGCATATTACGTCCAATTGATTCATTAAGTTCCCCTATTTGATTGTTTTTAGACCTTTCGTTTGTTCCATGGTTTTTACCAAAACTAGTTTTTTTATTAAATCTCATGTCAGTGCAGCTTAAAAACTATAGATTGATGGGTTTGGCCATGGTTGTTAATGCCAACAAAGTCAGCGTGTTCAGAAAACAGCTGCACTCATTGATAAACGAATCGCAGTACCATGAATCCTTCCAGCAGGTTCGCAATTTTCTTGTCATTTGATTTCAGTTTCACCTTGATCTCGGGGAATCAAGAAGTGCAGTCTGCTAACTTGTCATTGTCAATGATCAGGGCTGCCAGATTCAGGATTCGGTTGTATCTCGTCATTGTCTCTGATCAGAGCTGCCAGATTCAGGATTCGGTTGTATCTCCTCATCGGATCAACGAAAAGATCTTCCAGGAATAGCTGAAAATTGAGACCCGAAGGTCATTAGTGCGTACCTTGTCATTCTCTACTCCAAAGTGCTGGCTGATTGATATCATGGAGTGGCTTTGAGCCAGAAATTTTGATGTTTAATTATCATGGTTTTTTGTTTGGAATAATATTAGCTTTTTATTACTCATCATTTCATCAGTTTGTAAGGATACTCGTACACATTATTCGTTATAGCGACAAGTTCAATGATTCCTTAGTTTAAAGATTCCTTTAACAAGGTTTGTACTTGGCCTTTTTTAATCTCATTAGATCAGAGATAATATGCTTCTTTCTATTCCAAAAAGCATTTAAAAGATCATTACATATTTCTAATGAGAACTTATTATAAATAAGTTTGATTTTCTCCTGTAATTTAGGATTCTGTAATTTATTATCTGTAGTTAATATATTAACTTCTTCTTTAAAAGAATTAATCTGAAAAGTTTTTCTATCAATCTTTTCTTGTAATTCATTAAGAATTCTATGAACAGGTTTAGTTATGAACTTAAAGGAAATAGGATTACCTTGAAAAGTACCTATAATACCTGTTTCATCAACATAAGTTAAAGGATAAATTTGATATATAAAAGGAAGACCAAGTATAAGTTGGCTAGAAATATCTTTTGCTAATAAAAAACTGGTTTGAATACAGTTTTTATCTTTGCAAATATAAACCTTTGGTAATTTATAATTTATTTCTAATGGTTCTCCTCCTGCATGAGAGAGAGAATGAGTGGTTTTATGAAAATATTTCGTAGGAATTAATCCTTCCTGTATAACATTTAAGTCTGCACCACTATCAATCATAGCAATGAAATTCTTTTTATAAGAATTTTCAATTAATAATGTTATATTAATGTACCATTTTTGAGATTTGATCATGCTCAAAACAGATAAATGTTTTTTATCTGGATCAGGAAAAGAAATATCTTGTAGATTATCAAAACTATCAGAATTATTAACTGAATTATTAGTTTCAATGATTGAAACACGATAATTTAAACTATTATTATTGTGTTGTAAAATTTTTACTTGTTCTTTAAGATTTTCTATTTCTTTAACTAAATACTGTATAGTAACTGGATTCTGTTTACTATATTTCTGTTGAAGAAGATTTTTAACTTCTTTCATAGAGTAAGCTTGTTCTTGTTTAAAAAGAATATTATTATTATTATTGCTAGTTGAAGCAGTATTCTCCATTTGATCAATAATTGCGGATTTTAAAACTGGATCCTTAATCATTTTAAGGAATTCTAAAATATTATTGTTAGTTAACACATTAATATTTAAATCCTGAAATTGAGACATGAGTTTATAAAATTCATCATTTTTATCTTCTATATGATTTAAACAAGATTTTCCTTGTATACAATTATTACATTCATTTAAATCATTAGAAATATCTGATTCACTATCTATTATTTCTTCTGAAATATAATATTCTGAAGAATTCTCAGTTTCACTGTCAGAATTATTATTCGAATCCATTATTATTTTAAATAATGTTTCTTTTAGATTATCATCTATATCTAAATTATTAATTTTGTTTTTAGCCCAACATTGATTAGCATAATGACCTGGCTTTTTACATTTTCTACAAATTATTAATTTGTTTTTGTATTTTTCTTCTTTCCGTAAATCACGGCTTTCTTTTCTTTTCTTCTTTTTATCTCTTTGTCTATCAGACAAATATCTTTTCTTTCTATAAAGTTTTTCATCTTTTTCTTTAATTTTCTTCTTACCTGTATTAAGTAAGTCCATACCAAATAGATCACAAAATTTACCTAATTGTTTTTTCTCAAGTAAATTCTGTCTTTTAATTTGATTATTTAATTTTAATTCATTACAGAGAGCTAAACCCTCTTTAATGCAAGTATTAATTAAATTTCCATAAGTATAATTATCATATGGAATATTAATCTCATCTTTTCTTAATACTTTTCTAATTCTTTCAGCAAATAGAAAAGGTAAACCATCTATAAATTTAGCTTTCCAGAAACTATTATTACAATCTGGTATCTCATATATACGAGATAAAAAGGTATCTTTATACCATCTAAAATCAGTAAGTGTTTTACATTTTAGATTACTTAATAAAGTACGAATCTTTTCACTATCATCAGTGAATTTTCCAGTAAAATGTTCAATCATAGTCATTATTAATGAATAAACAACATTTTCTGATTGAATATTATTCTCTATCTTAATAGAATTAATAATATCTTCCTTTTGGAATTGATTTAAATAGTTATCCCACCAACCTTTAAGTTGGCCAGTAAAACCTGATATAATCATCTTAGCAATATTTTTATCAGTATTGCCTGAAGTTTTACACACAGTACTATACATAAGCATTCTGTGAGCAGTATTATAAATTTGTTTATCACTAAAACCATCAATATTCCATTCATAAATACTTTTCTCATTATAACTATTAGCAAATATATATTCTTGTTCTTCAATAAGAACGTCCATGGGAGTAGGTCTATTATAATAATATTTGGTTTGGGTAGGTCTATCTGCCCATTTAATTTTATTAATTTCTTCTTCAGAATGATCATTATCATTATCAAACTCTTTATTAAGAGTATTCAAATTCAGATTTTTAAATTTTTCTTCTAATAATTTTTCTATATCAGAAACAAAAGATTTAAATTTAAAATCTTTGATATCTGGAGGGGATTGAATAGAAGAAGTAGCAATAGAAACAATATTAGTTTCTTCTTCTTTAGTTTGAATATGAACATCTGGTTTAATTTGATTAATAGCCAGAATTATTTTATCAATACGGTCCTTAAGAGAAACTATCTCTTCTCCTATTATCGTAGGATACAAATTTGTATAATTCTGTTTTTCAATTATCTGATTAATATGTTTAACAGTTATCTGTAACATATCATTTTCAAATAATTTTGAAAAAGCGGTAAAATTTAAAATTTTATTATTCTTTTCTATAATAAAAGATTGTTGAGGAGGATAGACAGATTTTTGAATCTGTCCTGTAGAAAGTTTATAATTTCTTTCAAGAATAGAAATATCTATAATAAATGTTTTTAAAAACCAAGGAACAAAATGAATCAATTTATTCTGGTTTTCACAATATTTATAAAATTCCGCAACAATATAATTAAACTCATATTCAGAAAAACTTTTAAAGTACCAATTTCTGAAAGATTCCCATTTGGGTAAATAAAATTCTGCATTGATCCTTGCCCTAGCAAGAGATCCTTTAGTAAAATCAATTTTAGTTTTACTATCCATTAAATACTAAAATTCATTTCTGAAACTGTATCAGTTTCTCTAACTTTTTGAAAGTTACTTTTATGCACAATATTATTCTGATTAATAATTAATTCATCTACTGTATCTTGTACAGGAGACTCAATATATTCTCTTTACTGAGAAGTAGAAGCTCTAGAAGTTTGAGAATATCCATCAAATAATCTAAAGGCGAAATAAAAGAATGACTAGATCTTGATCTAGTATAGATAGAAGATGGCAATAATCTTCTTTGTTCATTATTAAACTGTATTTGAACAGATCCTTCATTATTCTGAATAACTTGTTGTAAATCCCTATTTATTATAGGATTTCTAGGAACAGCTTGTTCGATTATCCAGTTTTCTGGAAAATTCAATTTCTTCCCATTTTATAGATCTACGGGTTGTAATATTAGATCTATTAAAATTAGTTTCTATAAGAATAGTTTCATTTAATTTTTTATCTATTCTTTTACACATAGGATTCAGTGTAAATAATGGCTTATAATAAATACGATAACAGATACATATGACTTCTGTGCCAGGAGTATAATTATAACCATGAGTTTTAACATTTAATGTTAAAGAATCTAATATATTAATATCAGACAAAGATAAAGATAAATTCGGATAAACATCAAAATATATTGGACCATGAGCCAGACTAGATTGAATTATTCCAATAAGGTATTGTTTCCAATTCAAATTTCTACCATCTCTTAAAGCTGCTATGAAGCTTTCTGGTAGTCCTTCTAATGTTAAAGGTCTAAAAGCTATTTGAATTAAACCTATATGCATGAATCTGTAATTTTTCCTATAAGGCAAAATATCTTATTAGTTTAACAATCTAATAACCATTTCATTATCATGAAGAGGTACTGATGATTCTGTAGTTTTAACTACTTGTTTAAAACCAATTTTTTCAAAGGTTCCTAACTTATAGATCATTTTAGATTCTATCTTAGTAATAGTCCATTTATTCAATAAATCTAAATTATTAGGTAAATCATATTCTTCATTCAAACTGTTTTGAACAGTTTCTTTTAAACCGAAAATATTCATTTGAATAAAAAGTGCTAAATTATTATCCAGACTATTTCCATGGCTCTGATACCATCTGGGTCTTGGGATCAAGATGAGGAATATGATACGTGGCATTGTTACACCAAACTTTTCCTTAGTGGCTTTCGCACACATGGAAGTTATTGGTTTCCAGCCTATATACCATCTTCAACTCTTATTGAGCTAAGAAAAGGAAGAATTTAAATCCCAGAATAAAATGAATATAAGATTCATATTTGGAACTTTTACAAAACATAAAAGGATTTATAAAAGATATACCAAAGAAATTAAACAACAGAGGATTTTACCGAGGTCCACCTCAGAATCATAAATTCATAAAAAATCACCCATGAACGCCTTAAACGCCATCTCTCGGCTAAGCAGGCTAAAGGGCTACAACATGAATTTATTTTTCCTGGTTAAACTCGAACCTTGTGTTTACCATTTCCTGGTTCATCTCTTTACCTTATGTTCTAACCAAAGACTCTTATATTACATTAAATTTCAAAAATTTAAATAGATCTTTTATTATCTCAATCTGATCTCAAGAACAAATAAATATAGATCATGTCATAGTAAGGTAATAATTTAGCACAAATACTTTAGCCTGTCATTCAGGCTAAACTTATGAAAATAAAAATTAAAAAAAAAACAGTAAATAAAAACAGAAAATAAAAACAGTAAGAACTTACAAAGTTGTTACCAGAACTTTAAATTTTATTGATAAGCTTCAGAAGGGTTTTTACAAGAGAGAGAATAGAGGGGAGCAAACTCAACCGTGTCCTTCTAGAAGAGTCGGACATCAAACCCCGGATTCCATCTTAAAATAAAAACAGTAAATGCTTTATTAAAGCAAATAGTAACATGGTTACAAAATTCAAAAAGTAAAAGTGATATGCCACTCACTTTTTGTCACGATATGTCATGATAAGATGTGATATTCCACCAACTGCAGATTCTTCTCCTGATGATCTTAATCATCTTTAATATTTTCTTTTAAAGAATTTTTCAATTCCTCAAAAATGTCATCTATTTGAGAAAATTGAGGAATATCATCCTCAGGGTCTTGAGCATCTTGCATCTTCATTAGATGAATAAATTGATTTTCACTAGATTCGGACGCCATAGATTTATCTGATTTGGAATCAGAACCTCCAATATTCTGGAAAAGATCTTTTTTCATTTCTTCAATATAGATCTCAATCATTTTGTCTTTTGAATATATTTCAGAATATTTCTGAGTAAGAATCTTGAAAGGACTCATAGAGGCTTTCTCCTTTTCTTGTTGATTATTAATTTCTTGTTGATATAAAGAAATTTTTTCGTCCATTTGATGAAGAGTTTCATAACCATATGATTTTCCAGTTTCTGGATCATCTCTCAATAATTTGTCCCAGAATTTTGTGGAACTGACCCTCCATATGCAAGGGATACCTTCATCAGTGTAACCGAATTTTGGCTGCCATTTCCAGATCCATGGGATACCAAATTCCATGAAAAATAGACATAGACTCTTACCATCGATCCAATGTTCAGAAAATGATTTTTTAATACTTGGAGAAACATTTAACCAAGTATTCATGGGTTTTATAAAAACCTCTGGCAAAATCTTTGCGGATGGACCAAATATCTTCCACCATATTAAAAACCAATTTGGAACTGGGTAGTGAAAAACATTTTCACAAATCTTTAAAAACCAAGTATGTTTTCTTTCCTCATTTTCATAAAACAAGGTTTTATTAAAACTTTCAATATAATCCCAAAAATTGAATTTAAAACTCATTTTATGATTTTCAGAAAATTTTTTTTTTCAACTAATGGAGATATACCCCATTCTTCAATAGATATAATCTTCTTAATTATAAACTTTGAGAAGTTATAACTTCCTTTCTGCTGAGTATTACTTAAAAAGTGAGTTATGTCAACACTTTTTGTAGATATCAGAAGATTTTCATAAAATCCTCTTTGCTTGTAGGAACCATATACATATGATGTATTGGTTAGATATCTTTCCATGATAGTCCATGGAGTTTTTTCCCATTGAGTATCTTTTTCTTCTATAAGAAGAATCAATTCTCGATGTTTTGTCTCTGTATATAGAGCTAAATCATTATCATCATCTTTTATGATATTAGCATATGATGCTGAAGATTGAGAATCTGTATTACTTCTCTTTTGTTTCAAGAATTCTTGAAATTCATTGTATAACTCATTATTTTGCTCAGTATTACTGGCTGATGAACTGGATAAGTTTTGGGCTATGAGCCTCTGTTTTCCATGCTGTGCAATGATATTAGGGGGTTTTCCCCTACCTCCTCGCCCTCTATAAGAGGGCTCTCCTCTTCCTCGGGAATACATATCTGTAGATGAAAACATTAGGATAAATATTCTCGAGTTAAGAAATCTGGCAAATGATTATCTTCACCTTTCTTATAAATGATTTCAAAATCAAAAGGAGCTAAATGAGCTTGCCATCTTGCAAACATTTGTTTAGAAACATCATGTTTAAAATCTTTATTAAACATAAATTTTGCGGATTTGCAATCAGTTTTTATAATAAACTTTTGATTATATAAATCATCTTGAAATTTTAAAATACATTTGACAATAACTAAGATTTCTTTTGCTACTGTGGAGTAATTTTTCTGGGCATTATTCCATTTACCAGAATAAAATCTAATAAGATATTCTTGTTTATTTTGGGGATCTTTTTGTTTTAAGATTCCTCCAAAACCTATATCTGAAGCATCTGTTTCCACAATTTTATCCCATTAGGGATTAGCAAGCATAAGACAAGGAAGGTTTTTAACCTTTTCCTTAATATTTCTAACAGCTATTGTATGTCTTTCAGACCAAGGTAAAGGATTTTTCTTTAATCTATCATATAAGATAGCAGAATCTTTAGTAAGATCTTTAATATAAGGAGAAATATAATTTAAACTTCCTAAAAATCTTTGTAACTGAGTTGGTGGACCTCGGTAAAATCCTCTGTTGTTTAATTTCTTTGGTATATCTTTTATAAATCCTTTTATGTTTTGTAAAAGTTCCAAATATGAATCTTATATTCATTTTATTATGGGATTTAAATTCTTCCTTTTCTTAGCTCAATAAGAGTTGAAGATGGTATATAGGCTGGAAACCAATAACCTCCATGTGTGCGAAAGCCACTAAGGAAAAGTTTGGTGTAACAATGCCACGTATCATATTCCTCATCTTGATCCCAAGCCCCAGATGGTATCAGAGCCATGGAAATAGTCTGAATAATAATTTAGCACTTTTTATTCAAATGAATATTTTCGGTTTTAAAGAAACTGTTCAAAACAGTTTGAATGAAGAATATGATTTACCTAATAATTTAGATTTATTGAATAAATGGACTATTACTAAGATAGAATCTAAAATGATCTATAAGTTAGGAACCTTTGAAAAAATTGGTTTTAAACAAGTAGTTAAAACTACAGAATCATCAGTACCTCTTCATGATAATGAAATGATTATTAGATTGTTAAACAATAAAGATATTTTGCCTTATAGGAAAAATTACAGATTCATGCATATAGGTTTAATTCAAATAGCTTTTAGACCTTTAACATTAGAAGGACTACCAGAAAGCTTCATAGCAGCTTTAAGAGATGGTAGAAATTTGAATTGGAAACAATCCTTATGGGAATAATTCAATCTAGTCTGGCTCATGGTCCAATATATTTTGATGTTTATCCGAATTTATCTTTATCTTTGCCTGATATTAATATATTAGATTATTTAACATTAAATGTTAAAACTCATGGTTATAATTATACTCCTGGCACAGAAGTCATATGTATCTGTTATCGTATTTATTATAAGCCATTATTTACAATGAATCCTATGTGTAAAAGAATAGATAAAAAATTAAATGAAACTATTCTTATAGAAACTAATTTTTAATAGATCTAATATTACAACCCGTAGATCTATAAAATGGGAAGAAATTGAATTTCCAGAAAACTGGATAATCGAACAAGCTGTTCCTAGAAATCCTATAATAAATAGGGATTTACAACAAGTTATTCAGAATAATGAAGGATCTGTTCAAATACAGTTTAATAATGAACAAAGAAGATTATTGTCATCTTCTATCTATACTAGATCAAGATCTAGTCATTCTTTTATTTCGCCTTTAGATTATTTGATGGATATTCCTTAAACTTCTAGAGCTTCAACTTCTCAGATAAGAGAAGATATTGAGTCTCCTGTACAAGATACAGTAGATGAATTAATTATTAATCAGAATAATATTATGCATAAAAATAACTTTCAAAAAGTTAGAGAAACTGATACAGTTTCAGAAATGAATTTTAGTATTTAATGGATAGTAAAACTAAAATTGATTTTACTAAAGGATCTCTTGCTAGGGCAAGGATCAATGCAGAATTTTATTTACCCAAATGGAAATCTTTCAGAAATTGGTACTTTAAAAGTTTTTCTGAAGATGAGTTTAATTATATTGTTGCGGAATTTTATAAATATTGTGAAAACCAGAATAAATTGATTCATTTTGTTCCTTGGTTTTTTAAAACATTTATTATTGATTATATTTCTATTCTTAAAAGAAATTATAAAATTTCTACAGGACAGATTCAAAAATCTGTCTATCCTCCTCAACAATCTTTTATTATAGAAAAGAATAATAAAATTTTAAATTTTACCGTTTTTTCAAAATTATTTGAAAATGATATGTTACAGATAACTGTTAAACATATTAATCAGATAATTGAAAAACAGAATTATTCAAATTTGTATCTTACGATAATAGGAGAAGAGATAGTTTCTCTTAAGGACCGTATTGATAAAATAATTCTGGCTATTAATCAAATTAAACCAGATGTTCATATTCAAACTAAAGAAGAAGAAACTAATATTGTTTCTATTGCTACTTCTTCTATTCAATCCCCTCCAGATATCAAGGATTTTAAATTTAAATCTTTTGTTTCTGATATAGAAAAATTATTAGAAGAAAAATTTAAAAATCTGAATTTGAATACTCTTAATAAAGAGTTTGATAATGATAATGATCATTCTGAAAAAGAAATTAATAAAATTAAATGGACAGATAGACCTACCCAAACCAAATATTATTATAATAGACCTACTCCCATGGACGTTCTTATTGAAGAACAAGAATATATATTTGCTAATAGTTATAATGAGAAAAGTATTTATGAATGGAATATTGATGGTTTTAGTGATAAACAAATTTATAATACTGCTCACAGAATGCTTATGTATAGTACTGTGTGTAAAACTTCAGGCAATACTGATAAAAATATTGCTAAGATGATTATATCAGGTTTTACTGGCCAACTTAAAGGTTGGTGGGATAACTATTTAAATCAATTCCAAAAGGAAGATATTATTAATTTTATTAAGATAGAGAATAATATTCAATCGGAAAATGTTGTTTATTTATTAATAATGACTACAATTGAACATTTTACTGGAAAATTCACTGATGATAGTGAAAAGATTCGTACTTTATTAAGTAATCTAAAATGTAAAACACTTACTGATTTTAGATGGTATAAAGATACCTTTTTATCTCGTATATATGAGATACCAGATTGTAATAATAGTTTCTGGAAAGCTAAATTTATAGATGGTTTACCTTTTCTATTTGCTGAAAGAATTAGAAAAGTATTAAGAAAAGATGAGATTAATATTCCATATGATAATTATACTTATGGAAATTTAATTAATACTTGCATTAAAGAGGGTTTAGCTCTCTGTAATGAATTAAAATTAAATAATCAAATTAAAAGACAGAATTTACTTGAGAAAAAACAATTAGGTAAATTTTGTGATCTATTTGGTATGGACTTACTTAATACAGGTAAGAAGAAAATTAAAGAAAAAGATGAAAAACTTTATAGAAAGAAAAGATATTTGTCTGATAGACAAAAAGATAAAAAGAAGAAAAGAAAAGAAAGCCGTGATTTACGGAAAGAAGAAAAATACAAAAACAAATTAATAATTTGTAGAAAATGTAAAAAGCCAGGTCATTATGCTAATCAATGTTGGGCTAAAAACAAAATTAATAATTTAGATATAGATGATAATCTAAAAGAAACATTATTTAAAATAATAATGGATTCGAATAATAATTCTGACAGTGAAACTGAGAATTCTTCAGAATATTATATTTCAGAAGATATAATAGATAGTGAATCAGATATTTCTAATGATTTAAATGAATGTTATAATTGTATACAAGGAAAATCTTGTTTAAATCATATAGAAGATAAAAATGATGAATTTTATAAACTCATGTCTCAATTTCAGGATTTAAATATTAATGTGTTAACTAACAATAATATTTTAGAATTCCTTAAAATGATTAAGGATCCAGTTTTAAAATCCACAATTATTGATCAAATGGAGAATACTGCTTCAACTAGCAATAATAATAATAATAATATTCTTGTTAAACAAGAACAAGCTTACTCTATGAAAGAAGTTAAAAATCTTCTTCAACAGAAATATAGTAAACAGAATCCAGTTACTATACAGGATTTAGTTAAAGAAATAGAAAATCTTAAAGAACAAGTAAAAATTTTACAACACAATAATAATAGTTTAAATTATCGTGTTTCAATCATTGAAACTAATAATAATAATTATGATAGTTTTGATAATCTACAAGATATTTCTTTTCCTGATCCAGATAAAAAATATTTATCTGTTTTGAGCATGATCATATCTCAAAAATGGTACATTAATATAACATTATTAATTGAAAATTCTTATAAAAAGAATTTCATTGCTATGATTGATAGTGATGCAGACTTAAATGTTATACAGGAAGGATTAATTCATACGAAATATTTTCATAAAACCACTCATTCTCTCTCTCATGCAGGAGGAGAACCATTAGAAATAAATTATAAATTACCAAAGGTTTATATTTGCAAAGATAAAAACTGTATTCAAACCAGTTTTTTATTAGCAAAAGATATTTCTATCCAACTTATACTTGGTCTTCCTTTTATTTATCAAATTTATCCTTTAACTTATGTTGATGAAACAGGTATTATAGGTACTTTTCAAGGTAATCCTATTTCCTTTAAGTTCATAACTAAACCTGTTCATAGAATTCTTAATGAATTACAAGAAAAGATTGATAGGAAAACTTTTCAGATTAATTCTTTAAAAGAAGAAGTTAATATATTAACTATAGATAATAAATTACAGAATCCTAAATTAGAGGAGAAAATCAAACTTATTTATAATAAGTTCTCATTAGAAATATGTAATGATCTTCCAAATGCTTTTTGGAATAGAAAGAAGCATATTATCTCTCTCCCATATGAAGAGAATTTTGATGAAAAGAATATTCCTACCAAGGCTCGTCCTTGTCAAATGAATTCTGAATATTTAGAATTATGTAAGAATGAAATTCATTCTTTATTAGAAAAAGGTTTGATAAAGCCTTCTCAATCTCCTTGGTCATGTACTAGCTTTTTATGTTAATAAACATTCTGAACAGGAAAGAGGTGTTCCAAGATTAGTCATAAATTATAAACCTCTTAATAAGGTTCTAAAATGGATTAGGCATCCTATTCCTAATAAAAAATATTTATTAGATAGACTTGTTAATGCTATCATATTTTCAAAATTGGATTTAAAATCAGGATTTTGGCAGATTAAGGTAAAAGAATCAGATAGATATAAAACTGCTTTTAATGTTCCAATAGGACATTATGAATGGTCAGTAATGTCATTTGGCCTTAAAAATGCCCCTTCTGAATTTCAACAAATTATGAATGATATTTTTTATAATTACAGCAATTTTATAATTGTTTATATTGATGATATCTTAGTATTTTCTAATGATATTGAAATACATTTTAAACATTTAGATATATTTAAAAATATTGTTATTCAAAATGGACTTGTTATCTCAAAATCTAAAATGATTTTATTTCAAACTAATATTAGATTTCTTGGTCATATGATTGAGAAAGGTAAAATAATTCCTATACAGAGAAGTATAGAATTTGGTTCAAAATTTCCCGATATTATAACTGATAAAACTCAGTTACAAAGATTTTTAGAAAGTTTAAATTATATTTCTCCTTATATTAAAGATCTTACTAAAGATTCTGCTATCTTATATGATAGATTAAAGAAAAATCCTTTACCTTGGTCTGAAAGACATACAATAGAAGTTAGAAATATTAAGGAAAAGGTTAAAAACCTTCCTTGTCTTATGCTTGCTAATCCCCAATGGGATAAAATTGTGGAAACAGATGCTTCAGATATAGGTTTTGGAGGAATCTTAAAACAAAAAGATCCCCAAAATAAACAAGAATATCTTCTTAGATTTTATTCTGGTAAATGGAATAATGCCCAGAAAAATTACTCCACAGTAGCAAAAGAAATCTTAGCTATTGTCAGATGTATTTTAAAATTTCAAGATCATTTATATAATCAAAAGTTTATTATAAAAACTGATTGCAAATCCGCAAAATTTATGTTTAATAAAGATTTTAAACATGATGTTTCTAAACAAATGTTTGCAAGATGGCAAGCTCATTTAGCTCCTTTTGATTTTGAAATCATTTATAAGAAAGGTGAAGATAATCATTTGCCAGATTTCTTAACTCGAGAATATTTATCCTAATGTTTTCATCTACAGATATGTATTCCCGAGGAAGAGGAGAGTCCTCTTATAGAGGGCGAGGAGGTAGGGGAAAACCCCCTAATATCATTGCACAGCATGGAAAACAGAGGCTCATAGCCCAAAACTTATCCAGTTCATCAGCCAGTAATACTGAGCAAAATAATGAGTTATACAATGAATTTCAAGAATTCTTGAAACAAAAGAGAAGTAATACAGATTCTCAATCTTCAGCATCATATGCTAATATCATAAAAGATGATGATAATGATTCAGCTCTATATACAGAGACAAAACATCGAGAATTGATTCTTCTTATAGAAGAAAAAGATACTCAATGGGAAAAAACTCCATGGACTATCATGGAAAGATATCTAACCAATACATCATATGTATATGGTTCCTACAAGCAAAGAGGATTTTATGAAAATCTTCTGATATCTACAAAAAGTGTTGACATAACTCACTTTTTCAGTAATACTCAGCAGAAAGGAAGTTATAACTTCTCAAAGTTTATAATTAAGAAGATTATATCTATTGAAGAATGGGGTATATCTCCATTAGTTGAAAAAGAATTTTATTCTGAAAATCATAAAATGAGTTTTAAATTCAATTTTTGGGATTATATTGAAAGTTTTAATAAAACCTTGTTTTATGAAAATGAGAAAAGAAAACATACTTGGTTTTTAAAGATTTGTGAAAATGTTTTTCACTACCCAGTTCCAAATTGGTTTTTAATATGGTGGAAGATATTTGGTCTATCCGCAAAGATTTTGCCAGAGGTTTTTATAAAACCCATGAATACTTGGTAAATGTTTCTCCAAGTATTAAAAAATCATTTTCTGAACATTGGATCGATGGTAAGACTCTATGTCTATTTTTCATGGAATTTGGTATCCCATGGATCTGGAAATGGCAGCCAGAATTCGGTTACACTGATGAAGGTATCCCTTGCATATGGAGGGTCAGTTCCACAAAATTCTGGGACAAATTATTGAGAGATGATCCAGAAACTGGAAAACCATATGGTTATGAAACTCTTCATCAAATGGACGAAAAAATTTCTTTATAACAACAAGAATTTAATAATCAATAAGAAAAGGAGAAAGCCTCTATGAGTCCTTTCAAGATTCTTACTCAGAAATATTCTGAAATATATTCAAAAGACAAAATGATTGAGATCTATATTGAAGAAATGAAAAAAGATCTTTTCCAGAATATTGGATGTTCTGATTCCAAATCAGATAAATCTATGGCGTCCGAATCTAGTGAAAATCAATTTATTCATCTAATGAAGATGCAAGATGCTCAAGACCCTGAGGATAATATTCCTCAATTTTCTCAAATAGATGACATTTTTGAGAAATTGAAAAATTCTTCAAAAGAAAATATTAAAGATGATTAAGATCATCAGGAGAAGAATCTGCAGTTGGTGGAATATCACATCTTATCATGACATATCGTGACAAAAAGTGGGTGGCATATCACTTTTACTTTTTGAATTTTGTAACCATGTTACTATTTGCTTTAATAAAGCATTTACTGTTTTTATTTTAAGATGGAATCCGCGGTTTGATGTCCGGCTCTTCTATCTATAAATAGGTTCATTCTGTGTCTTTAGAAGGACACGGTTGAGTTTGCTCCTCTCTTTTCTCTCTCTTGTAAAAACCCTTCTGAAGCTTATCAATAAAATTTAAAGTTCTGGTTACATTTTTGTAAGTTCTTACTGTTTTTATTTTCTGTTTTTATTTACTGTTTTTTTTTTAATTTTTATTTTCATAAGTTTAGCCCGAATGACAGGCTAAAGTATTTGTGCTAAATTATTACCTTACTATGACATGATCTATATTTATTTGTTCTTGAGATCAGATTGAGATAATAAAAGATCTATTTAAATTTTTGAAATTTAATGTAATATAAGAGTCTTTGGTTAGAACATAAGGTAAAGAGATGAACCAGGAAATGGTAAAAACCCTTCTGAAGCTTATCAATAAAATTTAAAGTTCTGGTTACATTTTTGTAAGTTCTTACTGTTTTTATTTTCTGTTTTTATTTACTGTTTTTTTTTTAATTTTTATTTTCATAAGTTTAGCCCGAATGACAGGCTAAAGTATTTGTGCTAAATTATTACCTTACTATGACATGATCTATATTTATTTGTTCTTGAGATCAGATTGAGATAATAAAAGATCTATTTAAATTTTTGAAATTTAATGTAATATAAGAGTCTTTGGTTAGAACATAAGGTAAAGAGATGAACCAGGAAATGGTAAACACAAGGTTCGAGTTTAACCAGGAAAAATAAATTCATGTTGTAGCCCTTTAGCCTGCTTAGCCGAGAGATGGCGTTTAAGGCGTTCATGGGTGATTTTTTATGAATTTATGATTCTGAGGTGGACCTCGGTAAAATCCTCTGTTGTTTAATTTCTTTGGTATATCTTTTATAAATCCTTTTATGTTTTGTAAAAGTTCCAAATATGAATCTTATATTCATTTTATTCTGGGATTTAAATTCTTCTTTTTCTTAGCTCAATAAGAGTTGAAGATGGTATATAGGCTGGAAACCAATAACCTCCATGTGTGCGAAAGCCACTAAGAAAAAGTTTGGTGTAACAATGCCACGTATCATATTCCTCATCTTGATCCCAAGCCCCAGATGGTATCAGAGCCATGGAAATAGTCTGGATAATAATTTAGCACTTTTTATTCAAATGGATATTTTCGATTTTAAAGAAACTGTTCAAAACAGTTTGAATGAAGAATATGATTTACCTAATAATTTAGATTTATTGAATAAATGGACTATTACTAAGATAGAATCTAAAATGATCTATAAGTTAGGAACCTTTGAAAAAATTGGTTTTAAACAAGTAGTTAAAACTACAGAATCATCAGTACCTCTTCACGATAATGAAATGATTATTAGATTGTTAAACAATAAAGATATTTTGCCTTATAGGAAAAATTACAGATTCATGCATATAGGTTTAATTCAAATAGCTTTTAGACCTTTAACATTAGAAGGACTACCAGAAAGCTTCATAGCAGCTTTAAGAGATGGTAGAAATTTGAATTGGAAACAATCCTTATGGGAATAATTCAATCTAGTCTGGCTCATGGTCCAGTATATTTTGATGTTTATCCGAATTTATCTTTATCTTTGTCTGATATTAATATATTAGATTCTTTAACATTAAATGTTAAAACTCATGGTTATAATTATACTCCTGGCACAGAAGTCATATGTATCTGTTATCGTATTTATTATAAGCCATTATTTACACTGAATCCTATGTGTAACTATGTGTAAAAGAATAGATAAAAAATTAAATGAAACTATTCTTATAGAAACTAATTTTTAATAGATATAATATTACAACCCGTAGATCTATAAAATGGGAAGAAATTGAATTTCCAGAAAACTGGATAATCGAACAAGCTGTTCCTAGAAATCCTATAATAAATAGGGATTTACAACAAGTTATTCAGAATAATGAAGGATCTGTTCAAATACAGTTTAATAATGAACAAAGAAGATTATTGCCATCTTTTATCTATACTAGATCAAGATCTAGTCATTCTTTTATTTCGCCTTTAGATTATTTGGTGGATATTGGTTTTTAACATAATCGTCGTATAATGGCCCGAAAATTCGTATTTGAAAATTTGCGGAAAAATTTAAAATTTTCTGTTTAAAATAATTAAAATGCCTCATTCATAAAATAAACTGATAATTCAAGTTTAATGTTCAAAATAGCGGCGGAAGAAATTAATGTTTGTGAAATAACAGGTAAAAATTTATCCAACGATAGATAAAAATGTTGGAGCAATAAAAATACTAAATGCTGAAAATGAGGCCCTCGGGTTCTACTACTGCCGATCCAATCTAGCTCACTGGTCCCCGCCCTCAGTCTTGACCTCATCAGTACCTACAACAATCAAGTCTAGTGAGTATAAAGACTCAGCATGCATATATCGTAAATAACGAGTAAATAATTAATAAAATTCCATGCAGGTGAAAATATCATGTCATGAGGCCTAACGTAAAATATCGTGTCATGATTAATTATAATACGTGCATACTGAACTGAAAATCATAGTAAAAATGTTTGCTCCTTGGAGCCTTGTAATGAAATAACATGTAATAATTTTCTTGTGAGATTATGGTCTACGCAAGTGGCCCATGCACTGAACTGAACTGAACTGACCGGTAAGTGACCACCGGGTGAAGTAATAATCGTCTGATCAGACTAATACCACAGTATACTAGGTGGGATCGGTAAGTGACCACCGGGATGAACTGAAGTGAACCGGTAAGTGACCACCGGGTGAAACCATGATATTGAAGTAGCCACAAGCAATATCGCATAAATCCCCAAAAATGGATATTTTATATATTTTTATGCACGTAATATAATTAAATACGTAAATAAATATCCTGTGTAAATTTTACCAATTGGGTTGGATTGTTCCCAGGCTCGCTGCGACTTAAATCTAACATGAAAATATGCAAATGATTTATTTGACCAAACTATGTAATTAAACGACTTCGTATTTAATCATGACTCCGTACCAACCCGAACCAACACCAAACCATCATATTGTCATGATTAAAATACGCCTAAAATGATGAAATAATGCTTCTAAATTTACATTACTCGAAATTTAGTGAATGGAGGCCAAAAACGTGAAACGCTCTTTCGAGAGTCATTTTGGCACATTGCACCGTAAATTCTCGTACGACCTCTAAAATAATCCGAATCACAAACGGTCAAAAACATGACCTTCCTAACTTGATGAGGCACTTTCCAGTCCAAGACCATAGGCTAAAAGCCAAACAAGAACCCGAAATTCACCTATGAACCGCGACACCGCTTGCTGTCAAAATACAGCAGCAGCGCCCTCAATTCCTTGCGTCGTTTTCGAGACTACCGGCCATTGGGGCTTGAACCACCGACCAGAACCTCTTACCAACATCCTAAGGGATGATTTGAACCATGGTGAAGGGCCCTAGGCCAGCCACAATTCGAACCACACCATGAAATGCGACAACACTCCTAGCCGAGAGCAAACCTGCGCGCATGGGGCATGACTATTGTTTGCTGTCATGGATCGTTCCAGTGGCCATTTGATTGACCATGGCATGATCTAAACATCAAGGGGTGTGGTATGAACTGTGGCTAAGGGCCAGAGGCCAACCAAGATCCACACCACTCCACAAAAACCGAACAGCACATGCAATAAGGGGAAGGGGCCAGTGGGCTGTTCTTGTTTCTTTTGATTTGAAAACCGATTCCCCATGGACCAAGCCTCAAAGGGAAACTTGGTCACGTCTTAGACATGATAGGGAGGTGTTCTAACCATGGCTATAGGCCCCTAGGGCAGCCAAGATCAGCAACTCCCCCCCCCCCCCCCCCCCCCTTGACAGCAACATGACAGAAATCGAGACTCAAATGGCATGAAGGGAGAGTTGCTGTCATTTTTCGATTTCCAGCATGCATGGGCTTGAACTATTGGACCAATATGATCCTAACATGTCCTAGTAAATGTCTAGAGGCTGCCTTGGGAGCCTAGGATCGAACCACACCCTGAAATCACCAGAAACAACCAACCCGTGAGGTACAAAGGAAATCCGAAAAATTCTGCATGTTCATTTTCTGAAAATGGATTGATGTATTTCGGTTTTGGTTGAAAAATCGTGATCATGTGGTGTTTAAAAATCATAATACGACTTGATTGAAGAGAAAATAAGAATATATACATGCCTGAATATTTTGTTTTGAAGAAAACAAAAAGAAACGACGACGCGGCGCGGAGGAGGCGAAGTGTTCTTCCTTCCTTGTTTTCTTTCTTGCTAAACTCGATTTTTCTCTCTTATTTCCTCCCTAGAACTCACGGTTTTTCACTCTATTTTTACTCTGAAATTTCAAGAATGGGGAGAGGGGAGATGGCTAGGAATGATAAAGGAAATTTGCAAGATAAAGGAAGAGTGAATCTTGCTATCCTAGTGAGTTGGTGAGATAAGGAATTGATTTGCTATCAAAAAGATTTTGAGGACTATTTTCTAGGGTGAGGGACAAATTCTAGTGTCTTGGTACAAGGGAAAATTGCTTAATTAATTATTTGATAGTGATTTAAAAGTGGGGAGAATATTTTCCTAGAAAAAAATTAAGGAAGTGAATCAAGGAATGAGTTGTCAAATCTTTTGAGTCTAGCAAGGGTGATGGCCGAAAATTTCAATCAAAATAAGGTAGGAAAAGTGCTTAATTATTTAATTGTTGGTGATGTAAAAGTTGAGGGATTATCTACCTAGAAAAAGTTATGGAAATATAATTAGAAAATAAATTGTCCAACTAATGAAATCTTTTAAAGTTAAATGAGGGGCCGATTTTTGATAATTAAAATAGGGTAGGAGATTGCTTAATTAATAATTATTGAAGATTTAGTGTGATAGAATTGTCTCCCAAGAAAAAGGATAAGGAAATGAGTTTTAAATTAAAGAACTAAATCTTTTTTAAAAAAAATGAGGAGGGGTGGCCGAAATTTTAATGAAATGGAGGGGAAAATCTTTCTTAATTATTAAATTTTAAATCTCTAGTGTTTTATCTACCCATTATTTATTTTAGAGAATTAAGAAATTAATTATTGAACTTTATTTACTAATTATCTCAAATTATTTAAATAATTCTTTAACCATTCTTTTACATTAAATCAACTTATTATTTAACTTAAATAAATTCTAGGAATATTTTCTAAATATTAAATTTATCTCTTTACTCCAACTCCAGTCCGGCCTCACTTAATTAACTGAACATCTAATAATTAAACAACTGCATGAAATGAATAAATTTAAAGAAAAGAATTTAGATACTCATGCAATAAAATCATTTTAATTTAAGATACTAGGAATTATGCATGGCTTATACGTAGTCTAAATTACGGGTTCCACAACCTTCCCCTCTTAAAAGAAATTTCGTCCTCGAAATTAAACTTATTGAATAACTCCGGATAACGACTCCTCATCTCTGGCTTAGACTCTCACGTAGCTTCCTCCTCGGAATGGTTAAGCCATTTGACTTTCACTCGCTTAACCAGCTTGTTTTGAAGCTTCTTCTCCTGGCTTTCTAAGATCTGCATTGGTCTCTCTTCATAAGACAGGTTCGGAGTAAGCTGCAACAGCTCAAAGTTCAAGACATGCGAAGGATTCGCCATATACTTCTTCAGCATAGATACGTGGAACACATTGTGTACTCCGGCCAGATTTGGCGGAAGAGCCACACGATAAGCTAGCGTCTCAACTCTGTCGAGTATCTCAAATGGTCCAATGAATCTCGGACTGAGCTTTCCCTTCTTCCCAAATCGCATGACACCTTTCATAGGTGCCACCTTCACAAAAACATGGTCGCCCACGGCAAACTCTAGGTCTCTACTCCTCTGATCCGCATAACTCTTCTATTGACTCTGAGCAGTCCTCATCCTATCACGGATCTTGACTACTACATTGGCAGCCTGCTGAATAATCTCTGGGCCCAACTCTGCTCTCTCCCCTACTTCATCCCAATGGACAGGAGACCTACACTTACTGTAACGCCCTAGATTCGACGACTGTCCTCACTGTACCAAGACGAGTCTTTTCAGCGCGCATGTCCTCACTCACACGCACCCTGGGAAACTTCCCAGGAGGTCACCCATCCCAAAATTGCCTCAAGTCAAGCACGCTTAAATTTGGAGTTCTTATGTGATGAGCTACCGAAAAGAAGATGCACATTCGTGATATAAGTAGTACAAATCAAATCTTTTAAGCCCTCTTCAACTGTACAGTCCATTACATTGAACAGTCTCGGAATCCCTCTCATTCCCGTGTGGGTCGGTTCATTCATGTTCCCTCCACCTAGAAGCCTGTCAGGAGCCGCTCATTGTCCGTGCAACTGATGGCACCGGCGATCACCCCCCGCCCTCTTCGGCACCGGGCCTCACATGCCCACCAGCTTCCGTTTGGTTCGTCCCCGAACCACACCGTACTAAGAGAGGTTGGCTCTGATACCAGCTATAATGGCCCGAAAATTCGTGTTTGAAAATTTGCGGAAAAATTTAAAATTTTCTTTTTAAAATAATCAAAATGATGAAGTAATGCTCCTAATACCCTTAATGATGAAGTAATGCTCCAAACCAACACCGAACCATCATTTAGTCATGATTAAAATACCCTTAAAATGATGAAGTAATGCTCCTAAAATGGTAAGGGCCGAAATTTTGGTGAATGGAGGCCAAAACATGAAACGCTCTTTCGAGAGTTAATTTGGCACATCGCATCGTAATTCCTCGTACGACCTCTAAAATGATCCGAATCACAAACGGCCAAAAAAATGACTTTTCCAACTTGATGAGGCACTGTCCAGTCCAAGGCCATAGGCTAGAAGCCAACCAAGAACTCGAACGAGCCTCTGAACCATTGCACCACTTGCTGTCCACAAAAAATACAGCAGCCGTGCCTTCTCTTCCTTGTGTCGTTTTCGAGACTACCGGCCATTGGGGCTTGAACCACCAACCAGAGGCTCTTACCAACATCCTAGGGTATGGTTTGAACCATGGTTAAGGGCCCTAGGCCAGCCACAATTCGAACCACACCATAAATGCGCCGCACGTCCCACCCGAGACCATATCTGCACGCATGGGGATTATTGCTTCGTTTGCTGTCATGGACCTTTCCAGTGGCCATTTGATTGACCATGGAATGATCTAGACATCATAAGGTATGGTATGAATCGTGGCTAAGGGCTAAAAAGCCAACCAAGGTCCACCCCAATACCATATACTTGAAACTCACACATGCAGAAATGAAAGGGGGTCGAAGGGATTGTCTTGTTTTGTTTGAAAACCGATGCAACCATGGACCAAGCCTTGAAATGCCAACTTGGTCACGTCTTAGACATGCCAAGGAGGTATCCCAACCATGGCTATAGCCCCTAGGGCAGCCAAGACCAGATATATCTTCCTTTGACAGCAAGAATCAAAAATCGAAACTCAAAGCGACACTAAGGATGAGTTGCTGTAAATTCTGAATTTCAGCATGCATAGGGCTTGAACCAATGGACCGCCATGATCCTAATACATCCTAGCATGTTTCTAGTGGCAGCCTTGGGAGCCTAGGATCGAGCCAACTTGTAAATCAACAAAAACAAATACCCACGTGAAGCATGAAGTGAAACCAAAAATCTACACAGAATTTTTTTGAAAATAGTATGGAAAGATTTCGGTTTTCTTGTATTAAAATCATGTACAAGTGATGTTTAAAAATATCTATATGGCTTGATTGAAGAGTAAATAAAAATATATACATGCCTGGATATTTGTTTCGAAAGGAAACCAACCGAACGACGACGCGACGCGGAGGAGACGGAGTGCACTTTTCTACCTAGTTTTCCTTCGATTTTTCCTCTTGTTTCTTTCACTAATTCTCACGATTTTTGCACTGAATAATGCTCTGGAATTTCTCTCAATTTCGGTGAAGAGGGGAGGGAGGGAATGATGGTTAGGTGAGTGAGGGAGTTGCAATATAAAAGGGATGGTAAGACCAAGTCTTGCTCTCTTTTGAATTTGAAATGGTTTGATATCAAAATGATTGTTGGAGGGATAGTTGGGGTACACAAGGACCGATTCTTCAAGGCTAGATATAGGTTGATTATTAATTAAATGGTGATTAAAATGAAAGGATTACCATGCCAAGAAATAATAAAGAAAGAGTCAAAGGTGGTGAGTTGACAAAGAAATGTTATCAAACTTAAGGGGTGGCCGAAAATTGCAATAAAAATGGAGGGAAAATATTGCTTAGTTAGTGTATTTTAAATCTTTAGAGCCTTACCTATCCTTTAAATAATTTAGTGAATTAACACCTTAATTATGGAACCTAAATGAACTTATTTCCTACTTACCTCTAGTTACTTAAATAATTCCATTAAACCTCCTTTTAACTTAAATTAACTTATTAGCTAGCTAAAATAAACTCTGGGAATGATTTCTTAATCTTAAATTTTATCTCAAAACTCCAACTCCAATCCGGCCTCACTGAATTAACTGAAAAGATAAAAATTAAACTACTGCATAAAATAATTAAATTTAAAGGAAAGAATAAATACTCATGCAATAATAATAAAAATCATTTTACTTTAAATGCTAGAAATTATGCATGACTTATACGTAGTCTGGTTTACGAGTTACTACAACTCTCCCCCCCTTAAAAGAAATTTCGTCCTCGAAATTAAAACTTACCGAATAACTCGGGGTACCGACTCCTCATCTCTGGCTCAGAGTCCCACGTAGCTTCCTCCTCTGAATGGTTGAGCCATTTGACTTTCACTCGCTTAACTAGCTTGTTCCGAAGCTTCTTCTCCTGTCTGTCTAAGATAAGCACTGGTCTCTCCTCATAAGAAAGGTTCAGAGTAAGCTGCAACGGCTCAAAGTTCAAGACATGCGAAGGATTCGCCATATACTTCCTCAGCATAGAGACGTGTAACACATTGTGTACTCCGGCCAGATTCGGCGGAAGAGACACACGATAAGCTAACGTCCCAACTCTGTCGAGGATCTCAAATGGTCCAATGAATCTCGGACTGAGCTTTCCTTTCTTCCCAAATCGCATGACACCCTTCATAGATGCTACCTTCACAAAGACATGGTCGCCAACGGCAAACTCTAGATCTCTTCTTCTCTGATCTACATAACTCTTCTGTCGACTCTGAGCAGTCCTCATCCTATCACGGATCTTGACTACTACATCGGCAGCCTGCTGAATAATCTCCGGACCCAACTCTGCTCTCTCTCCTACTTCATCCCAATGAACATGAGATCTACACTTGCGGCCATATAGTGCTTCATACGGAGCCATACCAATAGACGACTGGAAGCTGTTGGTATAGGTGAACTCCACTAATGGCAAGTTCGACTCCCAACTCCCAGAGAAATCAATAACACAAGCACGGAGAAGATCCTCCAAAATCTGAATAACTCGCTCTGACTGCCCATCTGTCTGCGGATGGAAAGCTGTGCTAAACAACAACTTCGTACCCAAGGTCGAATGCAAACTCTTCAAAAATGAGGAAGTGAATCCGGGGTCTCTGCCAGATACGATAGAAACTGGAATACCATGAAGTCGGACTATCTCCCGGATATACAACTCTGCATACTGAATCATGGTGAAAGTCGTCTTAATAGGCAAGAAGTGCGCTGATTTGGTAAGACGATCTACATTTGATCCTCTGACTGACTTCGGCAATCCGATCACGAAGTCCATGGTGACATTCTCCCACTTCCACTCGGGAATGGGAAGAGGCTTGAGCAAACCTGCTGGTCTCTGATGCTCCGCCTTCACTAACTGGCAAGTCAGACACTCAGATACAAAACGTCTGATGTCCTTCTTCATTCCCAGGCCACCAATACAATAACTGCAGATCTTGGTACATCTTCGTACTCCCTGGATGAATAGAGGACGGCGACATGTGGGCCTCTGATAAAATATCTGCTCGGATAGAACCACTGCTGTGAACCCACATCCTGTCTCGGTATCTTACTATACCGTCGCTAACTGAATACAATATACTGCTCTTGGCTTCATCTCTCTTCTTCCACTATGCCAATTGCTCATCTGCTAGCTGACCACTGCGAATACGGTCAAGAAGAGAGGACTGAATAGTCAAGGTAGATAGACGGGGAACTCTACCTTGAAGAAATGACTCTAGATCAAACCTCGGCATCTCAAGCTGAAGAGGTCTCTGAATCGTCAAATGAGCCATCACTGCGACTTTCCTGCTCAAAGCATCTGCAACTACATTAGCTTTACCCGGGTGGTAGCTAATGTCACAGTCATAATCCTTCACAAGCTCCAACCAACGCCTCTGACGCATGTTCAGCTCCTTCTGCGTAAAGAAATACTTGAGGCTTTTGTGGTCGGTAAAGATCTGGCACTTATCTCCATACGAATAATGCCTCCAAATCTTCAGGGCAAATACTACGGCTGCCAACTCTAGATCATGGGTAGGGTAGTTCTTCTCATGGATTTTCAATTGACGAGAAGCATACGCTATCACCTTCTCATGCTGCATCAATACTGCGCCCAAACAGAGCTTCGAAGCATCGGTGTACAAAACAAAATCTCCAGGCCCTGACGGCATGGCCAAAACTGGTGCTGAGATAAGAGCTTGCTTCAAAGTATCGAAGCTCTTCTAACACTTCTCTCTCCATACAAATTTAGCATTCTTCTTGGTCAATGATGTGAGTGGAATGGCAATAGAGGAGAATCCCTTAATGAACTTCCGATAATATCCTGCTAGCCCAAGAAAACTGCGGATCTTTGATGCATTCTGCGGCACAACCCAACCTCTGACTGCTGCAACTTTCGCTGGGTCTACCTCAATACCACTGCTAGAAACAATGTGGCCTAAGAACGCCACCTTCTCTAACCAAAATTCGCACTTACTGAACTTTGCGAATAACTTGTGCTTCTGCAAGGTCTGCAGCACTGTGGTCAGCATGTCTGCTGTGATCCTCCTGATTCTTTGAGTAGACGAGGAATGTCGTCTATGAATACTATCACAAATTGGTCAAGATACGGCTGAAATACGCGATTCATGAGATCCATGAAGATCGCTGGCGCATTCGTCAAATCGAACGGCATCACAAGGAACTCATAGTGGCCATAACGAGTCCTAAAAGCAGTCTTGGAAATATCATCATCTTTAACCCTCAACTGGTGATAACCGGAACGTAGATCTATCTTGGAGGATATCGAAGCTCCCTGCAACTGGTCAAACAAATCCTCAATCCTCGGGAGTGGGTATTTGTTCTTCACTGTAATCCTGTTCAATTCCCGGTAATCAATGCAAAGTCTCATCGCGCCATCCTTCTTCTTTACAAACAAGACTGGCGCGTCCCATGGTGAAAAACTCGGGCGAATGAACTCCTTGTCTAGAAGTTCCTGAATCTGCTTCTTAAGCTCTGCCATCTCCGTCAGTACTAGTCGGTACGGTGCTTTGGAGATCGGAGCCGTACCTGGCATGAGATTGATAGAAAACTCCACCTCTCGCTCAGGTGGTAAACTAGAGACGTCCTCAGGAAAAACGTCTGGGAAATCTCTAACAATAGGAACATCTGCGGCTGACTGACTGGGCGCCTCGGGGACAGATATAAAACTTGCTAAAAACGCCGGACACCCTCTATGCATGAGCTACCTAGCCTTGACATAAGGAATAATGCGCGGTAAGGGAAAGTGCATGTCCGGCTCGAATAAGAACTGCGTCATTCCAGGCGGTCGGACTAGAACAGATCTCCGCTGGAAGTCTATCAAAACTCTGTCACGCAATAGCCAGTCCATCCCTAGGATGATGTCAAACTCTGGCATCGGCAACACGATCAGATCCGCATAAACGAGGTTGCCATGGAGCTCAAGATCTATGTCTCGGATCACATTGGTAGCTGCCATCTCCTCACCTGAAGGCAATACTACTGAATAGGCTGCATCTAGCCCAACGGTCTTAACCTGGAGGAAATTAGCAAAGACCTCCGAAATAAATTAGTGAGTGGCCCCTGAATCTATCAAGGCCTTCGTAGTGGAACTAGATATAAATATTCTCCCTGAAAGGTTGGAATACTAAGCTGAACCCAATAATCACAAGAACTAACTTATAGACATGCAAAGGTCAAAGTTCTTCTAACTTAAATTTCCAAAATAATACTGAGTAGAGCATGCTATCCTACTGCAATTCTATGTTCAAAAATCTTAACCAAAACATTATATCCCAAATGCAAACTTAAAGCTTAAAGGTACCTGTCATAAGCATGGTCTCCGGGTTTGTCTCCGTGGCATGGAGAGCAAAAACTCTGCCTTGGGTAGGCAGAGTCCTCTGAGGGCACTGCAGAAGTAAGTGGTCTGGACTACCACACTTATAACACTTCCCTGAACCAAACATACATGCTCCAGGATGGCGGCATGAGCACTTAGGGCAAACTGGGTGCTCAAAAGTCCTCGGGGCTGGGCGTCCCCGCTGCTGCTGCTGCTGCTGCTGCTGACATCTGTTTCTAGGTGGGCCGTGAAAAGGCCTCTTGTTCTTATGCTCTTGCTGAGGAGGAGGGCGGTGCGGTACCTGGATTGGGTGCTTGCCCTGGCGATCCCGCTCAATGTCACGCTGGTCCTGCTCTGCAGCTAGAGCTCTGGAGACAGCGACCTCATAAGTAGTAAGGTCAGCAACCCTAACATCACGGTGCAAGATCGGCCGTAGACCCACTAGGAAATGCATTAACTTGGCTTTAGCATCATTTGCGATCAGGGGCATAAAATGACAACCCCTCTCAAACTTACGGATGAACTCCGTAACAATCAGATCTCCCTGTCTCAGGCTCATGAATTCCGTGGTCAACCTGGTGCGCACCTCTTCAGTGAAATATTTGGAGTAGAATACCTCCGTGAAGCGTGTCCAGCTCAGCGTAGCCAAGTTCATGGCTACTGACGCTCCTTCCCACCATAAGCGGGCATCTCCTCCGAATAAGTAGGTGGCACATCGGACTCTGTCTACATCTCCAAGCTCCATGAACTCGAAGATAACCTCGAGGGACTTGATCCAGCCCTCGGCAACCATGGGGTCAGACGTCCCTGAGAACTCCTTCGGCCTCATCTTCATGAAGCGCTCATAAGTAGCCTTGGGCCCTGTCGGCCTGGCTGCCACAGCATGGTTCCCCGCAAACTGTGCGAAGAACTAAGTCATCCCAGCTAGCATCTGGGCATTCATGTCAGGTGGAGGGGGTGGTGGAGGTGGTAAGTCCCTTTCATGCCTCCAGTTCATGCCGTCCTCCTGGCGAGGCTCATCCTCTCTAGTGCGCTCGAGGATGCGTCTAGGGGACATACTGTTACATAAATAACCCATACGTAACTAACATGCATAATCTCTATAATTTATTTAAATTTAAATACTGAAACAATTAATATCTGGACGTAAAACATTTCATGAAAACATGCTGTTAAATAATTTATGCTTTGAATAAAATGCGTAAATGTAAAACTTACAGATCGAAGACGTGACTTCATGAGCTTCTCGTGGTCAGTAGTAGTACAACCCTTTACAGAACCTTTGCTCTGATATAACTTGTAACGCCCCAGATTCGACGACTGTCCTCACTGTACCAAGACGAGTCTTTCCAGCGTGCTTATGTCCTCACTCACACACACCCTGGGAAACTTCCCAGGAGGTCACCCATCCCAAAATTGCCCCAAGTCAAGCACGCTTAACTTTGGAGTTCTTATGTGATGAGCTACCGAAAAGAAGAACCTTCGTGATATGAGTAGTACAAATCAAATCTTTTAAGCCCTCTTCAACTGTACAGTCCATTACATTGAACAGTCTCGGAATCCCTCTCATTCCCGTGTGGGTCGGTTCATTCATGTTCCCTCCACCTAGAAGCCTGTCAGGAGCCGCTCATTGTCCGTGCAACTGATGGCACCGACGATCACCACACGTCCTCTTCGGCACCAGGCCTCACATGATTTACGATATATGCATGTTGAGTCTTTAGACTCACTAGACTTGATTGTTGTAGGTACTGATGAGGTTGGGGCCGAGGGTGGGGACCAGTGAGCTAGCTTGGGTTGGCAGTAGTGGAACCCGAGGACCTCATTTACAGCCTTTGCCATTTCTTTATGCTCAAACATTTTATCAGTTGTTGGATTACTTTAAACTTGTTATTTTGCGAACAATAATTTCTTCTGCTGCTATTTTGAACATTAAACTTGATTTATCAGTTTATTTTGTGAATGAGGCATTTTAATTATTTTAAAATGAAAGTTTTAAATTTTTCCGCAAATTTTCAAATACGAATTTTCGGGCTATTATAGCTGGTCACGGCCATACAGTGCTATAAACGGAGCCATACCTATAGATGACTGGAAACTGTTGTTATAGGTGAACTCCACTAATGGCAAGTTCGACTCCCAACTCTCTGAGAAATCAATAACACAAGCATGGAGAAGATCCTCTAAAATCTGAATAACTCGCTCTGACTGCCCATCTGTCTGCGGATAGAAAGCTGTGCTAAACAGCAACTTCGTACCCATAGTCGAATGCAAACTCTTCGAAAATGAGGAAGTGAATCTGGGGTCTCTGTCAGATACGATAGAAACTGGAATACCATGAAGTCGGACTATCTCTCGGATATACAACTCTGCATACTGAATCATGGTGAAAGTCGTCTTAATAGGCAAAAAGTGAGCTGATTTGGTAAGACGATCTACAATCACCCAGAAGGCATTTGATCCTCTGACTGACTTCGGCAAACCGGTCACGAAGTCCATGGTAACATTCTCCCCCTTCCACTTGGGAATAGGAAGAGGCTTGAGCAAACCTGCTGGTCTCTGATGTTCCGCTTTCACTAACTGACAAGTCAGACACTCGGATACAAAACGTCTGATATCCTTCTTCATTCCTGGCCACCAATACAATAATTGCAGATCTTTGTACATCTTTGTATTCCCTGGATGGATAGAGTACGGCGACATGTGGGCCTCTGATAGAATATCTTCTCGGAGAGACTCACTGCTAGGAACCCACATCCTGTCTTGATATCTCACTATACCGTCGCTCACTGTATACAAGACACTGCCCTTGGCCTCATCTCTGTGCTTCCACTTTGCCAACTGCTCATCTGTTGATTGACCACTGCGAATACGGTCTAGAAGAGAAGACTGAATAGTCAAGGTAGATAGACGGGGAACTCTACCTCGAGGATAAGTCTCTAGACCAAACCTCTGCATCTCAGTCTGAAGAGGTCTCGAAACTGTCAAATGATCCATCACTGCGACCTTTCTGCTCAATGCATCCGCAACTACATTAGCTTTACCTGGGTGGTAGCTAATGTCACAGTCATAATCCTTCACAAGCTCCAACCAACGCTCTGATGCATGTTCAGCTCCTTCTGCGTAAAGAAATACTTGAGGCTCTTGTGGTCGGTAAAGATCTGGCACTTCTCTCCATACAGATAATGCCTCCAAATCTTCAAGGCAAAAACTACGGCGGCCAACTCTAGATCATGGGTAGGGTAATTCTTCTCATGGATTTTCTGTGGGGACTCGGACGCTAATCATCTTCTTAATCATCTTTGGGATTTAATTATCAATTAATATAAACAGGGTCTAATTTTTTTTTTAAAACGTAAGTGCGGAACGTAATGGAATTTCACTAATATACATCTCAGTATAAAAGTACAATAATGTACAACACTTATTCAAACTAGTCTATGGTTCAACTACTAAATTTTAAGTATTAAACCAAGTCTACAATAAGTCCGGAATCACCACTCTAACTCATCTTCTCTCATCATCTTCTTGACCCCGATCCTGCCCCACCTGTTGTCATGCACACATACAAAACAAGACAACAGCCGGATACTCCGGTGAGAATAAATCCGAGTATAAAACATGTATACATGCATATACACAATATAAATCATAGAGCATATTATCATGCATAAATCCATAACAATAGGTTTCATAGTCTATGAAACTAAATCAAAATAAGCATGCTGTAACAATGGGTTCCATAATCTCTGAAACCAAAATAACATAAGCATGCAACTCAATTCAATTCATATCTTGACTCAACTCAACTCTAACTCTAGGGATCTCAGTGTGAATAAGACGTCACTGTCTGTCACCTACCCTCCCAATCGGGGTGACTGTACATCTTATTCCTAGACTTCGGTCCTGTCTGTATTGAATATCTACAATCGGAGTGACTCTGATCCGAAGCGTCGATACCATCGAACATCTAGTAATTTGGCGAATCTACCAAATGACTTTCCTATCTCAAATGCTTGAATATAAATCTATAAACAAAGCATAATCATATAAAAAGATAAACAACAGTTCTAGTATGTGATTTTGTCGGGAAACTCAAATTGAATCTCATTTGAGTTGTGTCTTCCCCAAACAAAACATGAATTATACCTTTGTCTTCCCGGTCTGACGAAGACGAAGTCTTGTATTCCAATCTGTCCATACCCAGTCTGGCAATGACAATCGCATAAATACAATATCAGTATATGATTCGATTCAAAATCTGTTCTGATCAATACTCAAATCAGTATATAATCTGATCCATATCGTGAACAAGGTACAATCTAATTCATATCAACGATATCATCGAAATCATTACTGAATCTGATCACTCTAAATCAACTGATGTTTCGACGGCATAACAATACAATCTCGATATCCCCGTCAATCTCAACATCACATATATAATATCATAATTCATAATCAGTATCAGTACATTTCATAATCTCAATATCTGTACAATTAAGATCAGTAACAACACAACTCTGATATCAAATCCCAATCAATATCTTTCGAAATTCATAACAATTGTATAAACAGTCTATTCTTTAATCTGACTTCAATTATACAATGTCTACTGTAGCAGAAACACCATATCTAATTCATATTCAATTTTGACAATATCATAAATTCAAATCATGTCTAAACGTAACAAAACTTACGTCCAGTTGTAGCCTGCGTTGATAGAACTCGGTGCTGAAGTCGGATTTAAAATCGGACGGACGGATTTTGCGTAACACTCAATTCTCACCCGAAGGAACTTGGAGCTTTCTTAAGATTCTCTCGACTTTTCTTCCTTCATTCTGAAGAGAATTCGCATGCTTATATATATATATACATACCAAACATGCAGCAAGGCAAGTCGCGTCGTGCATGTTCTGCACGTTGCGCGCATATGCGCGCAAAAAGTCGCGCATATGCGTCGGTAGTTCGAACCAGCATTCTGTCAGCTCGCGCATATGCGCCATCTACGTCGCGCATATGCGCCAAACATTCTGCCCATCCCGCGCATGTGCGCCATCTACTGTCGCGCATATGCGCGAAAGGTTCTGCCTTCCTCGCGCATGTGCGCCCAACACGTCGCGCATGTGCACGAGGACTTCTCCTTACATCTCATGTCAAATCTTCTTTCAGCTCTCCCGGTCTGATCCGTTCCGTTTATAATCATCTCGATTAATAAATAAATCATTTCAGATTAATCTCAGATTACATTAATAAAATCTCGGGCCTTACATTTTCAGCTGACGAGAAGCATACGCTATCACCTTCCCATGCTGCATCAATACTGCGCCCAAACCGAGCTTCGAAGCATCGGTATATAATACAAAATCTCCGGGCCCTGGCGGCATGGCCAAAACTGGTGCTGAGATAAGAGCTTGCTTCAAAGTATCGAAACTCTTCTGACACTCTTCGCTCCACACAAATTTAGCATTCTTCTTGGTCAATGATGTGAGTGGAACGGCAATAGAGGAGAATTCCTTAATAAACTTCCGATAGTATCCTGCTAGCCCAAGGAAACTACGGATCTCTGATGCATTCTGCGGCACAACCCAATCTCTGACTACTGCAAATTTTGCGGGGTCTACCTCAATACCACTGCTAGAAACAATGTGGCCTAAGAACGCCACTTTCTCTAAGCAGAATTCGCACTTACTGAACTTTGCGAATAACTTGTGCTTCTGCAAGGTGTGCAACACTGTGGTCAGATGTCTGCTGTGATCCTCCTGATTCTTGGAGTAGACGAGAATGTCGTCTATGAACACTATCACAAATTGGTCAAGGTACGGCTGAAATACGCGATTCATGAGATCCATGAAGATCGCTGGCGCATTCGTCAGACCGAACAGCATCAAAAGGAACTCGTAGTGGCCATAACGAGTCCTGAAAGCTATCTTGGAAACATCCGCATCTTTCACCCTCAACTGGTGATAACCGGAACGCATATCTATCTTGGAAAATATCGAAGCTCCCTGCAACTGGTCAAACAAATCCTCAATCCTCGGAAGTGGGTATTTGTTCTTCACTGTCACCCTGTTCAACTCCCGGTAATCGATACAAAGTCTCATTGAGCCATCCTTCTTCTTCACAAACAAGACTGGCGCGCCCCATGGTGAAAAGATCGGGCGAATGAACTCCTTGTCGAGAAGTTCCTGAATCTGATTCTTAAGCTCTGCCATCTCTGTTGGTGCTAGTCGGTATGGCGCTTTGGAGATCGGAGCCGTGCCTGGCATAAGCTCAATAGAAAACTCCACCTCTCGCTCGGGTGACATACCGGAGACGTCCTCAGGAAAAACGTCTAAGAAATCTCTAACAATCGGAACATCTGTGGCTGACTGACTGGGTGCCTCGGGGACAGATATAAAAGTTGCTAAAAACGCCCGACACCCTCTATGCACGAGCTTCCTAGCCTAGACATAAGGAATAATGCGCGATAAGGGAAAGTACCTGTCTGGCTCAAATAAGAACTGTGCCATCCCAGGCGGTCGGACTAGAACAGATCTCCGCTGAAAGTCAATCAATACTCTGTTCCGCAATAGCCAATCCATCCCTAGTATGATGTCAAACTCTGGAATAAACAAGATTCCCATGCAGCTCGAGGTCTTATCGGTAGCACGATAAGATCCGCATAAACAAGATTCCCATGCAGCTCGAGGTCTTATCGGTAGCACTATAAGAGCCGCATAAACAAGATTCCCATGCAGCTCGAGGTCTATGTCTCGGATCACATTAGTGGCTGCCATCTCCTCGCCAGAAGGCAGTACTACTGAATAGGCTATGTCTAGCCCAATGGTCTTGACCTTGAGGAAATTAGCAAAGGTCTCCGAAATAAACGAGTGAGTAGCCCCTGAATCTATCAAGGCTTTCGTAGCGGAACCGGATATAAAAATCCTCCCTGAAAGGTTGGAACATCAAGCTGAACCCAAATCCCAAGAACTAACCTATAGATATGCAAAGGTCAAAGTTCTTCTAACTTAAATTCCCAAAATAATACCGAGTAGTGCATGCAATCCTACTGCAATTCTATGTTCAAAATTTCAACCCAAAACAATAAATCCCCAAATAAAACTTAAAGCTTAAAGGTACCTGTCATGAGCATCGTATTTGGTTTCGCTCCGTAGCATGGAGAGCGAAAACTCTGCCTTGGGTAGGCAGATTCCTCTGAGGGCACTGCGGTAGCACGTGGTCTGGGCTACCACACTTATAACACTTTCCTGAGCCGAACATACATACTCCAGGATGGCGGCGAGTGCACTTAGGACAAACTGGATGCTTAAAAGTCCTCGGGGCTGTTCGTCCCCGCTGCTGCTGCTGCTGACCTCTGTTTCTAGGCGGGCCGTGAAATGGTCTCTTATTCTGAGGCTGCTGCTGAGGAGGAGGGCGGTGTGGTATCTGGATTGGGCGCTTGCCCTAACGATCCCTCTCAATATCATACTGATCTTGCTCTGCGGCTAGAGCTCTGGAGACGGCGACCTCTTAAGTAGAAGGGTCAGCCACCCTAACATCACGGCGCAAGATCGGCCGTAGACCCACCAGAAAGTGCATTAACTTGGCTTTGGCTTCATTCGCGATCAGGGGCACAAAATGACAACCCCTTTCAAACTTATGGATGAACTCCGTATCAGTCAGATCTCCCTGCCTCAGGCTCATGAATTCCGTGGTCAACCTGGTGCGCACCTCCTCAGTAAAATATTTGGAGTAGAATACCTCCGTGAAGCGCGTCCAACTCAGTGTAGCCAAGTTCAGGGCTACTGATGCTCCTTCCCAACATAAGCGGGCATCTCCTCCGAATAAATAGATGGCACAATGGACTCTGTCTGCATCTCCAAGCTCCATAAACTCAAAGATAACCTCGAGGGACTTGATCCAACCCTCGGCAATCATGGGGTCCGTCGTCCCTGAAAACTCCTTAGGACGCATCTTCATGAATCTCTCATAAATAGCTTCGGCCCCGGTCGGCCTAGCTGCCACCGCGGCATTGTTCCCCACAAACTGTGCAAAGAACCGATTCATCCCAGCTAGTATCTGGGCATTAATGTCTGGAAGAGCGGGTGGGGGTCCGTTCTCCTCTCGTCTCTGATCCTCACCGTCCTCATGACGGTGCTCACCACCACCTCTCGGGCGTCCAACCTGGCGTCTAGGAGGCATACTGTTCCATATATAACCCAACGTAACTAACATGCATAATTCCATAGTTTATTTAAATTTAAACAAAGACTGAATAATTGAAATCTGAACGTAAAATATTTCATGAAATCATGCTTGTTAAAATAATTCATGCTTAAAATAAAATGCATAAATATAAAACTTACAGACCGAAGACGTGACTTCATGTGCTTTTCGAGGTCAGTAGTAGTGCAATCCTTTACAAGAACATAGGCTCTGATACCAGCTATAATGGCCCGAAAATTCGTGTTTAAAAATTTGCGGAAAAATTTAAAATTTTCTGTTTAAAATAATTCAAATTCCTCATTCATAAAATAAACTGATAAATCAAGTTTAATGTTCAAAATAGCGGCGGAAGAAATTAATGTTTGTGAAATAACAGTTAAAAATTTATCCAACGATAGATAAAAATGTTGGAGCAATAAAAATACTAAATGCTGAAAATGAGGCCCTCGGGTTCCACTACTGCCGACCCAAGCTAGCTCACTGGTCTCCGCCCTCGGTCCCGACCTCATCACTACCTATAACAATCAAGTCTAGTGAGTCTAAAGACTCAGCATGCATATATCGTAAATAACGAGTAAATAAATAATAAAATTCCATGCAAGTGAAAATATCATGTCATGAGGCCTAATGTAAAATATCGTGTCATGATTAATTATAATACGTGCGTACTGAACTGAATATCATAGTGAAAATGTTTGCTCCTTGGAGCCCTGTAATGAAATAACATGTAATAATTTTCTGGTGAGATTATGGTCTACGCAAGTGGCCCCTGCACTGAACTGAAATGAATTGACTGGTAAGTGACCACCGGGTGAAGTAATAATCGTGTGATCAGACTAATGCCACAGTATACTGGGTGGGATCGGTAAGTGACCATCGGGATGAACTGAACTGAATCGGTAAGTGACCATCGGGTGAAACCATGATAGCGATGTAGCCACAAGCAATATCGCATAAATCTCCAAAAATGGATATTTTATATATTTTTATGCACATAATATAATTAAATACGTAATTAAATATCCTGTATAAATTTTACCAATTGGGTTGGATTGTACCAAGCTCGCTGCGACTTAAATCTAACATGAAAATATGCAAATGATTTATTTGACCAAACTATGTAATTAAATCCGAAAACGCGACAATTACGCCGAACGACTTCGTATTTAATCATGACTCCATACCAACCCGAACCAACACCAAACCATCATATGGTCATGATTAAAATACGCCTAAAAGGATGAAATAATGCTCCTAAATTTACATTACTCGAAATTTAGTGAATGGATGCCAAAAACGTGAAACGCTCTTTCGAGAGTCATTTTTGCACATTGCACCGTAAATTCTCGTACGACCTCTAAAATGATCCGAATCATAAACGGCCAAAAACATGACCTTCCTAACTTGATGAGGCACTGTCCAATCCAAGGCCATAGGCTAAAAGCCAAACAAGGACCCGAAATTCACCTCTGAACCGCGACACCGCTTGCTATCAAAATACAGCAGCAGCGCCCTCAATTCCTTGCGTCGTTTTTGAGACTACCGGCCATTGGGGCTTGAACCACCGATCAGAACCTCTTACCAACAACCTAAGGGATGATTTGAACCATGGCTAAGGGCCCTAGGCTAGCCACAATTCGAACCACACCATGAAATGCGACAACACTCCCAGCCGAGAGCAAACCTGCGCGCATGGGGCATTGCTATTGTTTTGCTGTCATGGATCATTCCATTGGCCATTTGATTGACCATGACACGATCTAAACATCAAGGGGTGTGGTATGAACCGTGGCTAAGGGCCAGAGGCCAACCAAGATCCACACCACTCCACAAAAACCGAACAGCACATGCAATAAGGGGAAGGGGCCATGGGCTGTTCTTGTTTCTTTTGATTTGAAAATCGATTCACCATGGACCAAGCCTCAAAGGCCGACTTGGTCACGTCTTAGACATGATAGGGAGGTGTTCTAACCATGGCTATAGGCCCCTAGGGCAACCAAGATCAGCAACTCCCCCCCCCTCCTTGACAGCAACATGACAGAAATCGAGACTCAAATGGCATGAAGGGAGAGTTGCTATCATTTTTCGATTTCCAGCATGCATGGGCTTGAACTGTTGGACCAATATGATCCTAACATGTTCTAGTACATGTCTAGAGGCCGCCTTGGAAGCCTAGGATCGAACCACACCCTGAAATCACCAGAAACAACCAACCCGTGAGGTTCAAAGGAAATCCAAAAAATTCTGCATTTTCATTTTCTGAAAATGGATTGATGTATTTCGGTTTTGGTTGAAAAATCGTGATCATGTGGTGTTTAAAAATCATAATACGACTTGATTGAAGAGCAAATAAGAATATATACATGCCTGAATATTTTGTTTTGAAGAAAACAAAAGGAAACGACGACGCGGCGCGGAGGAGGCGGAGTGTTCTTCCTTCCTTGTTTTCTTTCTTGCTAAACTCGATTTTTCTCTCTTATTTCCTCCCTAGAACTCACGGTTTTTCACTCTATTTTTACTCTGAAATTTCAAGATTGGGGAGAGGGGAGATGGCTAGGAATGATAAAGGAAATTTGCAAGATAAAGGAAGAGTGAATCTTGCTATCCTAGTGAGTTGGTGAGATAAGGAATTGATTTGCTATCAAAAAGATTTTGAGGACTATTTTCTAGGGTGAGGGACAAATTCTAGTGTCTAGGTACAAGGGAAAATTGCTTAATTAATTATTTGATAGTGATTTAAAAGTGGGGAGAATATTTTCCTACAAAAAATTGAGGAAGTGAATCAAGGAATGGGTTGTCAAATCTTTTGAGTCTAGCAAGGGTGATGGCCAAAAATTTCAATCAAAATAAGGTAGGGAAAGTGCTTAAATATTTAATTGTTGGTGATTTAAAAGTTGAGGGATTGTCTAGCTAGAAAAAGTTATGGAAAGATAATTAGAAAATAAATTGTCCAACTAATGAAATCTTTTAAAGTTAAATGAGGGGGCGATTTTTGATAATTAAAATAGGGTAGGAGATTGCTTAATTAATAATTATTGAAGATTTAGTGTGATAGAATTGTCTCCCAAGAAAAAGGATAAGGAAATGAGTTGTAAATTAAAGAACTAAATCTTTTTTAAAAAAAATGAGGAGGGGTGGCCGAAATTTTAATGAAATGGAGGGGAAAATCTTTCTTAATTATTAAATTTTAAATCTCTAGTGTTTTATCTACCCATTATTTATTTTAGGGAATTACGAAATTAATTATTGAACTTTGTTTACTACTTATCTCAAATTATTTAAATAATTCTTTAACCATTCTTTTACATTAAATCAACTTATTATTTAACTTAAATAAATTCTAGGAATATTTTCTAAATATTAAAATTTATCTCTTTACTCCAACTCCAGTCCGGCCTCACTTAATTAACTGAACAGCTAATACTTAAACCACTGCATGAAATTAATAAATTTTAAAAAAAGAATTTAGATACTCATGCAATAAAATGATTTTAATTTAAGATACTAGGAATTATGCATGACTTATACGTAGTCTAAATTACGGGTTCTACACGTCGCTAATTAAAATAAACGACGGTTTAATGACAACCGTCGCTTTTTTAGCCACGGTTTATCAACAGCCGTCGCTAATGTAGCGACTGTTTTTAATAAATTGTCGCTAATATTGCGACGATGTGACTAAACTGTCGCAATGTTATGCGATGGTTTCTAAAAAAACTGTCGCTCCCAAAATAAGCGACGGTTTAATGAAAACCGTCCCTTTTGTAGCCACGGTTTACTGTCAACCGTCGCTATTGTAGCAACAATTTGTAATACATTGTCGCTAATATTGCGACAGTGTGACTAAACCGTCGCATTTTTGTGCGACGGTTTTAAATACACAAAATAAGCGATGATTTACTAAAAACCGTCGCTTTTTTAGCAACGGTTTATGTTGAGGATCGAAGTTGAGTTTAGAGGGGGGGGGTGAATAAACTCTACTCGTTTTTCCTTTCTTTTGATGAGGTACTAAAATCTTGTTAGAGATAGTAGTTTATCTTGTTGCGTATACCTTCACCTAGATTACAATTATAGGTGCGGAAACAATCTGATGCAATAAGTGAAAGACAATAATAACAGTAGGCAGTAGTTGTTTATGGAAGTTCGAAGATGAAATCTTCTACGTCTCCCCTTCTCCTGTTTCCAGAAGGTATAACTAAAAGACTATGGATATTACAGTACAACTCTTGTACACACCCACTTCAGAAGGACTTACACCTTTGCCTACTGAAACTCTTAGTTACTCGACTCAAAAAGAACGTGATACAAAAGGTTTTGAAAAGACTCTTTTCAGATTACAAGCTCTTCCTGATAAAGTATAAGTGTTGTAAAAGATTGTGAAGAGTGTAAGAATCAGTAGCACAAGATGATCTTCAAAAGATCAGATATTTGCTATGAAGCGTGTGCTACTTTTCTTTGTGTTGAACTCAAAGTTATCAAGGAATTTCGAGGTTGTCTCGTTGAGTGAAATAACGTTGATCCTTGAAAAGATATTATGCGTAGAGTTCTCTCTCTATAAGGGTTTGTTCCATGTATATATAAGCGACTGAGTTCAACGTTTATGATCAGAAGATGTCTTCAGATTTCTGATAGAGTCAGCTTTATTACCAAAAAAAAGGTTCCTGCAGAAAAGCTATAAAACAATCAGTTCTGTTTTATACTAAACTCGGTAAATTGAATTAAATGACTCCGTATAGTATTTAATGCTGCAATTAATACTAGTACTTGGTAACTTTAACGGTAACATTTAAAGTAGTCACGTTAGGCAACATCTTCTACTGATTCTGTTTTTCTATCCTTTCTATTGCTTTTGTTTTACTAGACCAGTAGCTTCTGATTTTCTTTTTGTCTACTGTTTTCTTAAAGAGTGCTGCTGGTCTGCTGGTTTTTATTTTCATCGCCACAATTAATTCATGTCTATCAATTTCCCCCTTTGTGGTGATGCCAAAACCTAAACAGTAGGAAAGCGTTAAATAACAGATAATTAGTTAGCAAAAGGATAATATCAATGAAATTAACACAGTAAATTGTCAATCAGTTCCAATGTCCCTGTAAATGACTTCTTCATCTTGAGGATCCTGAAATCTTCTATCTGAAGGTTCAGCTTCTGATTGCCTTAGTTCTGCTTCAGATGGATCTCTTCGTTTTTCTTCCCCCTTTTTGGCATCAGCAGCAATCACATGGGCCATAAGATCATTCATTCTTCCAGACAAGTTTTGAATGCCATTGGTTAACATCTCAAGATACGGAGCTTGAGTAGAGATACGATCATTGAGAGTAGTGAGAGATTGAGTTTGAGAATCAATCTTGGCATCCATTACTTCCATGGAGGTGGAAAATGATCGAATGAGATAATCATGCTCGGTGAGTCGATTTAGTATATCAGTTTGAGCAAGCACGATGTGACTACAATTTCTCGATACAGCTTGTCTGAAAACAATGGTTTCAGCATGCATTTTCTCCACGGATTCCGCCGTTTTATATATTTGTTTGCTCATTCGTTCTCTGAAGAGCTGAGCACCACTAAATTCTGATATGCTTTCACAGGACATCCGCTTGACTAAATCAGACAGGTTATTGAGTTCCCTTTGCAGAACGTCAATCTGAAACTCCAAATTGAATGATTCTGATTCAGGTGAGGGGGTTCGCGCAAGCATGCGTTGCCTCATTTCAGCAGCGCGAGTGTTCGTGAGAGTTTGAACAGGATCAGTGACAATCAGTGCAGTAGAGACTTGATTGGTGGTGAGGGAAGTGGTGTCCATCACAGCAGTAGAAGGACCAGGGTCAGCAGAGGTTTCATCTGGAATAGCAGAGACATTTGGTTCGGCAACAATTATGGTAGGAACAATCTCTTCATCAGGAGCAACCAAGTTGGAGACCAAGTTCTCTTCTGTTGGAGCAACGGCAGTAGGTGAAGCTGATTGTTTGCACTTATGGGTTCAGATTGCTGGTTCAGAAGAACTTTCATTTCAGCTTGATGAGCTGCAGAAAATTTCTCTAGATTTGGCAAAAGAGATACAGCATCTGATTCTGCCATATGTTGTTCTGCGGTTGGAGAGGGTGATTGTGGCAATGAAGTAGCTGGAACTGCTTCCTGAGTAGTAGGGGACGTGGGAACAATTGACTCAATGACTTCTTCAACGGAAGCCAGTTCATGCACAGACAAAAGAGATGATGACTGAAGAGGCCTTGTTGGTGATGTAGGAGTACTGAGAACAGAAGCTTTTTGTGAAGTTGTAGTCTGTTCCTCAACTGTCTGGATCTGTGGAAAGTCTGGAACAAGGCCGACTTGATATTCAATTGGCTCGCCAAAGCCCTTTTCTTGATCAAGAAGTTGCTCACTCATCTGTTTCAATTTGTCAGTTAGAATCAGAATGATGTTTTGATCCTGAACAGCAGTAGGAATTGTAGGATCAAAATTTGATTTAAGAATTTTCAGAACCGATTCCAACTTCTGACATTTCAGCTGTTCGAGGATGTAGCTTCTTCTACGCAAGGCCTCGATTACATTTTCTGTTTTGGCAAGCTGAAAGACCCTCTTCTCAGCGTTCATTATTTTCCCATAGGATCCTTTCTTCTTGAAGTAAGCAAAAGAATGAAAAACTCGGACCTTGTGCCACTCGTCAAAGAAATTCATGTCATCATTGGCAGAGCTTTCTATTTCTGCCAAATGAAGATCAACACCTGTGGTCACAGTTGTTCTGAGTCCAAAAAGTTGTGGTTCTTCAATCATCTTTCCTTTGCCTTTGTCGGTTGATGAAATAGGCAAAATGGGTCGAAATGCAGAAGACCCCCTTGTTGGTTCTCTAATCACTATTCCAGACATTGGTCTGAAAGTAGAAGCAGTAGATGTTGCTGGAACAGATGCAGCAGCTTGCACTGAAGTAGGAGCATTAGATCGTGCAGATGGAACCACTTCTGGAAACACCTGTCTAATTGGCACTTTCTCAATTTCAGAAATTGATGCTGTCTTCTTGATTTTAAGAACAGTCCGTGCTTTCTTTTTGATTTGAGTTGGTAGGGATGGTTGAACATCAGCAGCAGACTCTTCTGATACTGTTTTATCAGAATCAGTAGAGACGATCACTCTTTTCCTTTTAATCTTTCGTTGAGGTTTCTGAGTCTCAGAAAGAGTCTCTCCAATCTCCTTTTTCAAGGCAACAAATTCAGCCACGGTTGGCTTGGGCCTTAAAGCGAGTACATTCTCAGCATCAATCATTGTTACCGAAACAGCATCCTGTTCACTTGTAAAAGCGAAACCAGCATCCTTGAGCATTGTGCTAATCTGAACAGCGAATCCAGAACTTTTCTTGATGACCATGTCTTTCATGATTCTGAATATGAAATGACTCCAATCCACTTTAGTTCCCTTAGTGATGGCAGCCATCACTTGAACTTTCTCCTTTGTTAACTTGTCGAACGTGCCAGCTTTGACTAATATAGCCTTCGCCACAATATCAGCCAGAATTTGATATTCCATTTTGAGTAACTTTTTGTGGCAAGAAGGAGACAATTCTTCTCCAGTGGCTGAGAAAGTGCTAAGAGCAATAGACATTTCTAGCTTGGAAATATCAGATAGTTCAGAAGTACCTGAAAGTGGGAGGAGAAAAAATGCGCCCAATAGTGCGACATCAATGGAGATGGATGCATCTCCTTGAGAGTGGACGATCTTTCCTTCATGCACAGTTGCCTTAGCGTAGAACTCCAGAAGAGCATTTTTGTATATCACAGCTGGTGCTTCCAAGAAGTTTCGAAGTCCTGATTTCTCAAGGTCTTGAAACATTTTAACAAGATTCTTATCTTTGACATTGAGAACTGAAGAAAAGTTGACTTGATATGCCTTAAGAGTGTATGCTCCGACCATTTCTCTACGATGAAATGATCAGATAAAATTTGCAGTAGATAGAAGATGATTAAGAGAAAACAGTAGCTGAGTAGCAACAGTTTTGAAACGGTAAAAGTGAAAAATGAGAAGGTGATATTTTAAAATGAATGTACAGCCGTCAAGTAAACATAAGGACACGTGTCAGTATATTTATGGTTGAATGTTTGAAAAGACTTGCAAAGTTTGTCAGAGACGCGAATAATTTAAAATTTGAAATAGGCGGGCTGTCCAGACGGTTAATAAAAATAATCAGAAGAAGATTTGTCGTTTTATGATAACGTCTGCTGGAAGTTTCAGAGTGCTGAAATATTTGAGCACTGTGGCAAAACCAGCAGACTTGTTGTTTTATCAAAAAGACAAATACTCTATCTGTTTTCTGAAAAGGGTATAAAAATCTTAGTCTGACTAAGATACTGTTCCCCCTCGGTAAATGCAACTAATAAGTGGATAGTAAACACAAACTGCAATCTTTCAATCTGAACCGTTGAAAATGAACAGTCGCAAGAGTCTTTGTGTCTTCCGAAGATTACTATAAATGCCTGCACAACTTAAACGAAGTTAAACATTCATTATCTAAAATGAAAGATCAAGTTAAAGAAGAGTTAGAGTCTGATCCAGGAGCCGAAGCAAAAATGTTCAGAAGGAAGTTTGAAGATGTCATTCTTTACGTAATGATCCTTGGATCAAACTCCTGGAGTTGTAATGTCAACAATCAAAAAGATTTGTTGCTTCCATTTAGTCGAAAATGTAGCATCGATCTTTTCCAGAGGCTTTCTAATGCAATAAGAGAGTGCTGGTTGATCGATGAAGCTGATGCCCTGTAAAGTATCTGATTATACATTAGTGCTAACAAGACCCAAGCTTGCTAGATTCTTACTAGACCCAAACTTGCTGGAATCTTTTCGAAGCAGACCATCCTTTTCCTGCTGAAGATACTACGATTTGCTGATATTATTGAATGCAAAAAGTTTAATGTAAAGCTTCTTGTTAAAGAGCATTTGTTGATCTACTGCTTTTACTTCTGCATCGTTTAATGTACTGGAATGGTTTCTAATAAAATTTCAGTTTAAGTACTTGATATTCCCTTCTTCTTTCCTGCAAATAACTTACTGTTGGCTAAATAAGAAAAATAACTGATGAATGATGAATAAAATTCAGAAGAAGAGAAGTCGTCTTGATAGCTTCTATCCAACTGGGATCCAAAAGAGCTTCTTCAATCTTCTTTGGTTCATCTTGAGAAATAAACGCAGCATGTATGTATTCATTTATCATTTTTCTTCTGGTTCTCAAAGGCGCTGCTGGATTACCAATAACAAATGATGGAGGATGAGATTTTCTCCAAATAAAAGGATTTAAAAGGATATCTTCCTGATTTGATATGTTGAAATTGTTCTCGACGGAACCAGTAGTAGGTTCTTGAGTGTCTTCTGCTTGTATTGGCAGATCTAATGTCTGTACTTCTGGTTCCACTATCGGAATGTCTGGTTCTGGATTTTTGAAGATCCTTGATGTTTGCTTCTACATCATCTTCACTGTCCAGTTCCAAGTGGATCCTGTCTAACCTGTTACTTAAATCTGACGTGTTAGATATTTCAAGAGCACTGCTGTCTTCATCGAAAACAACAAGAATCGACTCTTCAACATTAAGAGTTCTATTTTTGAAAATTCTAAAGGCTTTGCTTACAGCAGAGTAACCAAGAAATAGTCCAGCATCTGATTTTGAGTCAAATGCAGTTAAGTGATTTTTGCCATTATTTATTACAAAACATTTGCAACCAAACACATGAAAATAAGATACGTTGTGTTTATTCCCTTTCCATATTTCATACGGAGTTTGATTGTGCCTTTTGTTGACCATAGTTCTGTTTTGCGTGTAACAAGCAGTGTTAATTGCTTCAGCCCAGAAGCGCTGAGAGATGTCTGCATCTGCTAGCATTGTTCTAGCTGCTTCTTTTAGAGTTCTATTTCTCCTCTCAGCTACTCCGTTTTGTTGAGGTGTTCTGGCAGCTGAATATTCATGATGAATCCCCTGTTCATCCAAATATAACTCAAGATTTTTTTTAGTGAACTCAGTACCCCGATCACTTCTGATTTTAATGATGAAAAAGATTTTTCATTTTGAATCCTTTTCAGAAGCTTGATCAGGAGGCTACTGGTTTGATCGTTTCCTACGAGAAATATTACCCAAGTGAATCTAGAAAAATCATCAATAACAACAAGAGTATATTTCATTCCCCCTAAGCTCATGATAGGGATTGGACCAAATAGATCCATATGCAGTAATTCCAGACATCTTGAAGTTGACTTGCTATCTTTGTTCTTGAAACTAGATCTTTTCTGTTTCCCAAGCTGACAAGCAGAACAAACATGATTTTTAACAAAATTAATATCAGGTAGGCCATCAACTATATTCTGATTTTTGAGATGATTGATTGACTTGAAATTCAGATGATTCAATTTCTTGTGCCATAGCCAGTGTTTATTACTAAGCGAGGCAACTAAGCATGTAGGAGTGTTGACATGATTTTAGTTCCAAGAGACTCTGTAGGTGTTGCCTTCTCTCTTTCCAGTTAATACAGTAGTTTCAGCAGAATCTCTAACTACACATGAGTGCTTCTGAAAAGCTACAGAATAACCATTATCACATAGTTGACTAATGCTAATTAGATTTTAACAAAGGTTGTCAACTAATAACACATCATTAATGGTTATGTTACCATGGATAATCTTACCTTTACCCACGGTTTTACCTTTTGAGTTGTCTCCAAAAATTATCTTTGGTCCAGTGCAACTCATTATCTTGGAGAGTAGATTTTTCTGTCCAGTCATGTGTCTGGAACATCCACTGTCCAGATACCATGTAGAGTTACTGATTTCTGTTTTCTTCTGATGTTCCTGCAAACATAAATTTTTGTATCTGGTACCCAAATCTATTTGGGTCCAAGCCTTATCAGTTCTTTGGGGACCCACATTTGTACAATTTTTGTACTTCGGGTATCCATGGAAGTGTGTGCAACAAAGGGTCTGTTGTTTTTAACATTGTGCATCCTAGTATGTTGTTCTTCCCTTCTGTTTCTGTTGTCCAACCTGTATCTCTTTTGAACAGGTTTAGAATTATAGTACTGGTAGTTTTTAACCTTCATAGGAGGTTGTCTTCCTGAGTTGAATCCACTCATGATTCTAGAACTCTGGTCAACTTTTTCCTTAGGTTTAACATAACCCAGACCATAGTGCATTCTTCTGTTCATCTGATTTACATTCCTTTCTACTGAAACAGTAGGTACTTCTGGTTTCTGTACCACGCTGGATTTCACAAAGTGAATATACTTCCCTTTGCACATATCAAGTTTTGGCTTAGTATTTGTTTCAGAGGTGCCTTCATTATTACAAAATCTGAGACCACTCTTGTCTCCAGATTGTTTTTGTAACTCTTGCATCTTTTCCAGTGAAATAGAAAACTTGTTCCAAGCATTTACCAGTAGTGATAACTTCTGGTTTTCAGAAAGCATCTTCTGGTAATTTGCTTTTGCTCTTTCATTCTCCGTTTTTAATTTACTCATCTCAACTTGTAAATCATTACAGCTGTCTACTTGCAAGCAAGTTAACTTACTGTTCTGATCCTTTAAGTTCTGATTTTCGATCTTAACTTCTTCGAATGATTGAGAAAGTCTAGAATACTCTTCTACCATGTCATGTAATGCATTAACCAGATCAGTTCATGTGAATTCGTTAGAATCAAAATCAAATACCTCTCCAGATGTCGAGGTTGAATCAGTGTTTGCCATGAGACATTTAACTTCTTCTGCATCACTGTCACTGGAATGACTTTCTGAATCAGATGACTCAGAACTGGAGTCTGCCCATTTGGATTTGCTTTCTTCAGCAATCATTGCTTTTCGATCTCTTCTGGACTTTTTGTCATTCCTCTTGTGATCCTTTATCTTCTGGTCATCCTTCTTTGGTTTAGGACAATCAGCAATGAAGTGACCTATTTTTCCGCAGTTAAAGCATCCCGTATCACCAGATGGTGAATCTTTCTTGAAGTTGCGATTGGGACCCTGATAAGTTCGATGGTTCTTTTTCATGAACCTGGAGAATTTCTTTACAAACAAGGACATAGCATCACTACTGATTTGTTCAGCAGTCTTCTCCAATGTACTGTCAATGATCACAGTAGGTAATGCTTGAGGTACAGCTGTAGCAGCAGTAGAAGAGGTAGTAGCAGTAGCAGTAGCAGTAGCAGCAAGAGCTTTGGTAGGTAGACTTGAGGGCTCTTCTCCACTTCTTACCTCCAGTTCGAACTCGTATGCTTTCAGGTCTGCAAACAAGTCGTGCAGTTCCAACTTGTTTAGATCTTTGGACACTCACATAGCCATTGTTTTTACATCTCATTCTCTGGGTAAGGCTCTCATCACCTTGAGAGCTATTTCTCTGTTGCTATGCTCTTTACCCAGAGCTGTTAGCTCATTTACCAAGCTACTGATTCATCGAATTCATTTAGAGTTTCACCAGCTTTCATTTTTAGATTTTCGAACTTCTGCATTGCTACAGACAGTTTGTTTTCTTTCGTTTGCTCATTTCTCTCAAATATCTGGATGAGCTTTTCCCAAATATCTTTTGCAGTAGAACACATTTTAATCTTGCTAAAGGTATTCTTGTCGAGAGTTTTATATAATATATCCTTTGCAACATTATCAAGGTTGGCCTTCTTCTTATCTTCGCTGGTCCATTCACTTCTTGATTTTTCAACCATCTGCGGTGCACCCTCAGTAACAACAACAGCTGTGTTAGGCTTTAATATTTTCAATGGACCATCTGTGATGACATACCACATGTCATCATCTTGTGCTGCAAGATGAGCTTGCATTCTAATCTTCCAATCATCAAAATCTTCCTTAGAGAACATAGGGATCTTGCTAAAGTGTGCCATATGTTGTAGTTTTTCACGAACAAGAATAACCTGCTCTGATACCAATTGTTGAGGATCGAAGTTGAGTTTAGAGGGGGGGGTGAATAAACTCTACTCGTTTTTCCTTTCTTTTGATGAGGTACTAAAATCCTGTTAGAGATAGTAATTTATCTTGTTGCGTATACCTTCACCTAGATTACAATTATAGGTGCGGAAACAATCTGATGAAGTAAGTGAAAGACAATAATAACAGTAGGCAGTAGTTGTTTATGGAAGTTCGAAGATGAAATCTTCTACGTCTCCCCTTCTCCTGTTTCCAGAAGGTATAACTAAAAGACTATGGATATTACAGTACAACTCTTGTACACACCCACTTCAGAAGGACTTACACCTTTGCCTACTGAAACTCTTAGTTACTCGACTCAAAAAGAACGTGATACAAAAGGTTCTCAAAAGACTCTTTTCATATTACAAGCTCTTCCTGATAAAGTATAAGTGTTGTAAAAGATTGTGAAGAGTGTAAGAATCAGTAGCACAAGATGATCTTCAAAAGATCAGATGTTTGCTATTAAGCGTGTGCTACTTTTCTTTGTGTTGAACTCAAAGTTATCAAGGAATTTCGAGGTTGTCTCGTTGAGTGAAATAGCGTTGATCCTTGAAAAGATATTATGCGTAGAGTTCTCTCTCTGTAAGGGTTTGTTCCATGTATAAATAAGCGACTGAGTTCAACGTTTATGATCAGAAGATGTCTTCAGATTTCTGATAGAGTCATCTTTATTACCCCTGCAGAAAAGCTATAAAACAATCAGTCCTGTTTTATACTAAACTCGGTAAAGTGAATTAAATGACTTCGTATAGCATTTAATGCTGCAATTAATACTAGTACTTGGTAACTTTAACGGTAACATTTAAAGTAGTCACGTTAGGCAACATCTTCTACTGATTCTGTTTTTCTATCCTTTCTACTGCTTTTGTTTTACTAGATCAGTCGCTTCTGATTTTCTTTTTGTCTACTGTTTTCTTAAAGAATGCTGCTGGTCTGCTGGTTTTTATTTTCATCGCCACAATTAATTCATATCTATCAGTTTATCGTCAACCGTCGCTATTGCAGCGATCGTTTTTGTGCGAGTCGCCTATATCGACAGTTGTCCACAACCGTCGCCGATCTAGATCGGCGACAAACCGATCGGCGACGGTTTGTCCCTAACTGTCGCTTTTAACGACGGTTATTATCAAACGTCGCAAAAAGCAACGGTTATACACAAACCGTCGTCGATCTAAATCGGCGACGGTGTTCTCCAAGACCGTCACTCTTAGCGACAGTTTAATATCGTTCCGTCGCAACTAGCGATGTATTTTTATTGACCGTCGCTATGATTCTATATATACCGAGGTTTGCGAACATTTTTCTTAAGCGATATTCGCCTATCTTTGGTAGTAGCGAAACTCTATAAATTCTTCGAAGTTTCGGATTTTTATTTTGTACTAACATTTTTTCGTATTTATTTTATAAATTTGCTAGTCGGTGCGATCTACAAGCGTTACGTGGAACTACATATCTTCGCGCACATCAGGTTTTCAAGATTTTTTTTTTACTGAAAATTTAATACATGATTTTAATTTTTGCGTAGTAGTTTATTTGTGAATTTTATGGCTGCGTTTATATACAAACCGTCGCTATACAAATCGTCGCTTCATTAAACGACGGTTTTTTAAAAAACCGTCGATTAATATAGCGACGGTTTTAACACAACCGTCGCTAACAAACCGTCGCTTAATATAGCGACGGGTTTGTAAAAACCGTCGCTTGAAGATATGACATAGTGATATTATAAGGAAACTCTACCAAATTTTTCTTAAAAAAGAACAAAGCATCATGTTTTTCAATGTTATACATAATCATTGACAAAAGCACAATCTACTATGAAAACAAACAACATAATTTTCTTACAATCCATCAGTCACACAACACTATTAACAAAACTTTCTCATGTTTCACGGCTTGCATCAACCAACGTTCCTTTTATCATTAATTTGACCATTAAAAGTCAACAAATCCACGAATACATCCCCCAAGATGCAGTAAGAACAACACATTCTATAAACAACAATTTTTATTTATTTAGAAGTGCTTCATCATAATCTACAATTAAGTTTTGTAGGAAATGACTTATCAAGGCTATTCTCCACATTCTTACGACTTTCTCGATACACCTTTATAAAGAAAAAATGAGCAAAACTAGTAAAAGTGGTCACACAACATACTTCATGCAATATTTCATATTTTTCTGCACTAGGAAATTCAAATTTCATGAAATATTTCAAATCACGCATCTTCAAATATCACAAAATGTAACTATCATACCATAATATTGGGAGAATTTACTTCAATTGGCAATCAATGTTATGACAATTTACACTTCAACCCTTACATATCACGATACTTCCACGCGAAGCAATATCTCATTCTCTTTAAACAACTCAAATATTTCTTGATTCCCATCCTCCTCTAACAGCATACTGATATAAGTAGGTTTAGAGCATTCTTTATTCCTCAAGTTCACTTCTTTCAAGGGATCTTGGGTCTCTGGCTATCGATCTTCCATTCGAGTTGGAGCTAAGATTAAATCATCCAATTGCAGCTCTACTTCTTCCTTATCTTCACATTATTTCTCACATATTATTTCGTCACATCAATGTTCCATAACTCCTAAGACAATCAGATCAGGTTTTCCGAGTTCCGACCTGACCTGAACACGATCAGGGGAAGTGTTCCGAGTAAATCAGGTTTTTATCCGAACCCATATATTATTAACTGGATCGGTTTTGGGTGGAAAAATTCTAACCGATTAGTCCGATCTAGTACTCGATTAAGAAATATTAAAAAGGTAAATTCAATATGGGCTTGGATGGATGTTGGCCCATTAGTAAACTCCAATGCCCGTTTCCAGAACTCCCAATTCCTAAATCGATTTTCAGACCACTCTCAAACCCTTCTGTGGTTCTTTCCTATTTTACTGAACGCCGCTCCCTTCTTCAATCTTTGGTACATAGCAAAGCAGTTAGCAACACGCCAAAATCCCATCAACGATCGATTTCACCAGGACGCCGCTTCCCTTGAGAAATCTGTCGAACGATTTATTTCTTTCAGGTGATGCCTCGACGCTTTGTTATTTTTCTCTATTATTGATCATTTGATTTATTTTTTGTAGTTTATTGACTAATTATGTAGAGTGTATTGTTTGGATGATTGCAAATTTTTTTAATGTAACACATTTATATTTGGTGCTATTGTTATTTAATATATTAACTGAAAACCGATTTAGCTGTTTCAGCTGGTATTTCTTATTTATTATCTGTCGGCCATTATGAAACCAACATATGTTACTAGGTAATGGTAAAGTTGAGCTGTCAGACAGTTCCGTGGATGAAGAATTTCAGGTTTGCTTATATTTTCACCTTCATATTACCATTGATTCCTTTCGTGGTTGATAGTAAATGATTTAGAGCAATGTGTCCTTTGAGTCGTGTGCAAATAAATAATTTGTTTGTGTGGGAAGGGAGTTGTGCAAGCAGATTTTGTCTTCTTTGATAAAAAATCTGGCGACTTCCATGGAATTAAGGTCCTGCTACAAACATATCTTGACCATAAACAGTGGGATCTTAGTGGTTTTGTCGACTTGGTCTTGGGACAACCAACGATTGGAACTGTTGTCAAGATAGAGAATGATGATGATGACGGAGTATATTCTGTTGTGACAGTTCTTAGTTTAGAAAGATACAAGGCAAGCTACCTACTTTTTGATATTCAATTTTTTGCCTTTTATTGTTCTTCTCTTGTCTCTTAAGAATTTTTGAAGCTGATCATCTGCTGCTTTTGGTGTTATGAATTGTCACAAAGGGTCAATTAAAAGCAGAAACAAGTGGCTTAAATGCAATATTGATTAAAATCTTCTTAAAAAATAAAAAATAAAGAAGCATAAGCAGTTGTGCGTTTGGATAGAACAGAGAAAATAGAATCACAATTTTTTTCAAAGAGAAGTTGAATCAAAAACATAATCTTTGTTTCCAATAGTGTTTTTTCAAATCTAAAAGCTGAGTCAAGCACCATTATTCTAACAAAATCATTAAAAACAACATTTTCTTTTAAGTTGGCTTCATTCACCGAGCTTGTAAAAGCCGTGTTGCAGTAGTACATTGTTGATGTCCATTAATCAACTTCAATTTAACACTTCTATTTGCAATTTAACAATTCATGGTTAATATATAATGGTTTGGTTCAGTGCAGAATAACAAATGTTTGACTGAGTTGAAGGATTACCTTCTTGAAGTCTGCCAGGGGAAGGACGTAGTAGCTAGCCTCAAATCTTTATTTGGAGAGCATGCACTGGGTGTTGGTTTTATCTTTCTCAGCGCGTGGTTAACCTTCCATCTCAGTTGTTTCCTCCCCTTTATGATGCTCTCTTTGATGAAATAGCATGGGCAACTGAAGACGAGGTTAATATGATGGTTAAGCTCAATTGAATTATTTTGTGTGTTGGCATTCAACAATTTAGCACTTATCTTTTGTTATTTTGCTTGTTCTAGCCCACAGAGGAGCTTCAGAATTCATTCCGTTTTAAAACGTATATAGTTATAAGCAAAATAAACAAGGTATATTCTCGGAGGAGCTTAATAAATAATCATTAATCGTATAAACAATTATAGTAAATCGGCAATAATTATTTTTTCTTTACTGCTAATGCGAATAGCACAAGAATGCAGACCTGAATGCAGGGAAAGCTAGAAATGGAGATGAAGTCGTGATACATATTAAACCTGAAGTCGTGATACATAGATTGATGGGTTTGGCCATGGTTGTTGATGCCAACAAAGTCAGCATGTTCAGAGAACAGCTGCACTCATTGATAGACGAATCGCAGTACCATGAATCCTTCCAGCAGGTTCGCAATTTTCTTGTCATTTGATTTCAGTTTCACCTTGATCTCGGGGAATCAAGAAGTGCAGTCTGCTAACTTGTCATTGTCAATGATCAGACCTGCCAGATTCAGGATTCGGTTGTATCTCGTCATTGTCTCTGATCAGAGCTGTCAGATTCAGGATTCGGTTGTATCTCCTCATCGGATCAACGAAAAGATCTTCCAGGAATAGCTGAAAATTGAGACCCGAAGGTCATTAGTGCGTACCTTGTCATTCTCTACTCCAAAGTGCTGGCTGATTGATATCATGGAGTGGCTTTGAGCCAGAAATTTGATGTTTAATTATCATGGTTTTTTGTTTGGCATAATATAAGCTTTTTATTACTCATCATTTCAGCAGTTTGTAGGGATACTCGTACACATTATTCGTTATAGCGACAAGTTCAATGATTCCTTAGTTTAAAGATTCCTTTAACAAGGTTTGTACTTGGCATTTTTTAATCTCATTAGATCGTATTAAATTTAAAATGTTTTTCATCCCGTCAACTCTAAACTCAATTTTATAAAAATTATTCTTAAAATATTTCATATTTTTTTATTAAGAACAATTATTTAATTCCATATATTACTTATTTTATTAATTATTAAATTATATAATAGTTTTATTAACATTAAATAATAAATATACACTACAAAAAAACGGATGGATTAGCGACGATTTTATTCAATCCGTCGCTATAATAGCGACGGTTTTCTTTTCATCGTCGCTACATAGCGACGGTTTTTAACATAACCGTCGCTAAATAAAATAATCGACGGTTTAATGACAACCGTCGCCTTTTTAGCCACGGTTTTTCAACAACCGTCGCTAATGTAGCTACTTTTTTTAATAAATTGTCGCTAATATTGCGACGATGTGACTAAACCGTCGCAATGTTATGCGACGGTTTCTAAAAAATTTGTCGCTCCCAAAATAAGCGACGGTTTAATGAAAACCGTCCCTTTTGTAGCCACGGTTTACTGTCAACCGTCGCTGTTGTAGCAACTGTTTGTAATACATTGTCGCTAATATTGCGACAGTGTGACTAAACCGTCGCATTTTTGTGTAATGGTTTTATTTACAACCGTCGCTAAACAAAATAAGCGACGATTTACTAAAAATCGTCGCTTTTTTAACAACGGTTTATCGTCAACCGTCGCTATTGCAGCGACAGTTTTTGTGCGAGTCGCCTATATCGACAGTTGTCCACAACCGTCGCCGATCTGGATCGGCAAAGGTTTGTCGTTAACCGTCGCTTTTAACGACGGTTATTATCAAACGTCGCGAAAAGCAACGGTTATACACAAACCGATCGGCGACGGTTTGTCGCTAACCGTCGCTTTTAACGACGGTTATTATCAAATGTCGCGAAAAGCAACGGTTATACACAAACCGTCGTCGATTTAGATCGGCGACGGTGTTCTCCAAGACCGTCGCTCTTAGCGACGGTTTAATATCGTTCCGTCGCAACTAGCGACGTTTTTTTATTGACCGTCACTATGATTCTATATATACCGAGGTTGGCGAACATTTTTCTTAAGCGATATTTGCCTATCTTTGGTAGTAGCGAAACTCTATAAATTCTTCGAAGTTTCGGTTTTTTATTTTGTACTAATATTTTTTCGTATTTATTTCGTAAATTTGCTAGTCGGTGCGATCTACCAGCGTTACGTGGAACTGCATATCTTCGCGCACATCAGGTTTTCAAGATTTTTTTTTACAGAAAATTTAATACATGATTTTAGTTTTTGCGTAGTAGTTTATTTGTGAATTTTATGGTAGTGTTTATATACAAACCGTCGCTTTATTGAACGACCGATTAATATAGCGACGGTTTTAACACAACCGTCGCTAACAAACCCTCGCTTAATATAGCGACGGGTTTGTAAAAATCGTCGCTTGAGGATATGACATAGTGATATTATAAGGAAACTCTACCAAATTTTTTTTAAAAAGAACAAACATCATGTTTTTCAATGTTATACATAATCATTGACAAAAGCACAATCTACTATGAAAACAAACAATCCATCAGTCACACAACACTATTAACAAAACTTTCTCATGTTTCACGGCTTGCATCAACCAACGTTCCTTTTATCATTAATTTGACAACTTAAAGTCAACAAATCCACAAATACATCCCCCAAGATGCAGTAACAACAACACATTCTATAAACAACAATTTTTATTTATTTAGAAGTGCTTCATCATAATCTACAATTAAGTTTTGTAGGAAATGACTTATCAAGGCTATTCTCCACATTCTTACGACTTTCTTGATACAACTTTATAAAGAAAAAAAGAGCAAAACTAATAAAAGTGGTCACACAACATACTTCATACAATATTTCATATTTTTCTGCACTAGGAAATTCAAATTTCATGAAATATTTCAAATCACGCATCTTCAAATATCACAAAATGTAACCATCATACCATAATATTGGGAGAATTCACTTCAATTGGCAATCAATGTTATGACAATTTAAACTTCAACCCTTACATATCACGATACTTCCACGTGAAGCAATATCTCATTCTCTTTAAACAACTCAAATATTTCTTGATTCACATCCTCCTCTAACAGCATACTGATATAAGTAGGTTTAGAGCATTCTGTATTCCTCAAGTTCTCTTCTTTCAAGGGATCTTGGGTCTCCGGCTATCGATTTTCCATTTGAGTTGGAGCTAAGATTAAATCATCCAATTGCAGCTCTACTTCTTCCTTATCTTCACATTATTTCTCACATATTATTTCGTCCCATCAATGTTCCATAACTCCTAAGACAATATGTTCAGGTTTTCCGAGTTCCGACCTGACCTGAACACGATCAGGGGAAGTGTTCCGGGTAAATCAGGTTTTTATCCGAACCCATATATTATTAACTGGATCGGTTTTGGGTGGAAAAATTCTAACCGATTAGTACGATCTAGTACTCGATTAAGAAATATTAAAAAGGAAAATTCAATATGGGCTTGGATGGATGTTGGCCCATTAGTAAACTCCAATGCCCTTTTCTAGAACTCCCAATTCCTAAATCGATTTTCAGACCACTCTCAAACCCTTCTGTTGTTCTTCCCTATTTTACTGAATGCCGCTCCCTTCTTCAATCTTTGGTACATAGCAAAGCAGTTAGCAACACGCCAAAACACATCAACGATCGATTTCACCAGGACGCCGCTTCCCTTGAGAAATCTGTCGAACGATTTATTTCTTTCAGGTGATGCCTCGATGCTTTGTTATTTTTCTCTATTATTGATCATTTGATTTATTTTTTGTAGTTTATTGACTAATTATGTAGAGTGTATTGTTTGGATGACTGCAAATTTTTTTTAATGTAACACATTTATATTTGGTGCTATTGTTATTTAATATATTAACTGAAAACCGATTTAGTTTCTAGTTTGATATTCATATCATATTGTTTTGATGTTGTTTGATTAATATTGATTTGTTTATACAACCTGGCATCTAGGTTCTTGAAAAAGTAGAGTATTTTTTAATAGGTGAAGGATTAAATTTTTTTACTAGGTCAAGGGTAATACTGCAAACTTTGAAGTTAATGCCACTCACTTTTTTCAGCCAAACCAATGTTCAAAATTCAAATAGCCTCTGTTCCTGGGTAAATGTGAAGTTGAGCTATCAGACAGTTCCGTGGATGAAGAATTTCTGGTTTGCTTATACTTTCACCTTTATATTACCATTGATTCCTTTCGTGGTTGATAGTAAATGATTTAGAGCAATGTGTCCTTTGAGTCGTGTGCAAATAAATAATTTGTTTGTGTGGGAAGGGAGTTGTGCAAGCATATTTTTTCTTCTTTGATCCAAAACCTGGCAACTTCCATGGAATTAAGGTCCCATTGATTGCAAGGAGTGCAATTATTGGGAGGGATATTGTTGGGTGCAATAATTGTCCTTGCTTGGTAGAGCGATCGAACTATGGTGCTTGAGCTGCTGTACGGTTTAAAAGATTTGAGTTTCACCATTACTACTAGTTATAGCTTTTGGTAAATCGGCAAGCGCTCGGTCCTACACAGAAGAATATTGATTTTTGTACCACCTTGTCGCTTGTCCTAAATAGAATGTTGATGTCATAAATTCGGTATATACATCATTTGTCATTCTTTCTTGGTGAAATATCTTACCTTCCCTTTTCCTCCTGGCCTTATATTATCCACGTTGTTAAAACAATGCCTCGGAAACCATTGTGGTGTCATAAATCATTAAGACATCAACCGCCCAGCTTTTCTCCATTTACTCGTTCAATGGCTATGATTGCATGTGCTAAGAAGGCCAAGAACAAGAGTCAACAAATCAAGTTAAGAAATAAAGACGTACAAAGTGCTTCTGGTAGGTTTTTCCCATAATTTTAGCTGTTTCAGCTGGTATTTTTTTATTTATTATCCATCGGCCTTTATGAAACCAGCATCTGTTCCTGGGTAAATGTGAAGTTGAGCTATCAGACAGTTCCGTGGATGAAGAATTTCTGGTTTGCTTATACTTTCACCTTTATATTACCATTGATTCCTTTCGTGGTTGATAGTAAATGATTTAGAGCAATGTGTCCTTTGAGTCGTGTGCAAATAAATAATTTGTTTGTGTGGGAAGGGAGTTGTGCAAGCATATTTTTTCTTCTTTGATCCAAAACCTGGCAACTTCCATGGAATTAAGGTCCTGCTACAAACATATCTTGACCATAAACAGTGGGATCTTAGTGGATTTGTCGACTTGGTCTTGGGACAACCAACTGTTGGAACTGTTGTCAAGATAGAGAATAATGATGATGACGGAGTATATTCTGTTGTGACAGTTCTTAGTTTAGAAAGATACAAGGCAAGCTACCTAGTTTTTGATATTCAATTTTTTTCCTTTTATTGTTCTTCTCTTGTGTCTTAAGAATTTTTGAAGCTGATCATCTGCTGCTTTTGGTGTTATGACATGTCACATAGGGTCAATTAAAAGCAGAAACAAGTGGCTTAAATGCAATATTGATTAAAATCTTCTTAAAAAATAAAAAATAAAGAAGCATAAGCAGTTGTGCGTTTGGATAGAACAGAGAAAATAGAATCACAATTTTTTTCAAAGAGAAGTTGAATCAAAAACATAATCTTTGTTTCCAATAGTGTTTTTTCAAATCTAAAAGCTGAGTCAAGCACCATTATTCTAACAAAATCATTAAAAACAACATTTTCTTTTAAGTTGGCTTCATTCACCGAGCTTGTAAAAGCCGTGTTGCAGTAGTACATTGTTGATGTCCATTAATCAACTTCAATTTAACACTTCTATTTGCAATTTAACAATTCATGGTTAATATATAATGGTTTGGTTCAGTGCAGAATAACAAATGTTTGACTGAGTTGAAGGATTACCTTCTTGAAGTCTGCCAGGGGAAGGACGTGGTAGCTAGCCTCAAATCTTTATTTGGAGAGCATGCACTGGGTGTTGGTATTATCGTTTCTCAGCGCGTGGTTAACCTTCCATCTCAGTTGTTGCCTCCCCTTTATGATGCTCTCTTTGATGATATAGCATGGGCAACTGAAGACGAGGTTAATATGATGGTTAAGCTCAATTGAATTATTCTGTGTGTTGGCATTCAGCAATTTAGCACTTATCTTTTGTTATTTTGCTTGTTCTAGCCCACAGAGGAGCTTCGGAATTCATTCCGTTTTAAAACGTATATAGTTATAAGCAAAATATACAAGGCATATTCTCGGAGGAGCTTAATAAATAATCATTAATCGGATAAACAATTGTAGTAAATCAGCAATAATTATTTTTTCTTTACTGCTAATGCCAATAGCACAAGAATGCAGACCAGAATGCAGGGAAAGCTAGAAATGGAGATGAAGTCGTGATACATATTAAACCTGAAGATGAAATTTTTCTCGAGGTACTGGAGTTCTAATTTTACTTCAATTGCCTTTTACTCATTGATACTAGTCACCCGACCTTTTTAAAATCTTCTGCAGCTTAGCTCATGGTCCTTTTGTTTTCCCTTACATGCTCAGCAGGTCACCACAAGTGAGGCAAGTACCAGTATTTGTCATCGTTTTAATTTGTGATTAAAATTATTGCAGATAATGCATATTACGTCCAACTGATTCATTAAGTTCCCTTATTTGATTGTTTTTAGACCTTTCTTTTGTTCCATGGTTTTTTACCAAAACAGTTTTTTTATTAAATCTCATGTCAGTGCAGCTTAAAAACTATAGATTGATGGGTTTGGCCATGGTTGTTGATGCCAACAAAGTCAGCATGTTCGGAAAACAGCTGCACTCATTGATAGACGAATCGCAGTACCATGAATCCTTCCAGCAGGTTCGCAATTTTCTTGTCATTTGATTTCAGTTTCACCTTGATCTCGGGGAATCAAGAAGTGCAGTCTGCTAACATGTCATTGTCAATGATCAGAGCTGCTAGATTCAGGATTCGGTTGTATCTCGTCATTGTCTCTGATCAGAGCTGCGAGATTCAGGATTCGGTTGTATCTCCTCATCAGATCAACGAAAAGATCTTCCAGGAATAGCTGAAAATTGAGACCCGAAGGTCATTAGTGCGTACCTTGTCATTCTCTACTCCAAAGTGCCGGCTGATTGATATCATGGAGTGGCTTTGAGCCAGAAATTTTGATGTTTAATTATCATGGTTTTTTGTTTGGCATAATATTAGCTTTTTATTACTCATCATTTCAACAGTTTGTAGGGATACTCGTACACATTTTTCATCCAGTCAACTCTAAACTCAATTTTAGAAAAATTATTCTTAAAATATTTCATATTTTATATTAAGAACAATTATTTTATTCCATATATTACTTATTTTATTAATTATTAAATTATATAATAGTTTTATTAACATTAAATAATAAATATACACTACAAAAAAACGGATGGATTAGCGACTGTTTTATTCAATCTGTCGCTATAATAGCGACGGTTTTCTTTTCACCGTTGCTTTTTTAACATAAATGTCGCTAATTAAATAATCGACGGTTTAATGACAACCATCGCTTTTTTAGCCACGGTTTATCAACAACCGTCGCTAATGTAGCGACTGTTTTTAATAAATTGTCGCTAATATTGCGACGATGTGGCTAAACCGTCGCAATGTTATGCGACGGTTTCTAAAAAAACTGTCGTTCCCAAAATAAGCGACTGTTTAATGAAAACCATCCCATTTGTAGCCACGGTTTACTGTCAACCGTCGCTATTGTAGCGACAGTTTGTAATACATTGTCGCTAATATTGCTACAGTGTGTCTAAAACATCGCATTTTTGTGCGACGGTTTTATTTACAACTGTCGCTAAACAAAATAAGCGACGGTTTACTAAAAATCGTCGCTTTTTTAGCAACGGTTTATCGTCAACCGTCGCTATTGCAGCGACAGTTTTTGTGCTAGTCGCCTATATCGACAGTTGTCCACAACCAGATCGGCGACGGTTTGTCGCTAACCGTCGCTTTTAACGACGGTGATTATCAAACGTCGCCAGATCGGCGATGGTTTGTCGCTAACCGTCGCTTTTAACGACGATGATTATCAAACGTCGCGAAAAGCAACGGTTATACACAAACCGTCGCCGATCTGGTGTTCTCCAAGACCGTCGCTCTTAGCGACAGTTTAATATCGTTCCGTCGCAACTAGCGATGTTTTTTATTGACCGTCGCTATGATTCTATATATACCGAGGTT